>NC_044586.1:6851011-7160761 GCF_901933205.1 Camarhynchus parvulus
TTAATAAAGATCACAGTATTTGTAAACTAGCCAAACCTCAGTAAAATCAAAGATTTTTTAAAAAAAATCTTTCATAATACCGAGGCTCCATATGATCCAACATGACAGATAATAGCTTTGAAAATATTCACCATTTGTTGCTGGCCAAAAAATGTGTTACTGTGATGACACCTCTTTATGGCCTCTTTATTTGATGCATTTCAGCAAAGATTTCTAGTGAAGCCCAAGTGTTAATGAAATTAAACTTGATGGAGTTGTTGAATCCATAACAAACTGAATCCTAAATTTCTGATCTGTTGAATAATGCAGAAATATCCTTTTTCCATGCTGAAATGTAATTCCTGTACTGTACTGCTGGATAATGCTTGTTGAACTTCTCCATGGACACACACACATGCACATGTATTATTTTTATATCCTGCACATATATTATTTTTGTCTCCCAGGGTAATGTGCCACTGCAGTCATTAGGAGCCCTGTTCATGCCACCAGTGCAGTACTCACTGTGACAGTGCCCAAATCACTGCTACCCTTCTATTCCCACCAGGAGAATGTTGTGTTCAGTGTTATGGAGATCTGTGGGTGCTCCAAAGGGAAATCCCCTTCTCCTGCCCACCTCTGAGCACACACTCCACCCTGTGGTCAGATGAGTGCTTGTGTGGCAGGCTGTGGTTTTGGTTTTGGTTCTTCCAGGTGTTCATCCAAGGAGAAGAGTGGAGGATATAACAGGACCACTATTTTTGATCAGCTTAAACCAACAGTGAAATTACCCCGAGTGTCATATAGCTTATAAAAGTGATTTTTTTTGTGGCCAAACTGACTTCTGAAGTATTTTATAATCACTTGGCTGCTCAACTGCTGAAAAACAGGCTTTTTCCTAAAAAAAGACCTGGGATGTTCATGTTTGAAAAGTATGTTTTTGCAAATCGTGTCCCCAGACAGCTCAGTAAAGATTTGTATAGCCAGCCACATTCCTGTGAAGCAGTTCTCCATCAGCATGGAAACCTTCTTACCATCCAGCTCTGACTTGATTCTCCAAAACTTTTATTTTGTGAAGTGTTCACCATCAAACTTGAATGAAGGTCTAATTCACAATGTTATGAGGGCAATATACTTCAAAGCAAGAGGAAATCTATTTTGGTACTTGTATTTTGATTAATGAGTTTTCTGAATCCTTTCACTGTAGTTCTGTTTGTCAGGTGTGGCACCTTAAGGATTAATGATATCTTCAGAGCTATTTTTCTGTATATGATTTGATGCCTGAAGTGATGATTACCAAGAAATATTTCATTTTACAAAGAGCAGCCACTTATTAATAAAACATATCAGAAACTATAGAGCACCACATAGCAGGAGCCACATTGTTATTGTGACAAATAATGGAGAGAAATAGAAAAAGCTTTCACACATAAAAAAAAAAAAAAAAAAAAAAAAAAAAGCTATTCAGCTTTTGAGAGATGGAGGAACCTCAAGTATAAATTAACTTTCTGAAGTCAGCAGACAGATATCTGGTGGTCTGGGAAATGCCTGCAGTTTGACAGCTAGATTGTTCCTTTAGGCACTGTCATGAACTGGAGAGGAGTGGAGGAAAAGAATGCCTGGGAGGCTGCCTATGGTGGCAGGAATAGGGCAGGAGAACTGGTGACAAAAACCATGGAGAAAGCTGAAGTATTCAATGCCTTCTTTGCCTCATTCTTTACTGGTAAGACTGGCCTTCAGAAATCCTGGGGCTCTCAGAGCAAGAGGAAGATATGGAGCAGGAAATACTCACCCACAGTGGAGGAGGTTCAGGTTTGGGAACATTTGAACTGGGAATAACCAAGTCCATGGGTGCTGAGGGACAAGTGCTGAGGGAACTGGCCAATGTCATTGTAAGGCACTCTCAAGTATCTTTAAAAGATTGTGGTGATCAAAAGTTCCCATAGAAAAAGACAAATGTCACTGCAATCTCCAGGAAGGCCAGAAAGGATCTAGGGAAGGTCATGGACCAGGCCTAGATCTCAAGATTTATTTTTTTGGTCTTTTGTGTGAGTCAGCCCAAGGCACTGCTGGCCTTGTTTGGGCCTGGCAGAGCTATGCCTCCCTCATAGGTGATGTGAAAGGTCTGAGACAGGAGAGAACCAGACACAGAAAGCATCTTGCATGGTGTCCACCTGTGTTTGTCCTTGAGTTTGGTGAAGAAAAACACTCAGGTTTTCCATTTTAGCACTTGTCACAAAACAAAAATGCAAAGCTCTCAAGGAGTGAATCTGCCAAGAGCAGCAAACCACTCATATGGTTTTGTCCAGAAGAACATTTCAAGGCTTTCTCCTCTTTTTTTTTTTCATTCTACCTATTCAGAATGAATGCATCCTTACACATCTGCTGTATCATCCTGTATCATCCTCATTCATTTAATGGGAGAGAAGGGAAATAGTTCCTGCAGTGGTGGTCATTTCAGGACCATCTAGAACATTGGCACAACAAACTGTAGAAATAAATATTGTCAGAGTATTGTTTCTTTCTACATTCCCTCAATTTCTTTCTTCAGTATAGCTGTCAGCATGTGTGGCATTCACTTCTCAAGCCATTTTATCAGCTGGATTTTAAAAATGCAGCAAGACAGCTGTGTGAAAAGGCACTGCCACCTGGCCTGCAGTGTTTGCCCATTGCACCTTTTTCCGTGCCTGTTAGCAGGGTCCATCTCAATACCAATGAGAAGGTTACTGATGGCTTTGAATGCTGCATCAGTGATGTGTGAATGTTTGCCATACTGTGGCATAGCACAGCAGAGAAAACACCATTTGCAATCCCACCTCTAGAGCAGAGTAAACCAGTGGAGGGGTGCAGAAAGTGTAGAATGCTATAACAGGATTGCTAAACCAAACCAGCAGCCTTTGCTCTCTAGGGCTTGGTGGTCACTGCAGGAGCTGCTCATGGGGTTGGTAAAAATTGCCAGCACTGAGTGATTTCAGTGCTGTGCATTTCCATGGCTCTCATTTAGAGCAGTGCCTGCAATAATGTGATGTGTTGTTAGTAAAATGCTTTAAATGCTACCCTAAAGGGAGGACAATTTTAGCAAGGTTTTTCTGTTTCAATACATCATCTGCCAAGCCCAGTCATTTTTATAAGGTACAGGAGAGTAGCCAAGAAAGCTAAAGAAAATTTAAAAATAAAATGTAAGTATATATATGCATATAGATTGTAGGGGGCAGGATGCTTAAGAAGTGTATTCATCAAATATGGCAGGCAGAGTGAGTGTGGTGAGAAGTTTGCAATTTCACTGCATGCTGAAGATATTAGTTAGTGTTTGAACAGGACAGAACTGTAATGCCATCAGTGCCTTAGGAAAAGGTGCTGACAGGCTGCATAAGCAAACGTTTATGTCTCCCATCAGATCTCAGGCCAGAGTGTTGGTAGGGAACAGCTGCAGGAGCTCAGCTGGGACTCCATTATAATCCCCAGCATGCAGGAGGGGATCTCAAACCATCCTTCCTTTAACTGTGCGTTTCCTTGGATCTCAAACCATCCTTCCTTTAACTGTGCGTTTCCTTCTGAATCAAACTGCCTGTCAGAGCAGTCTGTTGTCAGAGAGAGGTGGCTGTGGAGGGGGTGCCCACCAGACTCCCTGTGCCTGCTGGCTGACCTTGGCTTCATGTGATTTTGACATCTGGGGACATCCTTTTCAGCTGAGAGCAGCTTGGTAGCTGCCTACTCTGTAACATCAGGCCTAGAAAATAAACAAGTGAGAATATATTTAGAACCTGATCTGGAGCCCTTGGAATCAATGGCAAAGCTTGTGTTGACTTTGTTTTGTAGGTCTGAAGCTGCATCACCATTCTGTGTAGCCACATTTCACCAAGGCACAGACAACCCCTCGTGACCCAGATGTGCCTCCTCAGGGTCCTCCCCTGTTGCTATAGGACATAAAATAAAATTACACGGACATGTAGCTCTCGAAGGCAAAAAAGAGGGTGTTTAATTTCTGACTCCAACATTTATAGATTTCCAAAAAGTGACAGTGGATTGGAGGATGACACTGCCACCTCTCCAATGACATTGGACAAACCAACAGTCCATCAAATTTCTCTTCCTCCAAGAAAGAATGCAAAACAAGAAGTTATTTACATAAAGTGCATGAGAAAGTTCATTGCAAGAATGTAAATGTCCTGGGGACCCTCACAAACACCACACTTATCAAACCCCAATGCTGGCAAAGGGACGGCCACCATTCACTTGAGGATGACATAGGGGCAGATGCAGATATAGCCCTCTTTCCTTATTAAACTTTATTCCTGTTGTGTCCAGTGGGGTTGTCCATCCATGACTCAGCACACTAATGATTTATAGATTGGTGTCATCTGATGTTCACAGGGGAAGGGTTGATTTTACTGATGCAATACAGATAGTTTCTACTGTTCCAAATGAAATGGGGTTTTCAACACGATACCAGGAATTGCATGGAGTTCCCAGGTGTGCTCGTGTACTCCTCTGAGCAATGTGTGTTCTGGGTTACCCAGGGAAATCTCCTTCTGCCCTGTGTAAAAGCACTGTCACAGTATGCTTATTGAATTTATGTCTCCAGATAAAAGGTAAAAAAAAAAAACCAACCTGATTTCAGAATATATAGGAGAGTTTTGCCATTTGCAACAGTTGAGTGCTCATTATAGAGCTTCCAGATATTTGACTCAAAAGCTGCATTTTATCCTTCTTTTGCAAGCTATTTACAGGCGCAATAGATAAAATGCCTTTCCCTGGGCTATACTGAACACCAAGGGTGGTGTAGGTCCTTCAGACCTAGCTAGATCTGCTAATCTCAGCAACCCATTTCTGTCCCCACAGGTGTAGTTCGCCAGGTGAGGCCCATCATTGGACCTTTCCATGCCATCCTGAAGCTGGAGATGAACTATGTCATGGGCGGGGTGGTGTCCCACCGCAACATCGTCAACGTGCACATCTTCGTGTCCGAGTACTGGTTCTGAGGGACACCCACAGCAAGGGCTCCAGCCTGAAACATTACCACAAGCTATTATGTCATATTCTTGTTTTTAAAACCCAATAGTGTTCTTTTTTTGTTTTGTTTTGTTTTGTTTTTAAATATTTGGTTTATAGTTTAAGACAAATAACAAACGATTATGTTGATTTAGACATAGGGCTGAGCAAATTAAGTGAGCCTGATGTAGTTGTTTGTATAAATATGTAGTGTGGAAAACTGCTCAGCTGCCTGGTGAAATTTAAAACTTTTCTAAATGTTTGGACAGATCTCAACTGGCTCCTTGGCCAGATAACCTGGGTGAGAGGCTGTGTAACAAAGCAGATGTCAGAGTTCATTGGGATGAGTATATGGTGTCTTTGGATGGAAGAAGTTGGATAAGGATTAATAATTTCACCTCAAATTAACTACCTTGAAGAGGATTGTCAGAGAGTGATAAATAGGTTTGGATCCTCTGAATAGGTCCCCAGAACTGCTAATTATTCCTGAAAAGTTCAGCCTGGATATTTAAGAAGTGCCATTCAGCAGCAGCTACCAGAAGAAGTGCAAAATGAATTAGAAATACTTACAGACTAACATGCACATATTAAAAAAATACTCCTATTTTTTTGTACTTATTATTTGATTGTAAGATTGTTTGATTCTAATTGAACAAGTACCTCTCATTGAAATTAATCTTTTACAGCATATTGCTTCAATTCCAATCTCACCAGTACTCAGCAATACGTGGAAAATTAATATCATATCTCCTGTCTGTTATAAAGCTCCATGCCTTTTTAAAATTGGTAATAAAATCAGCATGTTAAACTGTACATTTCCTATGCACCAAAATAAGGCATATGTAATTATGTAATGAAAACCTCACCAATAAATGAATGTTTAATGTATTTTCTAGGCATCAAAATACTGTATCTTTTTTATTACAGAACAGAAAAGAAGTAACTCCATGTTTCAGTTTGTTGTGTTTGTTAAGATATGAGGAAATAAAGAAGGTCAGATGGGAAATACTCCAAAGTATGCCATGGTTTCTGATTCCCAGGAAGATGATATGATACAGCTTTTGTAAGCAAATTCATCCTATACATATTCCCCACTCAAACCAGACCCCCTTGGTCATTATTGGCACTAAGCATGGAACAGGCTGCTCTGAGAAACTCTGGCTGCCCCATCCCTGGAAGTGTCCAAGTTCAGGCTGGATGGGGCTTGGAGAAACCTGGGATAGTGGAAGATGTCCCTGCCCATGGCAGGGGTTGGCACTGCATGAACTTTAAGGTCGGTATGATCCTGCTACCTTTACTTTTTAAATGTGTGTTTGTCATCTGGGTGTGTTTGGGAGGATGTTATTGACACAGAAAATGGGAGGTGCCAGCTGTGGCAGAAAACAAGAGTGGGCTCTGAGGGATGTTCCTGTGAGCACCAGCCTCTTGCTGTGTTTCAGCAGTTTGCATTTGGTGTTGCAGAATGGCTTTTACAGAGATGCTGACACATGACTTTTCAATATTCTGTGGTGGTGTTGAGCCACATTGTGTAGGAAAATTGTATTTATATTTGTATTCACATGCTGGGCAGGGATGGAGATGTTCATGCCATGCCCACATTGCCTTTTTCTTACCCATCTGAGCTTGACAACTCATCTCCAAGTCTCACTCTTGACACCAGAGATCAGTAATGCAGCTGGACAAGGAACCCAGCTCTGGGGTGCTCTCATCACCGTGGACAGGCTTTCCCAGCTAGGTGGGCTTTAACAGAGCTTCAAACAAAGCATCAGTTCCCTTTGCCATTGTCTGTGTGATCTGTAAGTCTGGCTTTGGTACTGCTTGGATGGAAGGTGAGTCACCCCATTTGAATGAGAAACCAATAAATCAAATGGAAGGTAATGCCTTTTTCAACCTAGAAATGAAATTGGAGCTCCAGGAGCAGTTATGGAAGAATGTCCACAAAAGTCCACTCCCAGAGGGGTGCATACATTTTTATAGGTTTCAGGAAATTAGCATAATTGATAAAAAGCACCAATGAGGAGGACAAGTGGTGGTGCATTCCCCCCAAGTCAAGCCCCTTCTCTGGAGCTCCACCCCTCCACTTGGTACTAGCTGTATTTTGTTTATGAAAATCAGTTTCAAAGAACTGTTTTCAGCCTTGGTATCCAGGAAAACCAAGACAGGATAGAGGTCTCGTACCCCCAGGGCTTGGAGCTCTGGAATTTGTTTTGTGTTCCTGCCTAGGGAAAGGGCTGGGAAAACTACTGGGACAACTAGCTACGAATGCAATAATAAGCTACAGAGCTCCAAATGTATGTCTAAAATATATCAAGAATATATAAAAGAAATAAAAAAGGTAAAAACCAATAGACATTAAAGGAAAGCAGCTGTGGTGTATCACACCTTGGATGATGGGTATCTCGGCCTGGCCATGCTCACAGAGCAACACTTGCAGGTTGATCCCCAAGATGGTGGTAAGTTTTTTTTGTTTTGTCATTAGCTGATGGTTCTCACATGAGTGAGATCTGGGGCAGGTCATACAGTGACTGGGGGGAGAGCTGATAAAAGATTTTGGGTTCCTTCACTCAGGCAAAGCCAAAAGCAACTTTATCTGAGCCCAGCCCACAAGTGAGCTTGGACCTGATGGGAACAACCACCCCTGATGCTGGATGTGAGGTAAGTTAAATTGCACATTGCCAAATTGTCCTAATACTGCCAACTTTTTGAGAATAAATTGTAATAACAATAAAAAAGCACTACTGTAATGGATACCATCCTAACTCTGTAACTACAGTTTAGGTTTTGAAAATTACAAATATGTGTTTAACTAAGGTTAGTCATTAAGTACTAAATGGTGCTTGAACTGTGGCCAGCTAGAAGCTAAAAATTAGGAAAAAAAAAGGGGGGGTTTCTCTTCCAAAGTGGAAAAATTGTGTACATTTGTACCTATTGAGCTGGTGACCATTTGTCCAGCTCTACCAGGAAGCACCAGATTTTCTGTGGTATTGAGAGGATGAAGTAGTTTGTAGAACAGCTGCCAAAACCTTGAAGAAAAATGGACTGTCAAGCCTTCAACCTATGATGCACTTTACATCTTACAGATCAGGGATCTCATTTGCAGCCACTAAATCTCCTACTTTTTTTTTTTTATCAGACCCCATCAGTTAACAAGTCATGGTAAACTTTGCTTTCTTTAGCAACAGTGAGATAGTTTCATTTTGCCTTGAATTACATGCATTGATTGATTTTAGTGCTGTTTCTTCAACTTGTACAAGCAGCTTGACTTTTTCCAAATCATTATAGAAGAATCCACAATGTAGAAGAATCTCTGGTTACTGAGCTCTCTAAATGTTTATGATTACAATTCTTTTTTACCTCTCCCCTGAGTAAGATTTACACCTGACTCCTTACTCCTCTTCCCCTCCTTAAGTTTCTCAAATGGGGAACACCTGGGAACATGGAAAGAGTATTTCAGCTGCAGATGCCTGTGTCAGTCAAGGAGAAATGAGATGTTCTGCCCCAGCTCTGTGCTGTGGAGCTGCTGCTTCTGTGTCAGGGACCAGAGAAGGTGATCATAGGGGTGGGATGGGCAGAAAGAGGCAGGAAAGTGTCTGTGTTAGCAAGTAGGAAGGGAGCATTAATGCATTCTGAGAACTTGTGGGCTTCCCTGAGCTCCTCCCAGGCAGAGGTTACACTGAGATCACAGTGGCTGAGGCTTGCTTTTGGTTTTGATGACTGGCCAAGTGCAGTTATCTGATAGGTGTGGGTGGCTACAAGATTGCTCCCATTGAAGGGCACTGAGAAAATGAGCTGCTGTTTTTTTCTCCTAAAGATTTTTTCCCTTTTTTTTTCCCCCTAAACCCACAAGATTTCCCAGATCTGCAGATGCACTGCTCACTGGGACGGGGTCAGAAAGCCACTAAAGCAGAGTTCCATGGACATGGGCTTACCTGGGCAGGGGCACAAGGACTCTGACCAGGCACACGCAGTCAGTGAGGCAGGATCTGGAAACCCCCTCTTTGGCAGTGGTGTGGTATTCCATGCTTGGAATAGAGGCTGCCTCTAGAGCCTGTCTGAACCCAGGACATTCCTCTGACTGCCCTGGGGGATCAGAGACCCTGGCAAGGGGCTCAGAGACCTTGGCATGGAGTCAAAAACACCTGTGCCTTTGATTTTAGCCCATGGAAACAATTACCAACTTTGGGTGAGGAGTTACAAGCCACAAAGGTTTGAGTAGAATGACAGTGAATTTATCACAGGGTGAAAAAGTAGAATTTTGGGGTTTTTAGAATGGGGGTTCAGGAGGCAAGATGGAGGAATTTGGGTGTGTCCAGTCTTTCTTCTTCTTGTCCTCCATCTTCTGCTGTGATGGTGACACTGTTTGATTGGTTTAGAATAGAGACAGACTGTCTAACATAGGTAATAGGTATTGGAAAATTGTTGTAAATAATGTACATGTAGTTTTTAGTATAAAAAGATAACACCACCCTGAAGGCAGTCAGTGTGCCACAACCCAACCTGCTGGACAGATCTCAGCAGGTCAGGAAAATAGTGTTTTAGATAACAAAGAATAAACAACCTTGAGAACCAGAGCCGAAGAATCCTGGCTCCTCCTTCGGCTGGGAAAAAGACTTGCTAACACCTCAGTGTCATCTCAACACCAGAGACCTCTACAGGAGCCTCTCTGTTGGGAGAGAAATGGGAGAGCAGCAGCTCCATGAGGTCAGCAGAGCCTCTCCAGAGTCTCTGCAGCAAAGCTCAGCCTCCCATTCCCTGGACTCCCATCTCCTCTGACACACATTGGCAGGGCTTTGGCAAGAGGGACAGGGACCCACCTGCTCCATCCTCCCACCCATGGTGGTTCAGGATGACCTGGTGACATGGAGAGGCCGTGGTGCTGGACTGATGGCTGTGTGCTGTTGGACCCAGGGATGCTCAGCAGCCAGAGTGCAGCCCTGGGAGCCCATGGAGGGGAGGAATACCCTGGAACTGGGGTTCCAGGGGCTCCTTGTACCCAGCCTGCCCTCCCACCTGCTCAGCTGCTGGGACAGGGCCTGGATGGTTTCTCTGGGGCCAGCCAAGGAGGTCCAGGGCCTGGGGGGTTCTGAAATTATCTAAAGCAGAGCCATCCAATTACTCTCTGCAACTGCACTGGGGGCAGGACATTTTGACTTTCATTTCTTCTTCTGGCAATGATATTAAAAGCCTAAACTGATGTCCATTGAAGTTAATGAAGAGTTCCTGATTTATCAGGCACACAGCATTTCAAAGAGACCTTGAACAAGCGTTTTACTTCTTCACGTTTTATCCATTCCTTCTGTGTATGGAGATTATGTAGATAGGTATCAGAAAAACCCACATTCTGATATTTTGTAAATAAAAGCCAGTTGTACTGAACCCTTGGGTGGCAGACTCTTTGAGAGAACGTGGAACTGTTATTAACTGCTTTGTCTTTAATATGTATCTTTAGCTGTAGAAAAATGTTAAGAGAGGCTTTGGAAGTGTTTTAAATTCATAACCCAGCAACTTGATAGAAAGAGTGGAAAGGCTGTCTGGGACCACTGCAAGGTGGCAATAGTTACTGGGGAGGTCAAAAGGGAAAATCTCTTCAGCAGAGAGCACAGCTCTGCCCCCATGTTCTGGGGGATGCTCACAGGGTGGTTTCCATTGGCTCTTGCTGTGGAATATCCTGAGCTGGGAGGATCCTGAAGGGTTGGTCTGATCCTGCAGAGCGAGTCCAAGGGCTCAGTACCCTGAAGTGCTCCCACCTACAGCTCTTGGTCCTTAGGTCCTTCTTTCCTTGAACTGTCAGAAGCCTTTAAAATGACAAATAACTACTTTTGGGGTGGGAGAGATCATTTTCTCCCTATAAGTGGGAGAGAGAAAAATGTCATACCAAAAATAAAGCATAGCTATAACCAAATTAGCCATGACTAATTTACATGTGCTCTGTTGGGGGCTATCAGATACATACAAGTTCAACAAATCACCTTCAAACCACAGAGGCCTCACTCAAGGCTGTAAGTCTCACATATGTGAGGTTAAAGGAAATCCAAGAATGCAATTACTTGCAGTATGTTTTTAAAAAAAGTTTACATGAGGTTTTTTGAAGGAGTCTGTAAAAGCAGTCTATCTGCAGCTATGTTCTGCTTATTTAATCTCCTTTTCAATTCTAGTGGTACACACGTTTTCCTCCCTGCCCTCTACAGTTTGGCACCTGCCAGGCTCTCTGGCATTTCTTTGGAATATCATGTAAGCCACTGGGTTGATGTAAACTGCTCTCTTGTGTAGCTGGTAATTGTTCATGAAACTGAACTCATGCTCAGATAAGGAGCCTTTGGATAAGTGCAGCCTTGGGTCTGCCTCAGAAATGCATCACACTGAAATGACTGAGTAGCATCTGTCTCTGAAGTTACCCTGCATGCGTGTCTTGTCCACACAAGTTTCTTTGATTCTCTTTGAGTTGCAGTTCATGGTCTGAATTTGCTTTTTTGAAGTCCAAGGAGCATTGCCATTAGTTTTGACCAGTGAATTTCAATATTTTGCTAGTTCTCTCCCTAACATCTGTTTTCCTTTTGATTATTCTACAATTCTTAATGCATTAGATCCTCTATAACATATCAACCGTATTTTTTATTTACCAAAAATGAAACTCTTGAGAGGGGGGAACCCAAGAAATATTTGACAGGCTCTATGGATCCAAAGCTGTTTTCCACATGGCCAGATTTCTGAAGATCTGCAGATGCCTAGTTACATTGTCATAAGAGTTAAGACAGATTAGCTATCTGTGGTATTTTGGTATGTCAGTGCATTTTATTATCTACCCCTTAATCTCAAAATTTGGCTGTATAACAAATAAGAAAGTATGTGCTAAGGTATTTACAGAAAGACATTTTTTAATGACATCTTTCTGTGACTAGAACATGAAAACAGAATATATTGAACTTGCTAGGAAGTAACATTGTGTTTTCCCACTGTCCATCCTTAAATTTAAACCAGAGATTATGTATGTAAAACTTGCAGCAAATTGAGCATGGTATTGACCCTTCAGCTGGGACTGAGGACTAGAAATGCCAGTATTTTATAAGAGTCCAAGGCAATATGAATGAAACAAACACAACCAACCTAGACAGCAGTCACTCATTAAACAGTAGAAGAAAGTCACTGATGCATGAGCTGCATCCTCTCCACCTTAATAAATCTCACTTGAAAAGTGATACTGCCACTTACCCTGTCAGCACCAAGCTGCATCATTCCTAGTCTCACAGGATTTGTCCTGTTGGCCTATTATTAGCCATGTGATGTCAGCATCCATGGCTGGGTTTTATCAGAAGCCAGGGGGTGGAATTGTCCCAGGTCACTGTGGAGCTCACTGATGGAAACAGAAGCACTTTTCTGTGGGAAAGGAAGAGAGAAAAGGCTTGGACAAGAGGGATACCTTAGGCTTCAGCAGCCAGGTAGACTTTAGGTGCACATGTTTTAGGTGAAAGCATCAGATCTCACCAAGGCTCTTTGATATTGAAACCATTTTAAGTTTTCATTATCAAGCGCTTAATTCTCTGCCAAACAGCATGCCCTGAAGTGTCAACCTGACCTTCAAAATTCCCACCTCCTGCCTTGGGTCATGAGGGATGCATGCTGCATCTCTGCAGTCTCTCAGTTCCCTGTGGAGCCCAGTTTGTCAGGTGGGCCAGCCCCTTTGCTTCTCAGGCACTGGACTAGACCAATTCTATGTCATCTCTAGAATAAACCAAATATTCTGAAGGGGGCCTGGTCCTAGTTGTCTGTCACAGACATCTTTTATGAAAAATCCTTTCCTTAGGATTTTTCCTCCTGAGAGGCTGAGAGGCCTCAGGAACAAAATGTAAACAATGATTATCTGCTGCTGTGGAATGCAACAGGTGGATCTGTGATTGGTCTCATGTTGGATGTTCCTAATTAATGGCCAATCACAGCCCAGCTGGCTTGGACAGAGAGTCCGAGCCACAAACCTTTGTTATCATTCTTATTCTATTCTTAGCTAGCCTTCTGATGAAATCCTTTCTTCTATTCTTTTAGTATAGTTTTAATGTAATACATATCATAAAATAATAAATCAAGCCTTCTGAAACATGGAGTCAGATCCTCATCTCTTCCCTCAACCTAAGACCCCTGTGAACTCGGTCACAGTTGTCATACAAACTTTGAACAAAAAGGTGATAAAAATATAAGAAATCTTAGAATGGAAAATGGAGTTTGAAGGAAAAGTGTCTGCAGCCAATGGTATTACAATGCTGCTGAAATTAACTGTTTGTGTTCCAAGAAAGGGCATTCATTTATACAAAATGTCCCAAATCCAAGGCAATTCTGTTCCACAGGTGGCCATGTAAATGTGGCAGTCAGGCTGTTCTGCTGGAAGAGCCTGCCTTCAGCTATATTGCTTGAGAGATTGCAGGTGTCCTACAGCAGCATAGAGCTGTGACTGTGCTTACTTTGGGATTATATTTTGAAATGGGAACAATGAATTCAGAGTAGAGCAGGAGAAGCTGCATGACTTTACTTAGTTCTAGTTGTGTAACTGGATTAAAATGGCATTGCACAATAGCAGACCTGTACTTGACATCCCAATTTTTCTTCCTTAAAGGGTTTTCCATGCCTTCAGCTGCCTTTTTTTTAAACTTGTGGTAAGAGTTAGGATGCCAGTTTGGAGGGGTTAGATATGTGTTTCAGCAATATTATGATTACTTTTTCTTTAGCTTTTTTAAAATGTTGACATATGAAATATAAATTTTTACAAATTCAAACAAATAAACTGGCTTTAAAACCATAATACATGTTCATTTTAGCAGCAGATCTGTAAGGAAAGCAGGGTAGTGTCTTTATTGTTAAAAGCTGCTGCTAAAGGGATGCACACAAAAAGCTGTTTGCAATGCATGGAAGGAAGCTTGATCTGGTCTGGGAGAAATCAGTGCCATCCACTTGGAATTCATCCATCAGCAATTAGCATTCCTCCACACACATCTCCTTTCCAGGATGTGCCCATTTTTCTGCTCCTGTGAAATGGAGCTGTGCAGTATGGCAGAGCATGGCCAGACGCTCAGAGGAGCCAGCACAAACCAGAGGAATCAGTCTGGAGCAGAGCCCTGGGACTGTGGGAGGAATGATGCTGTGGTCCCACTCAGTCTGATTTTTACACTGCAGTGTATTTCCCCATGCATTTGTGCAGTGTTTTGTCTTGCCAGCATCTCAGGGCTGACAAATTATGGGCAGAAGCAAGAGCCAGACTATCCAGCCCAGAGATAATATTCTTGCATTTAAGGAATTTCACCTCATCCCAGGCAGGTAATGGAAAGCAGGTCCAGCAGCTCTGCTCTCTGTATTGCAGCAGCTTTTCTTGGCTTCACCCTTGCTGTCCTGCTGCTCTCCCAGTCCAAGGAGATATTGTGTCTCTACTTCGTGTGTTTGTTGCTGTCCTTGGCTCCTGAGCTTCTCCTGGCAGTGGGATGCGATTTTGGAGAAAATGAGGCTTGACTGCAGATGTGAGGCAGCTTTAGGAATCTTAGTCCAGTTAAATTCCTCTAATGAAAAGTTTGTTTTGTATACAAAGTCTAGCTAATGCTAGAGTTTTTTGCTAAACCAAGATAGGAGAGAATCCTGAAGTCAAAACAATTAAAGGAACAAAGTTTCCCTTTCTCCTCTGAACCCACAGGCCAGTAGATTTAGTTGACAGAGGGATTGGAAAATCTGATACATGCAGACAGATGCAGACATGTACAAGATACATAAAGTAGTTACCTGTAGGCATAAGGATTAGCATACAAACATACTGAGATTTGTCCTTGCAAAGATGGGAATGCCAGCACAAATACTGAGGTGGTGGTTTCTATACATGACATAATGATTAATTTTTGAGCCTTGATAATGTGTTATCTATTCTGTGGATGAGCACAGAAGCAATCTGTCCCTCTGATGGCTCAGGGCTGCCTGCACAGGCTTAGGTATCTGAAACTGGCTGAGATCTTGTCAAGGCTCCTTTACAGCCTGCCTGGGCTCTGAGTGCCCCTCTGGAAGGTGTGTTTCTTCCACAGCCCCTGCATCACTTCTGCCAGGCTGCTGTGGGTAGCACAGCTAGCCCAAATCACCTATCTCTGTTCAGGTGCCTGAACTGCTCCCTTCAGGAACCTTGTTGGAGCCTGTATTCAGAATTTTGACCATAGTGGAGTTTTGCCATTGGGAAGACCAACACACTGTGGAAGGAAGAAAAAAATTAGGATGGATTACATAGGGATTGCCTGACTAAAATGCTACCAGCTGTGTGTTGGAGCAGGGAGTTCTGTTACTGCAGGGAGGAAAGGAAGAAAAATGCCCACTTTGTTAGCTGAGAAAACCCAATTTGTAAAGTTCAAATCTGTGTTCAGACCAGAGTCCAGGGTTATTTTGATCAAAGGGGTGAGTACAGCTTGCTGAGGACAAAAACAGGCAGGGAGGGAGCCAAGGCTTTCAGCCACCAGCTTCTCATATCTTGGGAGCATTGGGCCTGGATATGGCTGTCTGGGAGTGAATAAGTGCACAAAGCAGCCACATTTGGGGGCACTGAGGCTCTGGTAGGCAGATAAAGCACGAGGAGGAGATTAGATTGCAGTGTGTTGATGGAACATGGGTTTTGGAGGACAGCAGGAGGAACAGAAAGAAAAAGACAGTATCATGTGCAGAAGATATGGTTTTGAAAGTATTGTCAATTATTAGAATTTCTGGATTTCCAGAAGGGTTCTCCTTGTCCAACCATTGGTGAAATTCCCTGCTGGCAAGGAGCTGTGTCCTTGCAGGAGGTGCAAGGAATTTGCATGTGATGGTCACTGCAGCAGAGAATGGTCAGTTCAAAATCACACTTGATTTAAGGTAGTGAACCATACCAATGACAGGGCTTATGATGTTGTAAAAGAAGAATCTGCATTGCTCAGGGTTATTTAAAAACTGTCTTTACTGAATCACTGTTTGAGTCAACAAGATGAATTTAACAGCACAAACCACTCCTGCTCACCCCTTTTTAATTTTTTTATCTCTCTGCATGTTGTGCTTTTGTCCTGAAAAAATACAAATAAGTGATCCTAACAACACCAGTCGTTTGAAGAAATGAAAATGCTGACAGGAGGGAATGGCTCAGCAGCAGAGAGCAATTTGGTACTTAGGGTTGCAGAGGCTACAGAGAGCTTCAAGTGCTGCATTCCCAATGAGAATACCACTATTGATTTATTTCATAACTTCACCTGCCTCTCACTGATAGACGGCTGCTTGTTTTGATCCCTGGAAAACAGTTCTGCACAATAACATAGGTGCATTGAATGCTCCAAAGGTCAGGCAGCTTGAGCATGGGAAAATATTTGTGAATGAGGCCCAAAAAAACTACTGAAAGAGGTGATTTCTGGCTCAAAGATTAGTCTTCATTTAGAGACTGAGAATTTATTGCTGCCCAAACCAGCATTATCAGCTTTCTGTCAGCAACAATCATCAGGATTTCCTTTCCCAATCAACATGAGCTGTGACCTCATCGCTGCAAAGGTGAAACCCTGACAGGGATTAAAGGCCAATAGAAAGAAATGAGGTAGCAGGGCTGAACAAAGAGGAGCTTGTTACACAGCAATGGCCAACTCAGGCAGAATGTTGCAGCTGAAACACGAGCCACTGAACTGAAGGCAAAAAGGAGTATTTTTAAGGGCCTGAGTAATGCTTGGTCTCCCCATCTTTCAGTGGAGAAGGAAGGCAGACTGCTGTCCTTGCCATCCGAAATTTTTGAAGTGGGATTAGCATAGCCTTGTGGTTTGTCAAGTGTTTAATTGCAATTCTGCAGGGATGCAGGCTCAAAGACACTGGAAGCCAGTTTAACAATCATGCCTATCATTACAGACACCAAATTGCTCCTGTGCACAAATAATATTCAGCAGTCTGAAACAGAGAGGCTGAGTCTAGGGCAAGGTTTAGAACGTGAAAAGTGATGAAAGGCAAATACATGTCTGATATTCATCAAAGCAACTTAATCCATGGTGGAAGAGTGAAAAGAGGTAGAAATGGGTTTAGGTTGTTGATCTGTGAGTTGCTAGTTTTTTCAGTCATCCCCCAAGTTCCTGGAACCAACAAGTGAGGCCATTTTTTGGGGGGGGATTCCTTCCTCTTAAAGGTCACCCCTGACTCCCACAATATCTTTTTATCCTAAAACCCACCACAGACTTGGTTCAAGTCCCTGTGCAAGCCATAACTTTCAATGAACTCTGGAAAAATCCCTTTGTCAGTCACCAACACACCCCTGCCTTTTCCAGCAGAGGTAGACTCGTGCTGTAGTCCAGATCCAAGTCTCTTGGAAGTTTATGGCATCCAGGATGCTTTCTGCATGTTTCAAATATCTTCAGCCCACCAACACAGGATAGCATCTCCTCGTGCTGTGTGCTGGGCTCTTTCAAAAAGGGACAGGATCATTTGACCTCTCACTGGAGCACAGAAATCCCCTAACAGGGCTCAGGGTACTTGACACCTCATGGCATGAAGTCTCTGGGCTGCAGCCTATTGTGAGGCTGCAAGTGGAGGATTAGAAACCAAATCCATCTCAAACATACAAGAATAATATTGAATTTGATGTGGACCAGATACTGTCATATTCCACATGCTGTACTTTGAGCACCTCTCAATCCAGCACAAAGAATCCAAGTGAATCTTAAGCAGAAAGGATGAAAGGAAACATTCTTGTTATAAGTACATGCATAAATCAGGTTCCTTGCTGATGCTGAGCAGAAACTATTCAGAATAAAAATATCTCCAGCCTACCCATTATAGAGTTTCTGTGAGGAATCAATGCATCTTTAAAACCTCCAAGGTGCTTCATTTTTTGTATTTTAGAGATTAATGTTAGCACAAATACAACAAAGTTAAGTCCTTTTCTTGTAAAGAAATCACCATCTCAAGCAGTCTGGTTGATCCCCAGCTCCCAAAAGGTGGAGCTGCAGGAACTGCCTTCAGCAGCTTCTGAAATGTTTGTAAGCTTTCTCCAAACCCTGAGGTCAAGCCATGTGGATAATCCCCAGCCCAGCATTAGGATGCAATGTTCATAGCTGCAGAGGGTAGCCTGGCTGAAATTCAACTAATGATGAAAACCTCTGCAGCAGCTCTTGAAGGCTGGGCACAGTCTGTGTCCTTTCTGGGCTGATTTGGGTGATTTGGTATGGCTAAAACGTTTCACTCAATGGCAGCAAGATATTTAATTGTATGAAAACCTTAGAAATTTTAGATTTTTAGATGCTATGGCTTGAGTTCCTTTCTTTTAGTACTCTCAGCTTAAATAAATATGAAGCTGATTGGGGTAGAGGAATAATGAACCCTGTAGCAAAACCCAAATTTATGAAAATTGCATGGATTGATGTTTGGCAAACTAATTTCCATGAATAGTTTATTAATTTATATGATTTCTTTTGTTTTTCAATTTAATTTTTATTACCACCTGCAAACAAAGTTAATTTTTCTCTTTTTTTTCCCCTCCATCAAGTCTTCAGAGGTGATTAAAAAGGATCCATTTCAGTTGCTGTCTTTCTTGAGAAGTTATTGTTTTGAACAACTTAATTTTGTTCATGCTATTTATGCTTCACGCAGAAATAGCACTGGCTCTCCAGGCACAAGAAAACTAAAAAGAATGCAAGGCTTCAGTCTATTTTAAAGCTGGGCTTGAAAATTTTTCCTAACTGAGAATGGAGGAAGTTTTGCAGATTTTTACAACGTATTTTAACGACAAACTCAGAAGTCTCGTATCTCTTGTTCCCATGTCTTTGTCAGGAGTGAAACTGGAAATTTCACACTGGCGTGTGGCCTAAGGCACCTGTATCTCCCTCAGCTCACAAGGCATACTGGCAGTCCTACCAAACCTCTTATCCTACTGAATTAAGATATGTTCCTTTGAGATCTTTTCCTGGTATGTTTGAGTACCTTTTTATTTGTATTATAATCAGCTTGAAAGCATGCCAAGGGAAAGAGCTGTGCCCTCCACAACAGCACCTATTAAAGGCAGAGCTCAGCATTACTCAGCTACAACTATCAGAGCCTTCCTCATTTCCTCCCTTTCTCTGCAAACACACTCTAATCTGGAGTGAGCTAGAACTATATTTTTTTCCCCTGCATAGATTGAAGACAGACTTGGTGTTTGTATTGGCACAGGGCCTGACACGGCATTTGTGAGGATGAGCCACAGGCATGTGTACTTCAGCTAGGCTGAGCTAGGGAAATGTCTGCTAAAATCAGGAAAAACCTTCTTCCCCTCTCCCTCTGCTTCCAAACCAATAAGGCAAGGGGGAAAACACCCTTCAGGCTTCTCATTTGCAACCTGTGGCCACAAATTCCTCTCATCTCTCTTGACATGCACACATGAGGCCCCTTCACAGGGCTGGGCACCATCATGGCTGCACCAGCATATTTTGGGAGGTGGCTTTTGCATGGATGCAAGGGGAGGAAGACAGAAGTGGCCATACATGGCACTTTTGCTTTCTTCTCCAGTAATTTGTGAGGCAACACAGCTAAACTTGAATGGAAGAGAAGATAATATGGCCCTAATATGGGCAGTAATTGAGCATATTCTGAACTAGGACACAGTGGAGAGATGTCTCCAAGGAGGCAGTTATAACTCTGTTATCTGAATTTTGTCTCTGGTGTGCTCCTGGAGTAGCCCTGCTCCCAGCCCCAGTAACTTACTGTGATGAGCAAAACTCCACGTCATTTTACAAGGATATGTTCTGTAGTAAGGTTAATCTGAAATGTACAGAGGAGGGGTTTGCTGTGTGGAGCAGGGAATGAATTGTGGGACCTTTTCACTCGGCGGCCATCAGTTCAGATCTCACCCAAACTGGTACCAGCCAAACTCCCCTATGCCGACTCTCCTGCTCTTGGGTGCCTTTCACAGGGAATTGTGGCTTTTTCACTGCTGCCCCAACATCCACTACAAACAGCTCCTTGCTTGGTAACTTCCCAGAGACAGAGTGGTCCTGTACCAACCGAGCCAAGAATTAATCCCTTTTCAGCAGCTTCTTGTAGCTATTCTTGTCAGTGGCAGCCCTAGTAAGCTTTGCTTTCAAAAAAACATCTACTCTCCACCTGTGCTCAGCAGTGTGTTGCTCATCTCCTGGAGGTAACTCCTACAAAGTATCTTGGTTTGCAGTATGACTGGAAAAAATACTGTCAGTTCAGTTCATCAGATACTTTGAGTAATTAACAGTATTATTTCTGCTCCTAAATCAGAAAATTTGGTCTGGATTTTTTAATTTTTTTTACAATATTCCTTGAGACTGTAATATTGGCACTTAGTATTTGCAGTACTCTCTACTTATATTGTGATTATAAAAGTAGTTGTGTGTTGTCATTCCTACCCAAACTGGGATACACTCTATTTACTCCTGTTTTATCCAGATGCTGCAAATCCTTTAATGAACTTTTCTTTCCCCCATCAAATTAAAATTCTCATAAACATTTTAATCCTCACTTCAAAATTGGGAAAATTTCAGAGAATAATATATCCAAGAAGGAAAAAAAAATTACTGTTTTTGTAAAAAAAAAAAGGAAAATCATTTTATTTTATCTAAATTCAAAAATGTGCAAAGGTGATATCATCCAAAATTTAGAAAGCTTTCCAAAGAACTGAGTCAGTTTTATTGACTCTAACAAACTGGATATAGTGTGCTAGGGGGTTTTTGTGATTCTGAAATGGATAAAACCTCTTGATGTTTAAGGTTAGGAAGGGCTAACTGACACAGTCACCTCAGCATCTCCTCTAAGTAAATTATTAAGAATGCAAAGGTAGAAAAATCAGGAAACTGCAGTTAATATGTTTCCCTGATAGATTCCTCAGTCATTTATACCTCCTCTTTTTGTTTAATCATTAAATCAGTCAATCTTTCCTGCTTCACATGTATCTAACTTCTATCGCTGTGTAGCGATCTCAGACAACTTTTCTCTCAGAAACCCTGCAGGGATTAACAAGATGTTTTTATAAATCAAAGGCAAAAAAATTTTAAAAAAGAGATTTTTTTTTCTATAAGTAGTCTGGCTTTACTTTCTTTGGAATTTTTTTCCCCTTTACTCTCAATAAGAAAAAATAATCTCCCTACCTGGCTTACTGTGAAGTGCTCTTTGCAAGTTTCTTAAATGCAAAGGACAAGTAGGATGGTGGTTTTAAAAGAGATTATTGGACAGAGTGTCTGAAGAGGTTGAAATACAACTTTAAATAGAAGGTATTTTTAAGAATTTGGGCTTGAGGGAAAAAAGTTGCTGTCAGCTCAACTCTTTGTTTGCCAGAGGTCAATGAATGATGAGGAAGAGATTACACAGCAAGCAAATAATGTTGAATAACGAGTTTGAAACTCTTCTGAAACTTTAAGCTTGTGTTTACTCCTTTTGTTTCTTCTGCATTGGTCTGAAAAAATCTTTTTAATCAAAGAAATCAACATCTGGAACAAATATTGATTTGTCATGTAGACCACAGGGCTCAGCAAATGTTCTTGCTGTTTCTGGCCTTGGCAGACTGAGTGTGTGGTTATGGCTGTGCTGTACCTGCTCAGAGGATGTACCCTGTAGGGTTTGGTCCATCCACCCCTTCTTGGGAATGTTTTCCCTTGGATGTAATTCTCTAGAGCTATCCATGACAGGCATCTTTCTGCCCTGTGCTCAGATAGGTCTGGACAGCCCTGTGCTGTCCTGTCCCAGGATGGAAGAGAAAAGATGCAGATGTCACTTTTGTTCACGAGCTGCCTGTGGTTTCCTTGGGTTTGTTCTAGCTCTGAGCTCTCACAGCACTACAGGTGCTGTGCCATCTGCCCAGCACAAACTGCAAAGTTCATCTTCCTTTCCAGCTCTGACTTGTCTTCCCAAAATTCCCAATGCTCTGTGGGAAGGTGGCAATGCTGGTTATCACATCCTGCCCTCTCACACTTCCTGTCCCTTGCTCCTGCAGGCCCCCATCTCCTGCCTTGTGTCGTGGTACGTGTTGAACCACTCCATGGTGGATCAGCATTGGGAACTAATAAAAATAATAGCAAGAATATGATCATGCAAAATTGGAGCTGGTAAATCCAGTCACCAGCCCACAGGGATGAGGTGTGGGACACCAGCAACCAAGAGCAGCAGGAGGAGGAAGGGCAGAGAGTCCTGGAGTCAACTTCCAGCTTTCCTGCTGGATCAGCCCTCTCAATCAGCTTCTCTTCTACTGGGTCACTGAGTGATAGACCTCAAACAATGGAGCAAGGATGGGAAGTGGCCCCCAGGGCAAAGCAGGACTTCCCCTTTCTGTCAGCTCCAACATCAATCTGCAGCCATCACGTGCACCTGGCTCAGCTCCCTGAGCCAGACCACCAGCAATCACCGCTGGAGGAAGGAGGCCAGACCAATTCAAGGCAGACTATTTAAGTCAGCTTTGGCTTCTGAAAGTTCAGTCTCCTGCAGGATACTCACTGCTGTTCCCTCCATCCTTGCCTACCTACCAGGGAATACCACGGGGTAGAAGTAGGGCCGTGAGGTGCACTGGCAACCTCCTGTTGATGTTTGCCACTGCACCAAGTGCTGAAATATATCCCAGTTAATGACACCCCAGTACAATACCAGTGTGCCAGAACAGAGCTACATTTCTCTTGTTTAAAGGAATATATGAGAGGATAGCCTGTTGAGAATGAATGTATCCTCTGAAATAAGGAGAGGAGCTCCTTAGAAAGGCTCCTTCCAGCATATTAACAAGTATCGATACTGGAGTAAAGCAACCCAGCTTGTTTAAGACTGGGATCTTTGTTAAACAGTGAATGCAAGCTGAATGTACTGTTGTGTTTAAATCTCAGCTGTCATTAATGGGATGGGAGAGGGGAGGAAGAAAAGACAGAAACAACCCATTCATGACAAAACCAGTCACTGTTTCTTCCTTTACAAACAAAGGAGGGGGAAAAAAGGAAAAGAGCTCTCATAAGAACCTGTATGAATTTCCTTAAGAGAGTGTACTTTAGATGGAGAATAAGTGAAATTCTGTGAGATGTTGGGGTTACCAGGGTAACAATGTTTTGAATACAAAACCAAATAGATGTATGAGCCCAAAGTAAATCATTAATGTGCATCAGTATATTTGAGATGGGTTGGAGTGACTTACATATTGTAGTCCTTCTTTATTTAATATTTCAAAAGTGTTCTTTGATTTAAAAGCAAACACTTAACAGGCCTCTTTTCAGACAATTATGTCCCCTTTTCTACAAAGCACTCTGAAAAGAGACTAGTCATTGATGCCATCTAATAGAACAAACACACAAATTTGATGGAGTCAAACAGAATAAAGGGGCCTTGGTACATCAAGGAACTTAAACATGGGCATTATTTTAAGCTTGGTAATCATCCCAAGACTACTCTGTTTCTTGCAAACTTGCATTCAGCGCCCTGCTGAATTCAAGCTTACATGGACAATCTGCAATATACTTTTTGACTACAAGGAACATTTCTTGGTAGCTATTTTTGAACTAAATCTTTCTATAATAGATGAAAAGAGTTGTTATAGATAGGCTGGGGCTGGATGCAACTGTTTCCCAATCAAATATCTTCTTATTCATACCTGTTTTCCTTGTTTAATACAATTAATTCCGTCCAGGAGGTGTCTTCATAGTAACATGATAAAAAACAGCAAAAGTAAGTTAAATGGTCAATTGAAGAGATCTCTTACAGGATCCTAAATTAGCCCTGGCAAGTACTGAACCAACTGGTTAACAGTTGCTAGCAACTGTGAGTGATTGCTTTCTTCTCAACATTTCTTCCCATCCTCACTGCTATTCTAGGGACATACTCAAAGCTTGGGCTTCATAATTAGTAGGAGTAAAACACAGTCATTTAACAATGCCACTAAGCTGGAACAAATGGAGTTACTTTGCTTATTGAAGTTTGGGGCAAACACCAGAGAATAATGTCATAGAAGAGAAAAAACATACTGCATGCCTAAGGTTATGGAAGGGAATTAAACTCTGACTTGCAGTTAGAAAATCGTTGTAACTACTTTCCTTAGTCCAATAAAAGAAACTCAGTTCTTCTCTGAAATAGGAAGTGTTAAATTTGTGGCAATTTACTAAATGCTGGAGTTTTTGCAGTTCACACTGTACTTGAATGATTATAAAAAACAAGTTCTTAAGCGCTGAAGTAGTGTTTCTTCCAAGGATTATTTTTGGAAGCTCCTATTTGCTGGATGTTATTTGTGTCCCTTTCCAAGTGGATACAAATGGGAATAAGGAGTTCACCAATGTGAATAAGAACTCCTCTGGCTCCTGCAACTCTGCTAATGGTCTGACCAAACACACCTTCCTGGGGGAGAGCAGCTGCATGGTTTAAAGGTCAGCACAAGAGGAAGGGGAGCTCTGCGTCCTTCCCTGGGAAGCTCCAGCCAGATGACAGTACCACACCACATCACTACTGACAGTTCCTTGAGCAGATTCCTTCCATGGGCAATTAGCCTTCACAAAGCATGAACAGACTAGTTTTTTATGAGGAGACTGAATTTTAGCTGACAAATTAGACAGGTTCCCTGAGGCCAGAGTTATGCGGCTTTGCCAGTCTCACTAAAAATGTGATTTATAACAGATTCCTCAGCAGAGGCACTCCTTGCTTCAGGAATGAAGGTGCACACTGTACTCAGACTCTTCATCTAACCTGATGATCTTACAAACCTTTGTCTTGTGCAGGAAAAATTGACTGTTACTTGCTTTTGACTTATCAAGTGACTCCTCATCTGTCCATGAATGGATAGCGGGAAACTACAGTGCATATTTAGAAGTCAGGCGTGCACTGGTGTAAATAACATTTTAGGAGGTAAGAGTATATTATGTTGGGAAGTTAAGTCAGATGTAGCTGGATGGAGTTTCTAGCTGTGAAAACAATGCAACAGATTTTGTCTAAGATGTGTCTCTGGCTTTTGATGACTCTGGCATACAACAGAAGCAGAGGAGCAGAGGTTGTGGTGCACAGGACTGCACTAATTATACGTGAAGTATCTCACCCTGCATGTTCCCAGCACTGGGTGCTGGGCAGGTGACTCCTGATGCCTGCTGGTTGTGATGCACCCTGGGGGCAGGATGAGCCAAAGTGGCTGTTCCATCAGTGCAGGGCAAGCAAGGGTGAGAGGCAAAAATAAACTCTACCAGACACAAATATCATATTGGGCTTTGTTGCCTTTAGTTCTGCCTTTAAACCAGACCACTCTGAAAGGGAGACAAAAAAAAAAAGTTTCCCAAAGGTAATGGAAGACTCAGAGTTTTTGTGCAGTTGCAGAGTCACAAAAATAATGGGCAAGGAGAAAAGGGAAGAGAGAAGTCAGGCCCCAGACCCAATTCCTGCCAACTGAGGCTGCACCTCTGACTCATCACAAGGTTTTCTCCTTGTTTCCCCCTCTGGTGAAACCACTATTTGTATTCTGTGAATATCAGCACTTGCTCAGATCAAAAAGCAGGCTCACCCATCCCTGACAGTGTCTTCAACATGTCTGTGTTTGCATGGAATTAACAGTTAATATTTTAATTATTAATTTATATTACTTAATAACTGCCTGCTATGTTACTGAGGTATGAGGCACACTCAGAGACTGGTAAGGTATGGGAGGGGAGGCTAACAAAGCTTAGGTAGCCTAAATCTAGCAAGTGGATAATGTGTGGCACACAGATGCAGACACAGGGGGCTGATTTTATTTGGATGAGTTTTGGACTTAAGGAGAACACTGCACAGGTGAACAGATGGACAAATGTCTCCTTCAATATCTGCTTTTATCTCCATGTGAGCTTGGAAATTTATAACTCTGAAGTATTATTACTCCCAGTCATTAAAGAATGTGGGATTTTTGAATTTAGAAGCCTGTCATAGACATACAAATAATGACTTCTGCAGGGGCCAAATCTTATAATCAATAGATGGAGATGGAAACTATCAAACTTTACTTATATTTGTGTCTGTTTAAAAAAAATGTTAGTTAAAAAAAATTAATAACCTATCACTTTAGTCTTCTGACATGGCCTTGTGGAAAAAGACATATAAAACAGGAATGGATCAAAGCTTCTCTTCAGATACATAACTAGACAAATGGTTTTGTCCAGTCCAGCCTTTACATACTGGTTTAAAAGAAACTGAATTTTCTTTTTTGCAGACCTGCAGGTATGACAGGGAAGTTTCATCAGATATTTCTTCAATGGGTTAAGGTTTTGAAATTTAAAGGCAACAAAATATCCTTATATATGAACCTTCTGAAATCTTCAGATGATGTTATTTTAGTAGCAATATTTGTTTTGGTTTTTTTTTAAGTTTAGGTTGTGTGTTTCTTTCAATGAATATTAAGCTAGGATAGGAAAATTCTGAGAAAATAAATTCTGAGGTTTTTAACTAGAACTTCACAAGATTCATAGTATTATATCAAAATGAATGCTCACAATTTTCAATAACTTTTTTCTTGTAAGTATCTCAGCTTTTCTTATAGCTGCAAAAATTGACCAAGATCTAAAGAAAAAGATTCTGTAGAACTGAAATTTAACCCTTTATTTCTCCGTTCTATCAGTCTAGCAACTCTATGTAACTGCATATATTTTCTCCTTAGAGACAAATAGATCATGTATGTAGCAACTTCTAGTTACCAGTAGCATCTTCTCAAATATTATTCCTTAAGATGAAATTAGACATTAGACTGGCTTTCATAAATTCTGCAAAAGCAAACTTTGTAGGTATTTGTCTCCTAACATGAAGACACCAATCCCAGGCCTACTGCTCCCACCTTACAAAGCTTATCTGCTGACAGATGTTGTACATAAAGGCTGAGATTATTGTGCTTTAGAATCCTAAGTTATCCTGAGTTGGAAGGGACATGTATCCTGTGATTTTAGTGTACAATAAAGATGAGCAGACTAATTAATATTTCACAGATGGAATTAACAAATTTAATGGACTCTACACCAGCAGTGAATAATAGAAACTCTGCACTTGAATGGTTTTAGGCGGAGTTCTGCTGCCCACTATTTTACCTCCACTAGATGTCAGGCTTTTGACAGAGCTGGAGTGGTTTAATCTCTATTTTTCAGTATGAAGCTTGGTCAGGATCACAGCTACAATTCTCCAACTCCAAGCACCAGCAGTAACCCAAAATAGGAGATACTCTGAGTCGCTGTATGGGTTTTTCTTGCTCTTCATTCTTTTATGCCTTGTTTTTTCCCTGCAGCAAAAATTTCTCAGCATTGACAAGGTACACCAATGCTGGTAAATGGGAGCACTTCCAAGGAATGTGGGATTCCCTGTGGGCATTTCCCTTTGCTCCTCCATTCACTGTCTTGACACATCTGTTCAGGAAGACTATATAATAACTGGTGAGTTCCTCGAAAATATTCAAGCATGTGCCTCTTCACTCTCTGAGAGCAACCAGATGGCGGGGAACTTTTCAGTTATTTCTGCTCCCTAGTAGGTATATTTATTTCTATTTTCTGGGAATGAGATACAGTTTCAGTGAGTATTCCCCTCTCTCCAACAGCATCTTTGTGAGATATCTGAAGGAGCCAGGTTGGCCTCCAAGCTCAGCAGATGAATTACATTTTCCAAGCAACAGAAGGCAGATAGCATTTCCAGGGCTTTGCACAGGATTTTGTAAGACTTTGCTCACAGATGCTAAGCCGTGGCTGTCACAGTCCCCAAAAAGTGAGTTTCCCATGTGGAGCTCAGCAAATACAGAGCAATCCCAGCAGGTTTAATGTGCATGTGGAGAGTGACTCCACACTGTGCAAGAGCAATGAGTCTGCTTGAACTCCCTGTCCTGTGCCACAGAGTGACTCCACAGAAGCACAAAAGCCTGGTGAGCTCAGCACAGAGCACAGAGTTGATTTATGCGCACTGCCTTAATAGCAGCTTTTTGGCTGTTCAGTTGTCTGGGCTGCTGAAGTCCAGAAAAGCTGTTGCTGCAAGGAAAACCAGGAAAAGCCAAGATTTTCACATGAGAGATGAGATCTGATTGTATTTCTATGAAAAATGTACATGATATGGCAAAAGTGTCAAATCTAGCTCCCACTTCACTGCTTGTTGGGAGCATTTTCACACTGGCTTCTAGGACCTAAAGTAACACTGGAATAGTGGAAAAGGTCACAAGAGGAGACTAGTAAGTGCATGCTCTCACCTTCACAGTCCTCCTCAAGAATCCTTCTTTATCACAAAACCTTAAACAAGACCCTTAGAACTTACTTTCAGACATGTTGTCTCTATGCAGCATTTCTGCAAGCTCATAGCTTACTGCCACATTCCCCACATCCAGCTTTTTTCCTTCAGCCTCATGACTGGAGTCAAGGGCAGCCTGCCTTGTGGAGAGAGATGTCCTTCCCTGCTTTGTGTAAGCCCTGCTGCATCCCTGTCCTTTCCTACAGAAATTAAACTGTGGCAACCAATTTCTTTCCCCTGCAGCAGTGTTGAACTATATACTACTCACTATCATAGAATCATGGAGTGGTTTGGGTTGGAAGGGACCTTAAAGAGCATTTCATCCCACTCCCCTGCCTTGGGCAGGAGCACTTTCCTCTAGAATAGGTTGCTCCAAGCCCTGTCCAGCCTGACCTTGAACACTTGCAGGGATGAGGCATCACCTGACACTCAAGAAGAGGTGGAATCAGTGACTTTTTTAAGGTTTAGTTTCCTCCAAATTTGTGTTAACTCTGTAACAGGGACATTCTTTATCCATGAGAATAAACTCCTAAGCAGAAGGAGGCCTTTCCCTGGCACCTCATAGCATGGGAAAAGCTGCAGGATAACACAAGCTAACACACACAAAACCTCCTTGAATTCAGCACCATCCTTCTTACAATTCAGCTGCATTTTCTTCTGTGCCAGACAAACCCCCGACTCTAAATTCTACATATTATAAATCAACTGCTACATGAATTCATGTACCATGAAATTCCCCAGGCTACCAGGGAACCAGACTTTGGGTACCAGATATCCTCAGCAGCATCTCTTTCACCCAGCTGACCGGGGCAAGGATAGTGTCTTTCCACATGCTTATGCCATTGGCTGATATGATGAGGATAATGCTGATCCCAACAAAAACACTCCATGCAAATGTGGCACAAAACCTTTGTGAAGGGCAGATGACAGTCACAAAATTCCTCATTGCCTCTAAAAACTGGTCTGCATCTAACAAATGAGGCAAGAGTCCCTGCAGTGACTCGGAGCCTGGCAACTGTGCAGCTGACAGCATTTCATCTGCATCTCCTTCTCAGAAGACATCACTGGTTTCCAGGACAAAATGCAAGGGCTTTGAACATCTCCTCTGAGGCCCTGCAGGCTTTTTTTTTTTTCCAGATGGAGGGATTTATTTCTTATAAAGAATTAAATTTATTTATGATATTACATAACAAACAAGTGACACATAAATCTCAACATCAAAAATAACTGCTCTTTTATGGCCTTCAGACACATGTGTAACACCTCACCTGAAGCCAAATAAACTCTGTAGCTGGCTTCAGATTGCAGTAGTTATTCTTGGGTTCGAGACAGTCTGCAGTATCCATTTCATATGGATTCTGTTTTAATTCTGATGTTTAAAAAGATGGTGCTACCTCCTCTCAGATCTGCTCTTCCTCATCTTAATTTAGGTGTTCAGAATTCCTTGGCAAGGTAAGGAATGCCTGTAATTTGCCCAGTGTAAGCAGGAAACTGAGGGCATGATGGCAGGGTGTGCTCCACAGATTTAGCAACAGAGGCTAATGAAAAGCATTTTTCCAAGTGCATCGATCAATTTCACTAGATCCCATTAAATAACAGAACAAAAATAAAAGCTTTTGGTCTACAGCTTCAAAGCTGTGTGGGCTAAGTCATACTTAATATAACACAGGCCCAAAATAAGAGTCAGAAAACGAGTATTTATGCCGGAAACATATAAAATATTTATGCTGCAGGATTTGCTTCTTTACTGTAATTTTTTCCAGAGCCCAAATTTTATCTTCTGATGGAAGCTGCCCCCAGTAAAAAAGGGGCACAGTCAGTGTACATATTGAGATTAGAGCAAGTGGCCCTCTGACAACATTTGAGGTAGGAGGGATTCAATGTCTTTGACCTGCTTTGCCTCCTGCAGAGCCAGCATTTGCTGGAGTGGGGCAATTTTCTTCCAGAGTCTTAGCTAAGACAGGTCCTTCCCTGTTTCCAGCTTCAAACACTGTTGCCTCAAGAGTGTGGTCTATCTCTTAATTTGATGGAGAATTCTTTAAAAGAAATTCTGCATAGCCTTATTTTCAGGTGTAGTTGACTCTAGGAGGAGTGTTTCCCTTGTAGATCCCTAAAGCTGTGCTAAGAAAAAGAAATGTTATTTAGACTCTAAACTCCCTGGGGGAAAAGCTGCATCTTTAAGGGATCTGCCTGTTGTTCACAGAATTAGGTAGATCAGATGAGCTTAGCATACAACATCCACGAGTGATCTGGAAAAAAACGTTTAATTTTATAATTTTATAATCTATATAAGAATTGGCTGGATGGTTGAACTCTAAGAGTGTCTTCCCTGTCCCTGGAAGTGTCCAAGGCCAGGGTGAATGAGGCTGGGAGCAACCCGGGACAATGGAAGTTGTCCCTGCCCATGGCAGGATGTGGCACTGGTTGAGTTTTAGGGTCCCTTCCAAGCCAAACCAGTCTGTGATTTGATGCTGATTGTCTGACAAAGCTTTCTATAGTGTTTGGCCACAATTAGTCTTTTTAACCGCTGGAAGGTTAATGGTTACCTTCCACTACCTTACCACACACATACAGATGAATTTTTCATACAAGTTTAGAAAATGCTGAACAATGTTTTTAGAAAATAAATATTAAAAATGTAACATTTACTTTAAAAATATTTTAAAACCTGAAGCAAAGTAGTATTTACTTCAGAGAATCGCAGAAAGGCTTGGACCGGGAAGGACCTTAGAAATCGCCTATTTTCACATCCCAGCCACAGGCTGGGAAATCTCTATATAATTAGGATATCAAGCATGAAATAATTATTCGCGCATTTTATGTGTTTTTATATTAATTTAATATTTGTTTTGTTTAGACACGGGTATCCCCAAGAGCACACGGGGTGCGGTGTGGGGCGCGCAACAGCAGCTGCGTGAAGAGAGCGGGCCGCGGTGAGTTTCTGACCGCGGCAGCTCAGGTACGAAAAGAAAAGGTGGAGGGGAAGGAAAAACATGGAAAAGGCAAAGATAAAGGACCCGATAAGGAAACAGACAGGGAAATGCCACACATCTCCCGGCCAGAGCGGCCATCTTCCCGCTGGCTCCGCGCACCCTCCCAGCGCAGCCGGGGGGCGGCACCGCCGCCATTTCCGCGCGGCGGGGGCGGAGCGGGGCCGGGCCGGGGCGGGCGATGGCGGCGGCGGCGGCGGAAGCTTTGCCCGCGGCCCGCCTGGAGAGCGTGCGGGCGCTGTCGGGTCTGTTCCGGGAGGCGCAGCCCAGGTAGAGGGGAGCAGGGAGCGGCGGTGCCGGTGGATGTCGGGCAAGACTCGCCTGGGCTCCCAGCGAGGTCCTGCCCCTCGTGGAGTTGGCTGCGGGATGGAAAAGGGGCTCTCCGTACCCCTACAGGGGGTGAATCAAGTGCCTTTTCCTGGGGCTGTGTTTCTGGGGGGTGAGCTGTCCCTTCTCCTGTCCTGCCCCAGGGGGCCCATGAGGAGCTGCAGTGAGCTCAGTCCTTGTGCCTGTCGTAGGGAGGAAAGGTGTTTGTCTCTTAGTCGTGGGTGGCATAAAATGTCCTGGAGATACAGAATGGCTTGGGTTGCAGGAACATGACAGCTCATCCCATCCCACCCTTGCTATGGGCAAGGAAACCTTCCACTGTCCCAGGTTGCTCCAAGCCCTGTCCAGCCTGGCCTTGGGCATTTCCAGGGATGGGGCAGCCAAAGCTTCTTTGGGCAACCTGTCCCAGGACCTCACTACCTTCACTGGGAAAGATTTCTTCCTAACATCCAGTCTAAACCTACTCTGTCAGACTGAAGCCATTGCCCCTTGTTCTGTCACTTCAGGCCTGTGTAAATAATTTCCATCTTCCTTGCAGGCTCCTGTCAGGTACTGAAAGGCATCATTTAGGTCAGCCCAAAGCTGCTCTTCTCTCAGGCTGAGCACTCCCAATTCTCTCAGCCTTTCCTAATAATAGCAGAGCTGCTCCATCTGTCTAAACAACAACACCTAAACAGGTGCCTCCTCTGAATTCTCTCCCAACAGCTCCATGTCCTTTCGATCCCACGGCTCAAGGCAAGTGGGGTCTCACCTGAGCAGGGCAGAGAAGCAGAATCCCCGTCCCCTGCTGCCCACGCTGGGGGCTCAGCCCAGCACAGGGGGCTCTGGCTCCAGCACACAGGGCCAGGGCACGGCCAGCTCTCACCACCAGCACCCCAAAGTCATTCTCCCAGGGCCTCTCCATCTGCTCATCCCCGAGGATTCTCCTTACCCAGGTGCAGCACCAGCACTTCGTGTTGTTGACCGAGTTGTTGACACTTGGCTGTGTGATTTACTTGAGGCTTCCAGTGCTTTTAGTTGATTTCTTTATGCTTCCTTTACTAAGCTACAGAAAAAAAAAAAAAAAAAAGAAAATGGCTTTATTTTGTTCCTGGGAATGTTGTGAGGATAAGTACTTTAAAGGCTTTTTAGGGACTGCTTACAGGAATGGAGTTGTGCAAGTACCTAAAACTTAGAGTGGAAATGCAGAATTGTAAATTTGTGGATTTGATCGCGTCGTTCCTGACTAATTTTGTGGGGGGTTTTTTTGAGCTAATCTTTTGAACACAGTTTCATTACTGTTTCTAACTCCATGTTCACTAGAGTGGTATCTTGCAGAGCTTCAGTTTTTAACAATCAAACAGGTCTTACAAGTAGTGACAGTAATCTTCCTTTTGGCATGGGTGCAGGAATTCTGACTCTTTCTTTTGACTTTACAAGAAATTGTGCGTGTCTTCCTTGTCCAAGAGCTGGGCTGCTGTGCCCTTTGCCTCTGCTTCCTTTTGTATTCCTGCAGAACTTGCTGTGGAAATGAAGGACAGGTAGCAATAGCAAAATGTGGAGTTGCTGTGTTAGGCACCCAGATACAGGAAACTGAAGTTTGTGGAATACCCACAGAGCTGTTCTGGATGGATTTCAAGGGCTGTTTACAATGCAAGGTATTTTTTAATCTAAAATCCACTTAGGGGGCTCTTTGGTAGTTTTATAAATTAAAAATTAGGGAAAAGATGTTTTCCATTTCAAAAATATATTTTAAATATTTATAGCTGCTTTCTATGTGAATCTTTGTTGTACTGCTGTAACTGTAACAGTTTTAAAAAACTGTTAGTAAGCATTGCTGTGGAACAGTTTTCTCAAGTCAGTCTTGACTAGTTTCTTAATATCAGCTAAATATTTTCTGCTGTTCTTGCTAATTTGAGGAATTTTTTTTTTATTCAGAAGGACGGTTTTATTTAAATTCCTTTGTAGTATGCACTCAAATTGCAGTGCTATTGAATGCTTAGGTACAAGAGTCATATGTTAAGTTTTCTCAGAACAGAATCCTGCTCTATCAAACAACATTTAAGTCAGTCTGTGTTCATTTGGAATACCTTTGGCTTGCTTGCTTAGGCTTTCAGATTTGATTTCTGCCCGCAATGATCTGGCTTGAGCAGTCTCATAGTGTTTAAGAGACAGATTTGGAGTTCTGTCTCTCCTCAATGATGTAAAAAAATCATCATCTTCCACGTTTACCCCGAGGACAGACACTTCCTTGTGTACCCCGCACTTGTTCCATTAGGACACACAAAGTTTTCATCTTCATATTTTACTGGAAATGTCTGTAGTCTTAGGTTTTCTTTTACCTTCAATCTAATTTTAAAAGAAAAATTGTCACAGCAGCTCAGCGTGCTTCTGATCCAGTGTCTGACTAAAAGTTCTGTTCTGCTGCATAGCTCTGCTAGGAGAGTGGAGCTTTTCCAGCACAAGAATAACTGTTATCCTTTTACCCATTTAGTCACAAAAATGTGCACAAAAGTTCTTCTGGCTTCTTTAATTTCTCTTTTTACCAATTTAAATAAGTGAACGTTGTACAGTAGTATGTCTTGCACTGACCACTGGGTTCTGTATTTTGCAGTTGTGTCAGGAAATGTTTGGTTTCATGGGATAATCCAACAAAAGGCACAGGCAGATAGAAGGAAACTACAGTGGGCTGAGTGTTCCCATTTTAAAGTAATGTCAGAGTTTAAGAACTTGGAACAGCAAATGGTTTTGCTCAGTGTAGAAAGCACTGAGCTGTGTAGAAGCACACTGGCTGGGGACTACCTTACCAGACTGTAGCTCTTGTGACATTTAGAAAAACTTGTCTCTGGTGCATTTCCCATGGGGACTGTGGTATGTCAACCACTGAGTCTTCTCTTGGCACATCATGAGGTGGCAGGAGCTACACTGCTTCTTGTAAGCTGAAGGTTCAAGTTCCATGAATATATTGTCTTCGGTCTTGAAACCAAAACCAAATTCCAAACTTTCTTTCTGGTTATGTAACCTCTGCTATTTTCTTTAAGACTGAGGACCAGCTCTGCTTTTGGTCATTGTTTTTTTTGTGCTACTTTGGTATTTTCCCTTCAGTATTGCACCACTGTAAAATGTAACTTCTTCCCCATAATGCTCAAGTGATGCTTTTTAATGTTTCAGTGTAGATGGAGAACGTGTAAATATATTGGTCTTGGTCAACTGTGAGGTTGCAGAATAAAATACATACTTCCTGGAGATCTGAAACTTAATGTTGTGGTAATTTACTGACATTAGTGTATGTTGTTGTATTTCTTAGCACACTCTCCTTTCTTTTTAAGTTTCCTCCACCCCCTAACAGACCTCAATATTGGAGACCCTGTCCTGTCAGTATGATGTAGCCTAGCATAAAAGTGTCACTATTGCAGCAGCAAATCTGATAAGGAACTTAGAAAATGTGAACTCTGAGTAAAGACTAAGAGAGTTTTGTTTAGTCTAGGAAAGGAAACATGGCAGGAGCAGAGGTGGGAAATAATGGCTCCAGACACATCCAAGGGTGTGCTTAGGGACAAGGTGGATTGGCAGTGTTTGGTTAATGTTGAACTTGATGATCTGAAGGATCTTTTCCAACCTTGCTGATTCTATGGTTTGATTTATGGATGTGATCACTTAGGAAAGAGGAGGTAAAATTTCTAATTGTGCAAATGTGTAGGCATTTGAGTGAGCATCAGAATGCAGGTAATGCCATATCACCCAGTAGTGTTTCATCAAGAGGATTTTTAATTCTCCTTTAGGAAGAGTTTTCTGCATGAACATTTTATTTAATGCTACTTTGCATTTCCTCTCATCTCATGCAGTGTCATGTATATACCTACCAGCTATACATATTAGGGAGAATTTTTTGTTTCCTTTTCATTAAAATTCCAAAGAGCTGTTGAAAAGTCACGAGGAATACTAAGGCAATGCCACTCTCCTACAGCCCCTTTTCTGAAAAGGCTAATGGGAGAATTGTGTCAAGTTTTTATTCCTTCGACTTAAAATTTCAACTATGAGTAGTTGAATACTCAGAATAGTTAAAGATTGCTGCAGAAAATCTTTGGGTTTACAATAAGAAGTGCCAGTGTCATAGGCTTTTTGGTAGGAGTGCATTTTTGTTTTTTCTTCACCACAAATTTATGTATTTCAGAGAAACGGCGGAAGAAAGTGTATTTCAGGATGTCCTGGACATCCTGACAAGCACCTCAAGTGCCATTGAGCAGAGCTGTAAGGACTCCTGTGGAGTGGCAGATCTAGACACCTGCCTGCTGCTCATAGCAGAGTGCTTCAGGTGTCTGAGGAATGCCTGTGTGGAGTGTGCCAAGAATCAACATGTCTTGAGGTACAGTTATTAACCCTTTTAGCCCAGACCAAAGTACCACCGTCTGATGTCGGTGTGGTTTTATAAAAGAGACTCTTATTTTATATTGCTGTGTTAGCTGATTTATTAACTGGCATTTCCTGCTTGATGGAATCGCTTGAATTCAGATATGCAAGAAACAAAAATAGCTGACCTATTTGTAGGCCAGTTTGGGGCCCTGCTCAGCAACAGAACAAAGTATTTGGGTCCACAATCCAAGTTGATTACACAAATGATATAAGCCTGTTGGAAGCCTGACTGTAGCACTATCCTTTTTTTCTCTTTCTTTAATTTTTTTTAATAACATAATGAATAATTAAATGGTTATAATAATCAGTTACAGAATTAGTATGTCTTTTAAGGTTCATTTAAATCTGTCTGGCTTTCCTGGGAAAACACAGCATGTAAAACTGTGCATATTAATCCTGATATATATATATATATATATATACACACAAGCAAGTTGAGCTTAAAGGATATTAAATCAATCTGGTTCCTTAAGTTATTTAGCCTCTCTATTCTTTGCAATGCAAATCATTCTGAGAGTCTACCTGTGGTTTCTCCTCACTGGAGAAAGGATAAATGATTACTTGGCCTTCTCTGCTTCTCTCTGAGAGTTGTGGATGTTTCCCTTTGAGCTGGCCCTGTTGTTTTTTGGTAGCTGTCACTAATTGCTTTGTTGGCATTGAAAATCCTCCAAGTTTATTATGAAGTAAGATACATGACTCTTGTTCTGGATGCTTGACCTCCAGACAAAGCAAAGTTTTTACAGAAATAAAGCTGTTTAAATTATAGGAATAACTTGATAATGTTTAATGTCTGATAGGAAGAATAGCAAAAAATGAGGAAAGGGTACTTAGCTCTGAAGGTTCTGTGCCCAAAATTGGTAAAATGCAGAATAATGTAATAAACTCCTTTGATTTGCTTCTGATGGTAGTAATGTGGCTGCTGATAGGCAGGCAGCAATGTAGGAGAAAGTATTTTTGTTTCAGAGGTCCTGAAGATGCTAAACATTTCCTGTTAACTTCAGTGAAAAGCCTTTTAAATTTTTTTTGAGTGTATTTAATATCACGTGAATTATTGTGTTTTATTCCCAATTTAAAAATAGGAACTTGGGTCTCATCTCCACATCTGTCCATTTGATAAAGTTGCTTCATGGAATACAAATCAAAGAAGAATTGTTACTGACTGGTAAGGCTGGGGATTTTGTTAAATGTGTAGCCTGCATTATATTTTTTTACACATGTGGTATGATATCACTTTACTGATGCATTTGTTTTGTAAATAAGCTTAATTCTTTCTTGAATTGCAGTTAAGAATTGGCCCTCTCTTAGACTGCTTGAAAAATGTCTCAGCCTCAAGTCTAGTTCACCTGTATTTTCACTGAACTGTTCCTTATAGATTGCTAAAGGAAAGATATTTGGAAACGTTTTAATATGAAGCAGAAAAATTGGGTTTTATAAAAGGAAAAGTTCCTTTAGTACCTCCATTCAGCATACATTCTGCTGTTTTACTGTCTTTTTATTTGCTGATACTTAAGATAATTTATCTGATTCCAGGAAGCAAATTTTGGCTTCTTAAAAATTATTTTTAATTTTCATTGGGGTACCATGGCTGCTGGCCAGTCTGGGTGGTATCTGCCAAGAGTTAAGTACTGATTTGAGTAGTGTTCGCATTTCCTTAACAGATGATTTTTTTTCTTTCAATGCAGTGAAGAGAAAATGTGACTCTGTAGTACTAGTGGTAGTTATTGCTACTCATTTCACTGGATATTAAAGGTTTTCAGTAATTCTCACAATCTGTGTTTCCCAGTGTGTGCATGTGGAGCTTTATACATTGGACTGCAGTTGTGACTGTCTGTGGTTGCAGACAGCGTAGCATGTTTGTTTTCTTGTGTGTCAGTTATTTCTTTTCACTCCTGTTCCTCAGATGAAGTTTTTTACTGGATTCCTGCTGCTGCTTTTCTGCTGTTTTGTGAAAGCAGGTGAAACAGCTGTCATACAGTTACAGTTATGCTATACAAAAACTATACTAAAGAAAGAGAGAGGATACATCAGAAGGCTAGACAAGAATGAATAATAAAAACCTGTGACTGACCAGAGAGTCCAACACAGCTGGACTGTGATTGGCCATTAAGAAAAACAATTTACATGGAACCAATCAAACATTCACCTGTTGGTAAACAATGTCCAAGCCACATTCCAAAGCAGCAAAACAGGGAGATGCAAGTCAGATAATTATTGTCTACATTTCTCTCTGAGGCTTCTCAGCTTCCCTGGAGAAAATCCTGAGCAAAGAGGATTTTTTCAGAAAATATCATGGTGACACTGTCCAGCCTGTCATTGTGTGTGCTGGGGCCTTGGACAGCAGTGGGTTTACAAAGCTGTACAGGTAAAGTGGGCTTGCCACCTTCAGCCCCTTGAAAGCATCAGGAAGATGCTACAGTGGTGTAAGAATGCCACCTGCCAGAGGTGCTGCCCAGCACCTGCAGGAGAGGGAGCAGGGTGTGCTCACTGTTGGATGCAGGCATGGCCTCAGGTCTTCCCTTTGGCCTGATGGCTGCTGGTCCCTGCTGGGCTGTCATGTGTGTGTGCTGGGCTCTGCTCTTGGGTTTGAAGAAGGAAGGGGAATGCTATTGAGCAAAAAGCCAAGGGGGTAAAACCCAGTAATTTGATTATCTGCTTCAGGTACTTTTTCCTAGCCAGAAGATGGTGTAAAAATCTCTGTTTATCAACACTGAATATAAGGGTGACATTGACAAGAGAGTTTTTAACAGAATTTTGGTAGAAGTTGTTTTATGAGTGCTACTCTACATAGTCATTCAGTACATACATCTGAGTTAAGATTTGCTGTATTGGCCCAGGGTATGTGCTTCATTTGATGCTGCAAGTAGCATTGATCACCTTGGGGAACCTCTGCAAGGATCATGTCTTATATATTCTATGTATGTTAGTACAACAACAGAAAAATTGTAGGCAAGCAAATGTTGCTAATTCCTTGCTGAGTGATCTTATGAACTTTGTTGTAAGTGGAAGTTAATGTAGTGCCTAGAGCCACAGGTTCCTTTGGCAGGGTTTACCTCAAAAGTTAACTGTTAAATTTGGCTGTTAGTTGTACTGAAGAAAATTGCTAAATTGGACTGCTGAAACAAAAGAGACCCATGAAATTAGTAAATGGTACTGTATTTATTAACTGTGGTTCTGTTTCATGATTCTCCTCATGTTTCATATAGGAAATCAGGTCACAGGGCTAGAGTAGCAAGTGTATTTTGTTCTTGCAGGTGTTAAGTGGAGTATTTCAAGTTGTTCATTTGGGTGTGTATCATTTCCTCTCTCAAATGGCTGCTTGGGTTGGATGATCCGTCGTGGTGCCTGTGTATTTTCTTAAGGTTTTTAAAATACCTTCATATTGCTTCCACAGCAACAAAGTACAAGGAGGAGGAGGTAAGGCTGTACTGCAGGATGAGCAGCACTAAATAATGTTTATGTTCCGAAATGTCACATGTTCATTTGAAAAATTCCCAGCACAAATTATTGTAGGCTAAATAAACTTGAAGTTCCGACATTATTGTATTTACAAAGATGAGATTAAAAATTCTTTCTACAGACTGAAAAATTCATTTAACCTGATCTATGGCAGGTTTGCACTCTAATCCATTGGTAGCTGTTAAGGCTAGTAAGTGAGTGGTGTGCTAATTTTTGTAAGAAAGTTCAGTGTAGTACAATTTCAAATGAATAAAACTAGAAGTGAAATAAAAAGTATGTAATGTGTGACCACTGCTGTGACCAGTGTGATGGTTAAGGGAGAGGACATGATCAAAGAAACAAAAAAGGAGGTGTTGTGCAAAGTGGTATGACTAAAAACTGTTGCTAATATTTATTCAAATAAATCCAGACTCCTTTGCATCCTCTCTGCTATGAGTAGTACTTTAAAAATAGCTGCCCAGGGGTTATATACATGGTTATTTTGGCTTGTCAATTCAGTATGTTTACTGAAACAACTGTACTGCATGTTTTCACCGTAGATCTTACTTTTTCTTTTTTTCACTGCTTTACAAAAATGAGATAAATTACTGTATGTTTGTAATGCTTGTCCCAGCTAGCTGTGGAAAAAGTTACTGTTTTGATTACATAATATAGCACTAAGGCAGTGGGCCAAAATCCTTGAAGGTGAGTTAGAATGTCTGTCCTGAAATAGCTCTTTGAAACTTCAGGTAGGTTGAAAAATAGTTAATTCATGCATACAGCATTCAGAGATTGTTCAATCCCTTGTACAATCCAGCTGTCCCTGTAGTAAGAGTCTCCTTTCTTTTTAATACTTGTATTAAAAAACCACAAACATTTTTAGTCCTTTCTTTTATGGTATTGCTAGAGTTAGCTGTTTGCCCCCATTCTTCCTCCTTGCCACACCATTGCTGGTACAGAATGTTTGGAGCCTGTGTTTGTGTCACAGGCACTGCTGGGGATCTCAGCCAAAACCTGTGTCCAGGTGTGCTGCCTGTTAAGAGCAAGGTTTGGAGTGTTTCTGCTCGTAATTTTACAAAATCCAGAAATTTGGTTAAAATGTATTGGATTATAGCTTGAATCCGTGAACAGGAATTTGACTTTGCTTCCAATTTTCTGCAGTGTGTTCAGGTGTAGTTAAGCAGCTACAGATACTCTCTTCAGAACAGAACTTACAGCATGCCTTTAAAAGCAGTGATGAAAGATGACTCTATGTAAGTTTTTTAATACTGCGCTTATTATAGTAACCTGAGCATTTTCTGGTAGGATGTTCAGCAGCATGAATATCATATGTCTAACACCTGTTCATGCTTCCTTTGGTGAGGGAGGATGTGTGGGAAAATATGTGATATTTTAAACATTTTTCAAGTACTACAAGTGCCGTGTTCTTATAAGGGAGCTATAAAAAATGTTCCTTTCTTTGAGCTTTTTTTCTCCCTCTTGTTGTTTTTTCCTCTTGTCTTTTTTTCTCTTTTTTCTCTCCTTTTTTCCTATCCTTCTTTTTCTTTCTCCTATTTTTATCCTCTTTTTTCCTTTATCCTTCTGTTTTCTCTCATCAGCTGCCTTTTTTTCCTTTCTCCTCTTTCCACCCAGACCATTAGTAGTACCATGGATTCATCCCCAGTGTTGTTGAACGGCTCCAGCTGTTCTGGACCTGATTGGTTCTCATGCATATTTTTCTTTTAGTTAATGACAACCCAGTTTTTCTTGACCCATGGTGCTTTATGGGTTGCTCATGGTCTGGGAAGAAAGTGCCTTTGGAAGTATTTTGTAATCCATCAGTGTGGAGGAGAAACACTCTGCAGATGAGATATCGATGAGTAACCTTTGAATTCAGAACTTTGTGTAAATAAAACCATCACTCCTTCACAGATGCTAAAAATAAATTTTAAAAAGCATAGGGTTATGCACATGCCTCAAAAATGACATGTAAGGGACCTAGGCCTGTGTATAGTTTCCAGAGATTGTTTCTTGTAAAAGCCAAATGGGATGGAAGAATTTCATCTTTGATGAAGTAAGAAGACAAAAGCTCCCCTGAGGTCTACAGGAGAGCATCACATGGCTGAGCCGAGAAGGATACTTGATTTTTTTATAAGCTTTTGAAGGTTAAGACATGCAGGGTTTCAAAAGTCACTAAATATAAGCTGTAGGTGCTCATATAGTACTAGAAAATCATGTTGACATTTCCTTGGGAGAGATGGCTGAGAATAAATGGCAAGAGGAAATAAATTTCCAGCTGCTAAATTGGATACCTTCTCAGTTCTAAAAAGGTGTTAATTCAAAGTACTTTTCAAAGGTTTACAGAAAAGGAGATATTTAATCAAATGTTTTTGTTTTTCTGAAGAAGAACATGAGTAAAACAGAGTTAAATAATGTTAGCAGAAGTATTCCTGAAAACAAAAATGAGTAAATTCCAGTGAACTGATTTCTGCTTTTTCAGGAGGGTGTAGGGGAAACAAAACTTTTAGTTCTGTCCTCACTCAGTGAAAAAAACAGGAGATGTTTCTTTGCTCTGACCTTTTCCATTTCTGCACTCAAGGATTGGCAGTTTGGAATTACAGTGGAAAATCAAGACTGGCTAATTTTGAAGGTACAGAAGAGCAAGGGAAGAAAATGCTTTTCAGGCCTGCTAAAGCACACTGAGTTAGTTTTCCTGTATTCCTTCTTAAATGGGCAGCCATGTGTCCTTAACTGTTTACTGTTTCTTGTCAATATTTATTTATCTCTTTCTTTATTTTCTTCCCCTAGAAGAAAAGGGGAAGAAGCCTTCCCCTAAGGCTATGGTCCCCTTAAAAAGATTATTTTGGCAGTAGGAGAATGAGCTAGAAGTAAATACTTGGACTTCTGGAAATGCATTTGAGTGGTACCTTTGCAGAACCAGTGAGTAGAAAAATCTGGGCATTTAAGGCTTAGTTAGTTTGAAAATCTGAGCATTAGAGTCTTATGTACTGGCATCACAGTCTAACTAGCTTTCACCTATGCTTGAAATTATTTGAAATGCCTGGTCAATCAGTGAAGTATTTTAAATCAACAGGAAACATAGTGGTCAGTTATGGAACCTAAATGTTCTTAAATGAATGCCAATATTGACTGAAAGAGTCAACTCTCATCTTTTGTGCTTCCCTTTTATCTCTTGTCCAGTATTTTTCATTCTTCTCTTTTATTCTTTTAGAAACCTGCGTTTTGCTTTCACTTCTTTTTGTAGTTCTTTAATCATGTTGCAATCGAATGGTTTAATTTCCAAATTACTGCTCATGTTTTCTATATAAAAAATAAATATTTTAAAGCTTGCTTAGAAAGTGTGGTGGAACACAGATAGTAACTTTTTGCTAGACAGACGTCATAGCAGAGCTTACCCAATGCATTTGGGAAACCAGATTTTTATTGTCTATAAAAAGAGGCCTGTAACTGAGCAAGTGTCTTCAAACAGGCTTGTTTATAGGGATTTGGAGAAGGTGTAATTTCTAAATTGTGTCTTGGAGACTTTCACAGACAATGGCTACTAAATTTAAACCAGCAGGATTAAGGAAGGAAAGTTAATCTTTCCTCTCGTCCCACGTCAGTGCCCCAAATATTTATCTATGAAGGAGGAGTCGTACTGTTTGGTTGGAGATCTTGAGGGTGTTTGTGACCAAACAGTAAATTCTTGTGCTGCAGATTTTTTTGTACTAGTCATGTTACTTGCTGATTTACATGGAATGAGTGAGTGGGTATAAAGCTTGAACCATTTTAGCTGTCATACAGTCACCATGAATGGTTGATAGGTGACATTTCTCAATTTAGGTTCACATTAACTTTTCTTCTGAGGGAGAGGAAGAGGGAGAAAGCAGGTCCTGAATAGACCCATAGTCCATGGGATTAAATCCCAAAAAGTAGCATGAAAGAACATACCTCAGCTGCATGGAAGAAAAGAGAATTTAAAAATCTGCACTACCATTTATTTTTGTATTTGGGGTTTCCTTTTGCTTACAGCTAGCATAATTAAAACTACATATGTATTACAGCTTAAATAAACCAGCTGCTAACTTTAAACAGACTTTTTTTAGACATAAGAATAAAGGACAGCTCTGACCTTAGGAGTTGCCAGTTTCAATGTGTGATCTTTGCTTTGTCTGTTAGGGTTTTTGTATGGGGGACTGGTGCCAATACTTTGCTGCCACTGTTAAAGTAAAAACTATAATTACATTGTCAAAATAATATTTATAGTATTTTCAGGGAATAATTGTGGGAGTGTGATGAATATATTATACTCATCAAACTTTTATGTAAACATAAGCATGAGTTTTTTATTTGAGTTATTGGTGTTGTTTTTGGCCTTTGTGTTTTTCCAATCTGTAAAAATAATATTGGGATTTTCATGGTCTCTAGCATTTGCAGAGTGTGTGCCCTAACAATCAGTCGATATGCTATCTGGTAGAAGTAAACTACTAGTTGCACTTGTATTGGGATTTTGGTTTCATGTTTCCATAGCTTAAGAAAATCCTCTGTTTTTTGAGTTTTCCTATCCCCTAATTACTATAGCTCAGAGCATTTTGCTACTTTACCAAACAGGAAAGTTTTAAGTAATTGGTTTGTACTTTTCTACCATTTGGGGTTTTTTGTTGTTGTTCTTGTTTTTCCCTTGTGTTTACCTCTTTTTTTTTTTCTTAAATGAGTCAGAGTTCCTCTTAAAAGTGAATATGAACATCTCCCAGAAACATACATGGTAAGAAGCAGTTGTGAGGTTTTCTAGAAATAGGCAGTCATCCCTTGGCTGGTTAAAGGTACAGGCAGAATTTGCTGCTGGGCACTGGCAACTTACCAGATGCACATATGCTCCAGTCCTGCCCTGTATGGAAGCTTTAACTGTACAATATTCTGTCTCTGCTCTGTTTTGGTGAATATTGGCAGAGATTGTTAATTGACTGTCTTCAGAACACCTACAGCAAGGATGTGTGACTTCACGTTCCCAAATCATGTCAAGCTGATGCAGCCTCCTGTGGACAAGAATGTTCTCTTGGTTCTTGTAGTTTGGTCCAAAATTCATGGAAGGCTGTGGAAAGACTCTGATTTGGGTGAGTCTTGGTTTAGGTCATTGTTCCAAGGCTTTGTGCTTTGGCCTTTTTGCAGGAACTCCAAAACAGGGAACCAACCTTTACACCACTTCCAGCTGTCTGTGAAAGAAAAAGAGCCAAACCTGGACCAAGAGCACTCAAACTGATGAGTTGTCCTGAGTTAGCAAATACAGAATTCTCTTTAGCTCTTGTGCAGTACTGGCCTTACCTGCAGTGGTTAACTCTTGCCCCATTCACTGGGATTTCCCACACTTTGGATCTCGCACAGCTCCCTGTGCCCTGCAGGTCTGGGGCATTTGTGTGCATTGGTGTCATACAGCAGGAGCTGAGATTTTGAGTAAATGCCAGTGTCACCAGTGTTTTCAACCTGACATGTCTGTATAATGCTGGCTGTGACTTCTGGTATTAATGTGGGAACTTGATGCATGCCTTAATTTCTTTTTTCGCTTTTTAAGATTTGGAGTAGGGTGGGGTTTGCGAGAGTTTAGATCCACTGAAGAAGAGCATTGTAGGATCCATTGTAGGACCAGGGACTCTACTTAAATGCAGCACTTTGTTATCTTGAATGGAGAAAAAAAGGAAGAGGGATTGGGGCTTCCAACTTCCAGCAGGGTTGGCATCTTCATTACTACAGCCTGTTGTAGTAGTTGTAGACTCTTGTCTCCAAATATAGTAAGCTCCAGTTTGCTGTGTTTATCCCTTATTAGTCCCATGGAAGGATCTCATCTCATTTTAAACCCTTTTCCTAACTGTAGTCTAAATGTCCTACTGTTGGAATGCAGTGATTCATGGTAGGGGTTTTTTTCTCCCTACTGAGGGCTTGATTCTCTCCTTGAGTCTTGCTGCTTCTGCAGTAGAGGTCTGATTTAGAATCACAGAATGGCCTGGGTTGGAAAGGGCATTAAAGATCATCTTGAAGATCATCTTGATCATCCACACTTCCTCCCATGGTTCCACTATCCCAGGTTGCTCCAGGCCCCATCCAGCCTGGCCTTGGACACTTCCAGGGCTGAGGCAGCCACAGCTTCTCTGGGCAGCTTGTGCCAGGGCCTCACCACCTTCACAGGGGAGAATTCCTCTATAATATCTCATCTAACCCTGCCTTCTGGCAGTGGGAAGGCATTCACTCTTGTTCTGTTAGTCCAGGCCTGTGTAAATTGTTTTTCTCTGTTTAAGCTGTGCTGAACTGAATTATTTTATCGACTGTGTATATGTGAGTATAAAAATATTTTATTGCAGCAAGTTGTGGAGGCACAATTTGAACTGCAGACCAGATCCTGCCTATTGGGGTTTGCCTGTCAGGTACTGATGACATGGTTGGCATTGGAAGCAGACTTTGAAATAGTGATTAAAAAACTGGTGCTTCCCAGCAGTTTGATCCTTGTACTGATGGTCAAAGCTGTCCTTGTGGTGGTACTCATGGAAAGATGTTTTGATTGCTGTACTGGGAGGCAGAGGCAGTGACTGTCTGAGTGTCTGTAAATCATTTTCCTGCTTCTAGGAGAGAGAGTAACCTGGGGAAATATCTCTAAGTCAGAACAATTAGTAGGTCAGTGGGCTGCCCTGTGGGCTTCCCTGGTCTCATTGCTGGTACAGCTTTTAGACAGTGTGTAGAGCTAGTTTGTTTTTTTCCTGCTTCTGCAAATTGGAGGCTTTCTAGTATAGCCTGCCAAGATGTTGCTGATTTATGCCACATGCATAGTGGTTTTATAATGTGGACTGATATCCACTTGGAGCACAAAGGAAATAGGAGTTTGCTGATGTCTATTTAATTAGAATGGTTTCTGGTTACTTTGGTTGAGGCTTGAAATGAATGGTAATGCCTATATTTCTGTGGATCTCTAAATACAGTGTTCTTTAAGTCCTTTCCTTCCTTCCTTGCTCTTTAGTGTCCCCTACCCAACCCCAGCAAATAATGTCAGCAAGATTCATAATGAGGCAGGTTTCTGTTCTACACAAATATATGTGAATCAAACCTTACAGAAACATCCCTAGATTTAAGATGGTCACAATGTTTTTTACAGGGCCATTAGGATCTCAAGATAAAGGTGGGAAGAATGGGGCAAACAAACCTTTTAATTGCAGAGAGCTTCCTAAAGAGAGAGCGTCATAAATTTAATGCAGGGAGAAGAAGCTTAACTTTTTTTCCCATGTGCTGAGAGGAAATATCCCTTCTAAAGAGTCTCCCACAGAGGCCCCAAGGGGGCTATATTTTTTCCTTCAGGGAGAGTGAAGATGGAAGGAGGGTGAAAAGAAGCTAGAGGAAGATCTGGGCAGAGGGAAGCAATGGGAGGCATCTGTTGCCTGTTGGGAAAAAAATCCAAGTGGTTATAATTATGTAGGAGTTACACATGTCACTCTCTCAGCTGTTTGATTATCATTGCCATGGCACAACTTCCATACTCCCAGTTACAGGAGCATTGTTCTGGTGGAAAAGAGGGAGTTGTCTAACCATGGCTTTCCAGATAACAAAGCTACAGGACTTTCATGTCCCATTCTGCAGCACCCTTTTTTGCTAGCACCTTTGGGCTTGGAAAGAAATGTGTCTCTCCCTTTTTGCTGAGAAGTTTAGGGAATATTGTCAAGTTACATGATGTGTAGATACATCAAGAAATTTTGTGAGACACATCAAGTTCTTTCCTTTTCTTCCATCCTCTGGGCATATACCATGTGTGGTACAAAAGGGGCCATAACATGGCAATGAGAAGAGGTAAGCTGCCTTTACAGGTATTAAAATAAATTATAATGCCCCAAAAAGTTGATGCTAAAACTGTGCTGTACGTTAATGTGGACATGCAAGTAAAAATACTAAGTGCAAGTTTGCTAGTAATTCTGTATTCCAAAAGGACTGTGGTCCATTTATTAGCCAGGTACAGAATATAAATGGTACAAGTAAGCGGGGGGAAGTCTGATACTCTTTGCACAGACTTAGAGAAAAAGATCATTCAGCTCTTTGAGGGCAAATATAAGCACTTCAGTGGAAATTTTGGGTTAAATGAAACAACGTACACAGTATGCTATCAAAAGTAATTGGAGATATTTGTTCATAATCTTGGTTAGTACTTTACATGTTAATAATTTTTTCTTCTTTTTTTTTTTCAGACCTGTGCAAAGTATCATGTAGGAGGAGTGTGTCTCACAGTCAGACACCACTAATAGTGCATAGTGGGTGGCCAGTCCTTCTTATTTTGCTTGGTTTCCTGGTATGGTTTAAGCCTGGTTTGAGACTCCCCAGTACTTCAAACTCGCTGATTTCCCTGCTGCAGGACCTTTAAAGAGACATTGCATTAGATTTAGGCTCAGCTTTTGGGCTGATTCAAGAACAAGATTTTACATCCTAGTGCATGCAGAAAGCTAATAAAGGTAGTTCCCAGGTGTGCAAGCACTTAAAAATGTTTCACTTCACATAGGAGAGTCTCAGGCATGTGCTTTTGCTACTTGAGGGGATGTAACAGGAGTCCTATTTCATATGCCTTTAGATTTTAACAGATAATTTGTTAAAGAAATGAGCACATTTATGTTTACTTTCTAAAACTGAAATGATGCAATTAAAATAACAGGAGACAGAGAAAATTGTTCTAGTGCTGCATTTAATAAGCCTTGCTAGTGCTTATGAATCAGAGTAGGTTTGAACCTGATCTCAAGAGGTCTGTCAAACTGATTCTTAGTAAATGTACACGTTTTTTATTTAATCTCCCATTATGAGACCTCATTAGAACTTAATTTGCATCAGAGGCTAATTTGATGTGTGGTCTGATGGTTTCTTCCAGCTCCCTTCTAATTTATTTGTAGACCCATGTTTTTAATAGCATGGCAAGAATTTTACTTGCCTTTAAATCAAATTCTCATTTTAAGTCAGAACAAAGTGTTGATCTTTTGCCTAGACATTTATCTTCCAAGAATACAAGAGTTGTCCAATCAATGCACATAACATTCTGTTAAAATTAGAGTTGGCACTTCTAAAGGGAAAGAAAAAAAAGTAAGAGTGCGACTTTGTTTCCGAGGTAAAGGAGATGGAGGGGAGGGTGAGCAGAAACTTGCTAAACACAACATTCTTGCTGTTCCACAGGTGGTAAAAATGGGTTTCTAGTCTGCCCTGCAGCAAGTGCAGTAACACCAAGGTGGAAGTATAAAAGGTAGCTAGACAATGATTTTATTTACAGCAATAAAATACTAAGTACTATTTTAATAACATTAAATGACAGAGCCCATATGTGTATTGTACATTCAATTTCAGTAGTCTAGACAGACTGTTTTCCAAGGAAAATACATTTTCATCAGTATTTGTGGTATGATTCATGGTGGTGAAGAGGCAAATAACTCTTTATGACTGGAAGTTGCTTTAACTTGCAGCCACAAGGAAACAAGTCAATGACCGGATGATAGTGGTGGAAACTGACATTTTATAGTAATAGAGGTCTGCACCTTATGCTGAGTTGGAAGTTTTATTTTTCTGGGACAGGCAGTCTATCACAGAGCATTCTGCGATTATGTACAAACAGCCAGGGCTGCTCCGCATGGCAGCTGACAGCCCACAGTTTAGATTTGCAAAGCTCTCAGGAGACTCTGAAAGTGTGCAGGCTCTTGGGAGCCTGGGATGTGGTCCAATGACTTCCTAGGCTTTGTGTCTGCCCCAGGGCAGAGGGGGCACTCCAGCTCTATTTCTCCTGTGTTACTACTGGTTAGAGTATTAAGAGAGATGCAAGTTTTTAAGTATTATGTTTGCAGTCTGACAAGCAGTGATGTACAGTTTTGTATGTGCTTTGGTTGGATCTATTTTATATCTCTAATTGTTTTATAACTCCAGTAAAGGCAGAGGTTTGTACTCACAGTTGTTGTCTGGCCCAAATAAAGAGAATGGAAATCTCTTAGGACTGTTTTAAGCCTCTACAGTTGCTGTCAAGGTTTTTTGAAATGATTGCTGAACATGTTTATGGGCTTCTGTTCTAACCATGTGAAACAGAAGGAAACAAATATTGAATTTTAAAATTCTAATGCTTAAAGTCTTTGTCCTCAGAACTTCAGGGATTTTAATTTTCATCTAATACACAATCTGATTCTGCAGATGGCACTGTGTGAAATGATGTCTTTGTGTGGACTGCAGCATCTCCCTGGCAGGGAAAGGCTGAGGGAGCTGGGGCTGTCCAGCCTGGAGAGGAGCCCCAGCTGAGAGGGGCCCTCAGCCCTGGGTGTCCCTGTGTGCAGGGAGGGGCAGAGCAGGGCCCAGGCTCTGCTCTGGGGCCCAGCAATGGCACCAGAGCCACGGGCAGGAACTGATGCCAGGAGGTTCCACCTGGACATGGGGCAGAACTTCTGCCCTGGGCAGTGCCCAGGCACTGAACAGATTGTCCAGAGAGGGTGAGGAGTCTCCTCACTGGAGATATTCCAGACTCCTCTGGACACAACCCTGTGCTCTGGGCTCTGGGATGGCCCTGCTGGAGCAGGGAGGTGGGACCAGATGAGTCCTGTGCTCCTTTAGACCATATCAGGTAATCGTTAAATGAGATAATGTCAATATAATAATTAAATGAAAAGCATGCACTGGAGTCTGGCTCAGTTGTTCTGTGATAATAAAGGACTGGAAGGAAGAAAGGGGGCTGTGATCTTGAGGGTACTGAACTGCTGGAGAGCATTTAAACCATCTTCATACAGGGCCATCAAGTATCAGCTGTCTCACCTTTGTCATGGGTGGCCTTGAGTGACTAAATGTTCAGTTTACATGGAGACAAACATTGAGGTACCAGAATTCATTAGGTGAAGAGTCAGTGTTTCTGCTTGTACCCTTTGCCCTGTTGTGTAAAGAGGTTATTTTTGTAGAACCTAGCAAAGTCTCCTTAAGCCATTGCAGACTGGTTGTGAAAGCAACATGTAATTTGTGTATTTGCTAAAGAACACCTGCTTTTACAGGAGCTGTTGAAATCTTGGTGAGGGGAAATCTCTTCAGCTCCAGGGTTGATTTGTGTATCACAAGTTACATCTTAGTACATGCAATTTCACCGTGGTTGACCATCAGGTTAAAAATACTCTTCTTGACCACACACAGAGTAACCTTTTTTTAAAGTAAAATTTAGCTATGCTGATAGCTACAGAATTGTTTAAGAATATTGTTTTTAGCTTTGTAAAGCTAAAGCTCTGTACATTTTTGGGGATAAGTGAAATTTTCTTGTCTTTTTTCCCCCCTCTTTTATGTTTTTCTTTTCCTCTCCCTCCTTTCAGAAAGCTCATGGCTCATTGATTGGATGGCAGAATGGAAATCTGTCTTCATCACCTTCTACATTTTCTTGCTTTTGCTGTAAGGACATGGAAGGGCCATGGAAGGAAATTGCCTCAAATTGTGCCAGGGGACGTTCACATTAGATATCAGGGAAAATTCCTTCATGGAATGGGTGGGCAGGCATTGGAATGGACTGCCCAGGGAGACAGTGGAGTTACCATCTTGGAGGTATTCACAAAAGGTGTGGATGTGATACCCGAGAACCTGCTTTAGTGGTAAACATGATTGTGCTGGGTGGACAGTTGGGCTTCATGATCTTAAAGGTCTTTTCCAAGCTTAATAATTCTAGTTCTGTGATTTTATGATGAAGAGATTCTTAAAAGAGGAGAAAAGCAGTATTTGTATTGTACAGATATCCAAGCATATATATGCTGCAGCAGTCAAGTCCAATAGAGGTAAAGCAGAAAAGGAAAACATGGAAACTGAATGCTAAGAAAAGAGTTCCTTAGTTTGAAATGCAATAGTTTCCTTTTATGGCAGTGTTTGCTTTTGTTAATACACACATACCTTGCTGTGAGTTAACTTCTCTGGTTGGATTTTGGGGGAATTTCTTATTTAAAGCATAAATACCATAGTATAGATTTTCATTGCTTCTATCAAAATTGACTGTCTCTTGGTAGCTTGGTGCTAGGCTAGTACATTTTCCATGGAGTTATATTTGGAGAGAATCACTGCATGAGACATTTATGTATTCCAAGACACCACCTGTGCGTTCTGGGGGAGAGGTGTTGGTTTTTTAAACACAACCATACAGATATTGCTGTGCTGTGGTTCAGAGAATGTGCTGTGATGAGCTGCTCTAGGTGTGGTATGATGGCTTTTCATGCTGTTTGTGCCTCTTCATCTGTGCTTTGCTTTCTGCGGCTGCTGGACATGGTGTGTGACCTGGACCCCGTGCTTTGCTCAGCTGCTTTGAGTGCTTATTTCTGTGTGTAGAATCACATCTTCCAAATTGCTGAGATTCTTCATGTGAGAGTATTTATATGGCAAAATGTTGCATTATCAAGGCATCCTCTCTCTGCTTAGCTGGGAATAGATGCGATAGGTTTAGTCTTACAGAATATCCACTTAGCCATGTATTGGTTTGTGTACTCAAATTAAAAGAAAAATCCTAACTCCTACTAGTTAAGAACAAGCACTTAGTGATGAAACTGGTTTTTCCATGGGTGCATCCACAGAATTGTTACTTTTTCCTGTATCTTCCTCCCTGGTTCAGGACATCCCTGTTGGACAAGGGCAGTGTTGGTTGGTTTCACAAATACTGAAATTTGTAGCTATTTATTACTGTAAATGTGTTCATGGCATTTCCTCTTTGGTACAGTAAGAATGGTAACTTTACAAGATCCTGAACATTTTTCCTTCATCTTTAGAACTTTTTGGACAGACTAATTTCTAAACAACCAAGGTGTAGTAGCTGAAAAAGGTCAAGCACATTTCAGGGAAAAATTGGAATATAGTCAACCAACCTTATGTTCCTTTGGGAAACCTTTCTTATTGCTGTATAGGTAAGGAATTCACCAAGGGAAATAATACCCTGTTCCTAGGATTTACTGCCTAGGTTTTGTTTTTTTCTAGCAGGGAAGTATTTCTATAAAATGTCTGCTGGCATGCCCATGCTTGCTGTCCTTCAGAAACTCCTTAGTCAGCAGGATGGGAACCAGATGGGTGGGAGAAACGGAAGCGCAGTGATGAGCAGAAAATAATAAACCAATGCAGATGTGCAGGGGGAGAGAACAGAGATCTTAATAACTAGAGGAGAATATAGTTCAAGATGTATTCTGGGGAATACTTACATATTTTGGGCTTAAATATCTATCTATCTATCTATGTCTATATATAAATATATATGGCAAAAAAAAGTAACCTTTTTCTAAGCCCAAGTGACCACCTCTCAAAAAAAGTAACCTTTTTCTAAGCCCAAGTGACCACTTCTCAAGAAGAAAGACTTGCTTTCTTCTTGTTCTCAAGAGGACATATGCCCAGACCTGTTTAGGAAATCTGGCTGCCAACTGGCACAGGGGCACAACACCTTTCCAAGAGATCTAATTTTAGATGTGCAGAACCTGGCAGTAATAGCCACCTCCATGTGTATTAGGCTGTTGTTTGTATTATCTGTTAAACTGAATTTGAACATGTGATTTCAAGTTTCTCTGCCAACTTATTAATAAGGGCCAGGCTATTGAGAGCTGTTGATAGGGACAAAATAAATGTTTTAATTTCATGAAGTCTTTGGGTTCATGCTATTGTGTTTTATGACTTTACACCTTTTGGTGGCTGCTCTAGGATATTAACTTGTGTGGTGAAATGTCATCTTTTTGTATTTTAAATCTGTATTGAGAGAAGGCTAAAATAAGTCCTTTGGAGCAAGAACAGAAATCAGCCATGTTAAATTCAGTGTCAAAGATGGAGGCAGAGCTATTTGGAGAGCTGTCTTTCATTTTTCTAGGATAGAAATTCTGGAATAGAAGGTACTGAGCACATCATAATCATCTATAATGATTTTTCCAGCTAACCAGAATATAATGTGAGAAGCAAGAACCTGTCAGTTAGTTCTTGTAACCACCAGTAGCCAGTGTGTAGTACTCAGACAAGTCTTGGGTGTAATTCTAAAATACTTTGTAAAATTATTTGTATTAGAAGAGAATATGCAAATATTTATGTACAGTACCTGTGAAATGCTGCACCTAAAGCTTGCTGGAGATGGACTCTGCAGTGTGCATCTGGAATATTGAAGTATGGATTTTTGTGAAATTTATCAGTGTTTCTTTGAACTCTCGTTAATATATTTTCTGGATTTCTTTCAGCTCTTCGTTGTAGTCTTCAGTTTCTTGGAAACATTGCAGCAGGAAATGGAGATTCCCAGAATAGCATTTGGAAGTGTGCTTTCCCAGATCTCTTCTTGTAAGCATGGATGTGGATTTTTTTCTAGTGTCATTTCTGTGGTTGTATTCAAATCTTTTGTACATGATAGTTGTGCCTTTGCTAGCACCATGAAACTCTGAAAAATAACTTTGGTGAGAATGGGCTGGTTGAGACCATATCCTGTAGATGGTTTTTGTTAGTCAACCACAGGAGTCAGAACCTTTAAAAACCTGCTTGTTCTAAACTATCAGTAAATAGATGTAATTTAACAGAAACTGGAAGAAAACTATTTTGAATGACGAGCTTCAAACTTAAGTTTTATTTCAGACATGTTTTCAAGTAGTTACACACATTTCCAATAACACAGCATTTTCTTTTCTCGTGTTGCTGCTGTGCAGTTCTGTCAGTATTGGTGGATCAGATGTAGTCTATAAAAGTTCCTTAATCTTCATCTCTTTCAATCCTTCCATCCCCCTCCTAACCTCCCCAGAAAATCTTCCTGGGGATTTGATGACATATGTGTAAGGAAATATTACATAAAGTATTTTGTGCAGACACATGACAGCATGGTTGATGTGTTCAGCCAGATTTTTTTGTAGTAAGCTGGTAACAAAGGCACTTCGATTCAATTTGATAATCATTCTCCATGGGTTTTTGGAGCCCAGTTGTAAAAAGTGTAGGAAGACTTTATGGTAAGAAAAGCAGTTCCAATTTAGCGTTAATTTTGTAAACTTCCTGTGAAGTTTGACCTTCAGCAGTGAGTTGGGTATTTTTCCTTGCAGGTGACTTTTACCCTTCTTAGGCAGTGACAAACTTGTGGTTCTCTAAAAGACAGCAAAGGACAACTCAGCAAGCTCAATGCCCCTTGCCTGTTTTTCCAGGGTCCATTTCAGCTTGCCCTTAACTCCTTATTTTCTCTTGAAGGACATGTCTGACATACAGTGATGAGAAAATTGTCTCCTATTGCTGCATGGTTCTGTTCACCTGCCTGAATTCAGAGCGAGTGAGAGAACTGCTGGATCCTGGAAACTTGGCTGTGCCTCTTCATGTCCTGAGAGTCTACAAAGAGCAGTTGGATTCTGAGTGGTCGTACGTATCCTTAAATTTTCTTTTTCATTTTCTTAAATTTTCTTTTTCCTCACTTCTTAATTAGATGTTTTTCTGGTGTAAATCACTATATTAAAATGTCTAAACTTGTGACATCGCAAAGTAGTAAATGAAGATCTAATTAGAAATTAGTAGTTTATAATAGAGATAATTTCCATGGTATTTTCATGACTCTTTTGACTGTTGCTAAATTAAGACTCCATTTTTTGTTGAGGACATAGGAATTTTCAAATCATGGTCTGGTTTTCTTTCATTTATGAAATGGGGTTTAGAATGCAAGCTAATTTATACTTGTGGAGATTTTTTTAAAGTCAGCACAGAATAGTGTCGCAGACAGGTCATGCTAGGAAGACTTGTATGTCTGTTGCTTGGGAGTGCTACATAAAACCTGGAGTTTTTCCTTTTTTCCTTTTTTAACATAGCCCTTTTTTACTGCAACATGCAGTCATTTTTATACCAGAATAGGGAAGACTTTTTTTGTGAATCTTCATTTCATACTTTAGGAGCACCTAATCATTGGTTTTATCCCTCTGAACTTTTGTATTTTTTACTAATGGCCATTCTTCTAAATATTGTTGTCAGATATGCCTTTGATAAATGTGCTGCCCTCCATAGCAAGGATGCACATTCAGCTAATTGTTACACCGTGTGTTCCAAGGGGAAAATAATTAATTGTATGTTTTAGTAGCATTCTCTTTAAGGTCATGTTTGAATTTAAAATTTAATTAGGAAGAATTGTTGGTTCTTTAGAAGCTGTATGGAAAGTCTCAACACAGACTTATGATTGAATGAAAAGTAAATGTCATTTTCTACTTTTCTTTTGTACTGAAAAAAATGACCCAAATTTGTTTGTGGCTGGGCTTTTTTAATGGCAGGGTCAGTTTGCTTATGACATAAGTAGTTTTCAAAAAACAAAATGTAAGTTTAGGGTCACACAATGAGACTTCTGTTTCAAAAGTGACAAACCAGGTCCTTAGTTTTGTCACCTGTCAATACCACACATGTAAAGTGTTGCTTTTCAGATAATTATTCTGATTATCCTTAATTTTTGAAATTTGTTTTGACTGAGATACCAAAGTCGTAGTGGCAAATTTATGTTTTGAAGGTAAATACAGAGTAAATGCAGCATCAAAATAGATGCTGAGGGATGCATCTCCCTGATCTCTGTAGTGTGAAGTAGATTCAATTGATATTATGATGAAAATGTGTTACCTCCACTGTGGATGTTTGATGTGGGTGGAGAATGGTCTCTTTTCAGGATAGTCTTGAAATGAAAAAGGGGCAAATTCTTAAGACTGAAAATTTGCAGCTGTACTTCAGCTCTCACTGAAGTACATCTACATCCCAGTAGGCTTGCTGAGAGGAATTTGCATGGCTGTGGCATTTGCAGAGAGGAATGTCCTGTTGGAAAGGTTTGGGTCTCTTATGCCACCGCTGGCAAAAGTGCACAGCAACCATTCTACACTATTATATGACTGGACTGAAATACAGATTATTCTTGGTGGTTATGCTCAATGCTTACTCACAAGTAACTGAAATTAAAATGTTCTTACCTAAAGTTAAAAATACCACTTAATTCCTGCCTACCTTTTTGTCTCTGAGCTGGAGCATCTGATTTCGTGTTAAAACAAATAAGAAGTGACTGCCACATGTGTATTTATTCTTCCTGTTGACTGAGCTTTCTTGCTGTCAATTGCTGCTTTTAGGTATTGGAACTCTTTATTTTAATAACTAGGTAAGTTTTGGACATAGGCAGAATTTCTATTCATTATTTTATTCCCTTTTATTGTACACTGAAATTTATAAAATTAATGTTCCTCTAAGACAGTACCCAGTGTATTCCACAGGTAAACAACTATGATGCTCAAACTATTTTTGCAGTTGCTGTTGTGAATTGTTAGGACAGAGGGAGGATATCCAGGATAAATATTTGGATTTAAGGCCATTGACTGTAATGTAGTCCCTTCCATGGAGTGCTCACTACTCCATTCAGCCAGCACACTTGGATTCTCTATTCCTCACCCATCCCAGGAATGCAAGCACACCTTTCGGGTCTTTATTTTGATGAGCTGACAGTTCTTCCCCTGTTAATAATCCTGTATTCATGTTTAGAGTCCAGTTTCCCATCTTCTAGTTGGAAAAGTCCTTAGGAAAAGTTCAGGAGGACCCTCCTTCCTAGTGTGATGCCTTTTGCCTCTTCCACAGCAACTTTGTATCCAAGGAAATCTGAGATTGTTCTGAGCAGCTCCTCAGAGCTTCTTTTTTAGGGGCAGCAGTTGGTAGCAGAACTTTTGCTGTTCTTCCTCTCTCTGCCATAAACTCCTCTCCAGCTAGAGAGAGCAGAGGAAGGGTCTTTAAAGATTGGATGTAGCTTTCTGGAATTTTCCTGTCACTTTTGCCTACTTCTTAGGTCACAAGATATTTGGTAGAAGGCTAAGATTTTGGGTCAGGAAAGAGGGAATATCTGAGGTGTTGACTTTGCTTCCTGAGAGGGGTGGGTCATGGGAAATAAGATCTCAGTTCAGCAAGTTATGATCCTAATCGGTGATGGAAAGCCAAGTCATTCACTTCCTAAGCAGTTTCTGAAGCAGAGAAGAACTGTTTTGCAGATCAGCCTAGTGGAATTTCTAGACTAAGCCCTGATGCAGTTTTAAAATCTTTGTACATTGACAACATAACAAAAAATTGCCTTAGAACTTGAAAGAATGAGAGGTAACAGTGCTGTGATGCACATCTGAATGTGTTTCTTGAGTGATACACGTTCTGTTAAGTATTTTTGTGGCGTGCTGTGAGCTAAGAAATAGTTAATAAAGGAGAAGTCAGTTTTCTAAGGAATGCCCTGGTCAAATTTTGTGTTCAGTTCTTCTGTGATCGTGTTTCTCTGGATCAGATGGTCTGAAGGCTTATTTCATTAAGCTTGTGGTTACTTGTCAGCCTCAGAAATGCTTCTATCTCTGAAATCTCTGAAGCTGGAGAATGTAATACACACATTTAATAAATATTCTAATGATTAAAGAACTGATGCATCCTTCTCTTTCTCTTTTAGAAGCTTGATCTTCTCAACAGCTCCAGGATTATTTACATATTGCTGTCTTTGCCATTTTTAATGATAGGTGCTGAATGGCATATTAAAATAATATTAATTAACATCTATTAGACAATGTATTTTTACACTGCTGCTAAACTATTCAGTAGAGCTCCTCAGCTTATGTCAGGCTAGCAGTCCTGTAATCTTGAATGCTGGGAGCTCATCTGAGGTTGCTGCTGCTGGTCTGACTCTCAAGAGCGGTGGTCTGGTAAGCAGATGGTATGTAAGTTGTGAGATGGTGTACAAGTTCTGAGGATCTTAAAAATATTTGTCTGACTGGCTCATACCCCTTTGTAGCTGGGCTTGTGGAGAGTGCCCAGAGCTTGCTGCTTTGGAAAGTTGCAAGGTGGATGATGTTACAGAATGCATTTCAAAGAGTAAGTCTTTGCAAAGACACTAACTCTGCAGAAACAAGTTTGCTTCCTTTCTTGGATCTGATTTCTGGCATACACTGATTAACTGATCCTATCTCATCCGTCGTTCTTTGCTGTGCAGTTGTCTTCTAGAAAACATCCTGTTCTTCACAAAGTGAGCTGCTGTCTCCTAAACTCTTAGTGATTTTCTGCATCTTTCTGGGTCTGCTTCTTCCATCCCTCCCTTCCATCTTATATTTCTATTCAAAGAGATGAGCATGGTTTTCAAGTCCTTGTGTGACAGTAATTTATTTTCTGTGTATCTTCCATTTTTCCAAAGTATCTCTGATGATACACAAATTTAATTCTGAACTGTTGATATAATGAGTTGAATATAAAGAATTGTAGGAAGGTTTGGGTTGGAAGGGGCCTTGAAGTTCATCCCGTTCCAACTCCCTGCTGATAAGGACAAGTAGAACTGAACAGCATTTTATTCACTTGATAAGGATAGCAGAACAGAACAACATTTTACTCTTATCACATAAGAGCCTATGTAGCCTTGGAGAAGCAGACAAAACAGAATTCATGCAAAATGCAAGCAGGATGCCAGCTCAGCTCTACAAGGCTGACAAAGTGGAAGTTAGTGCCAAACAATTATTTGACCCCCCACTCAAAAGTGGGGGTCAAGGAGCAGCCACCTAAAAAGGACACTGGACGTTGAAGACAGACCCCGAAGAACCATTTAAGGACTTCCAGTAAGGGGTGTTACTGTGTCAAATAAAGTCGAGGAAGTGGAAATAGCTCATGAATATGTAATCAGAGTGTCTGATAAAAGTTCTGTTCATCTCATGCCGGGAGCACTCAGTTGAAAGAAGGATCCCCCTGGGTCCCCAGTGCTGCCATAAAGAATTCCTGCTTTCTGATACTCAAACTGTGTTAGAAAGTTTCTATTGGTTCAATTTTGGTAGCAGTGCCGTGGGCAGGGACACCTTCCACTATCCCAGGCTGCTCCAAGCTCTGTCCAGCCTGGGCTTGGACACTTCCAGGGATGGGGCAGCCAGAGCTTCTCTGGGCAACCTGTGCCAGGGCCTCACCATCCTCATAGGAGGAATTTCTTCCCTGTATCTAATCTAAACCTACTCTCTGTCAGTTTGTATCCATGCCCCTTGTCTTATCACTACAGTTCCTGATGAAAAGTCCCTCTCCAGCTTCCCTGTAACCCTTTCAGATACTGGAAAGTTATGTGAGGTCTCCACACAACCTTCTCTTGTCCAGGCTGAACAACCCCAACTCTGTCGTCCTGTCTCCGTAAGGGAAGTGCTTCAGTCCCTTTATCAACTTCTGGACTTGCTCCATCAGTTTAAATGTGTTAATGTTTAAATATCTTAAACACATAAGCAAACCTGCTCCGTAAGCTGATTCTTGTTCTGGTGCTGCTTGCTTTCAACAGCCACTTCCTACCAAAGGATGCTGTCAGGAAATTGGACATATCCATCCTTTAGGAAAGAAAGCTGGAATATAACTGACTATAACTGTTTAATAACTGATATGTATTTTCTACTCTGTTTCTTTGTGAATACTACCAAGACCTAAAGAACCCTCTGTTACAAACTCCTGTGCATTTCCAAAGAAATACTGTGTCTTATTTTTATTTTCAGTACTAGCTTCTCCTAAACACATGCAGAGAGCCTTTGGCTCTGGAAGATTGTGGAGCCTAACAAAAGTTGTTTTTCTGTGTTTCCACGTAGATTCACATTCACTCCCTCTTGGGTTTGTGTTAATCAGTAGCAAAGTATGTCACAGAGTGTAGAAGGTAATGTATTTAGAAAAGAAACCAACAGAGAATGCCACATGAGATCTATTTTAGAATGTGAACCTGGAAAAATGTGTCTTTTAAAAATAATTAGGAAAAAGTAGTAAAAACAATACATTGTAATTTATCCTAACCAAGATCAATGTGTGTTTTAAAAGCTGTTTATTTTAGAAATACCTTGGTGGCTCCATTAGAGATGACAGTATAGCTTGTGTCATCAGTTTTTCCAAGTGTGTGCATGGCGAAGTTCAGCCAATATGGATAGGAAAAACAGGTTGTATTTTTGATTCTTGAAGAGCAAAGTATGAAAATCCTCCATTTTAAAATAAGAGGCATAATGTGCTTTTTGGCTTTCAGAAAAATGATATTAGGAGTGTGGTCAGCTGTTTGGCATTGAAGTAAGTTTTGCTGAACATCCACTTTCTCTTTTTGAAACCACAGCTTAATGATTACTGTAAAGATTAGGATGTGGGGCTACCCCTCCCCAGTTTTTTGCCTTTGGGTTTTTTGTCCTGGCTTATGGAAATATGTGTGGACAGAAACTGGTACTCCTGTGGCAAGGAGTCTCAACTATGGGCACAGATTTAAAGGCAAGGATAGAACTCTTCAGTGCTGCTCTTTTTGCTTAATTGGGGTGTGGGGATGTGTATGTGTGGGGGGTGAAGTAACTTTATTTTTTCATTGGGCTGGCAACTCAGTTTCTTCTGTCAGACAGTTTAGGATGTCCTCTACCCCCTTCTTCTGTTCTCTAGAAAATAATTACTTTTTAATTCCAGGAAAGTTGAAGTTACGTTGCAGGTTCCAAGTTCAGCTGTGGTTTTAAATAGTACTGACACTTGGAAAAGTTTCCTTAATTTTAGAGATCTGAGTAACTTCTACTTTCTATTTGCAGTAACAGTGGATTGGCACAGATTTCTTCAATCTTTCAAAGCTCAGCCTCATACATTTAATTATCTTGTCACCTCTTTCTTGTGTATACTGGGGAGAGGGGGGAGCAGGAAGTGCTATTAGCCATTGCTAATCATCTTCCATTTATTTCTTGGTAGCTCTTTAGAAAAAATTATTTCGATTTTACATATAAATTAGATTTAACCTCTGTTTAGTGCCTTTCACATTTAACTGTCAAATTCAGTGGGAGTGTCCTCTGAATCAGAGAAATAATGCACATAATTTGAATTTAGTCTTCTAGACCTCAGATTTTACTTAGTGGGGGCTATCATGGCCAGTAGGGAGGATGCTTTCATTGAGGGAAGGCCCTTGGAAGGTGGAAGGATGTTCACTGTTGTGCTTGGTTCAGCACGGGAGAGGAGTATTGTGATGGTTGATGTTTGATAGGACCAAGCTTCCATATGAAGATGTGTTTCTTTGTTCTCCTTCTGAACAAGAAGTGCTGGTGTGGGAATGGGGTGAATTACCTCTTTTCTAGGGATTTTTTGGCAACGCACGTTCCATTTGTTATTGAATAGCTTTATACTTGTAATTGTTTATTTAAATGGTTTTGGTAGTGTTCTTCTGTTCTTGTGCAAGGATGAAATATGCTTCTTCTAAAATGTGCTCTGATTCCAAATAATTCCTCATGAGGCCTATTGCTTTTTTAGCATCTAAAAAGGCTGGTGATGATGTTTGAAGGTTGGCTGAAAGCAGCTGAACTTCTTTACTTTCCTTCAAAATGTGGATGATCTATTGCATTTGTTTGTTAAATTACAGTAAAAAGATAGCTATTTAGTTCTTACTAAATATTTTGGATAGAGTGGCATTATTGTAGGGTAATGAAAAGTGCTTTTGGCTTTGAGATTGAAAAAGAAGATTGTTGTTCTTTGTACTTGGAAAACATGTGGGGTTGTCTTCCTCTTTTCCTGAGACTGAGGAAATTGCTCCCTAAATTTGCTAATGGGATAAAATCAACTTAATATGGATCATGACATTTGATGATAAAGTTGATTGCTTACACCCAGCTTTGATTGGAGCAAGCTTAGTGGCCATCTGGGATATACTGAGTGCAAATGTAGCTCATGCCACTTTGTCTTGGCTGCTTTGGAGCTGCAGTTTGGTACAATACAGCCCTTGTGCTGTTATAAAGTCTTTGAACATCTCCTCCTGTATTTATCTACTATAGAAGCACTTGATTTTTTTAGGATTTTAGCCAAACAATTTTTAAAGAGTCAAGAAGATTGGCATATTTAACACTATTCATTTCTTTCTGTGTTACGCTCTCATAACAGCTTTAATTTTCATGATTTCCTTGACTAAATTACAGTGGTCTTCAGTTTATTCCAGTGGTTCTGCTGTTGGCCCCCAAAGAGAGTTTAAATCTCCTACCAAAGCCTTTTATGTGCATTTGAAATGCCATGTTCAGTCAGTAACCCAAAACTGAATATCTTTTTATATTTTAGAATTGTGGATGATCTTACTTTTCGTCGTCTTTTCTCGTGCCACAAATGAAAAACAGGAGTGCTGAGAGGACTAAAGATAGTGCATTGAATTTGCTGCATCCTTGCTTAGCTACCTCCAAAATTGGTAGGCATGGTGAAGGAGTTGGAAGTGCTTTACTCCACTGTTAGTTCTTCTGTTATCTCTTGGTGATGATGCTCATGCTCTGTTCTTTGTGATACAGTAGTGCAGAAAGTGGATGAGGTAAAAGGAACACTTAATTCAGAAGCAGATACTTCATAGAATCACACACTGGTTTGGGTTGGGATGGACTTAAAGCTCATCTCATTCCACTCTCTGCCATGGGCAAGGACCCCTTCCACTATCCCAGGTTGCTCCAAGCCCTGTCCAGCGTGGCCTTGGGCACTTCCTGGGATGGGGCAGCCAAAGCTTTTTGTTTTCTGAGGTGTTGCATCACATCATGAAACCAGAAGGTATGAACCAGAAATTTTAGTCTTAAAATACTCCCAAGCTCCTCAAGCAGTAGAGGTCTAGTCCACAGAATCTGCAAAATGCAAAACTAATTTGGAGGAAATGCAGGAGCACTGACCCAAGGAACAGCTGAATTGTGGGCCTTCCACTTTGCAGTAGTGATCAGGAGCATCAACCCAGTAGCAGCAGATCTTTTTCTGTGATAATTACTGATCACTTTTTAATTATAAGACAAGTAGGCAAGAAGGTTTCCTCAGCGTAGTCTTAAACGTGAAAATTAAGCTTTAAATTAAATAGCCCCAGTTGCAAAATAGAAAAATTGTGCTTCAGGCTGTCTCCTCAAGTGCACTTTTTTTTTTTGCTCTACTGCCTTGTCAGCTGAAATTTGTACATTCTTAGGCCAAGTTCTGTGTTCTGCACAGCAGTGATCTGTGCTATTTTCTTCTGCAGCTCCACACAAAAGTTTGTGGTTCTGCTTAAATCCATGGAAAATGGAGTTGGTTGTGATGATTCTGAAGGTTTAACTGTGGATGGCTGTGAGATGTTAGTTCAGGAACTGTGGAAGAGTTGCCCTTGACTGCCCTGCTGATGGCTCCACTTGGGTGTTACAGCTGAGTCTGCACAGCTCAGCTGGACGCATTCATTTGGGCGAGTCTTCATGTTTTTTGAAATTTGTATAGAAAAACTCTTGGATCAATGATACACTCCTCAGCATGCCAGTTTTAAGTTGATGATTCCTTACACCTCTGCATATTTTTTTAATGAATGGATGTGAGAATATCAGTAAAAAGAAGTGCAGGAGAAAATAGTTTTTCTTCCTCCCCCTCTTAAAAATGTCAAGTTTTCAGTAACTGGATCAGATGCTGGCTAAGTCCACAGTTAGGATTAGAAATATAATAGCTATTAATCTTTTGGCCCTCTTAGTCTCCTATTTGCCCAGTTGGCATTGAGTACTTGTCCAAAAAATACTTTGTTGCAGCTGGAAGACTTCTTTATGATCTTTTTATTAGCCATGTAATAGATTATGGCTATGCAAAATAAAGGCTGTCAGCAGAGGGAAAACTAGGGAGGAGGTGAGGGGAATATTGAAATAACTTGATTTTGATATTATTTTAGCTGTTCCTTCTCTCTAACTTCATCACCTCAGAGAATGCTTTGAGACTTAACTTGTAATTATTGTAGCCGAGACAAGCTACTTTAAAAATGCATCATCTAGTTTGAGTGTACCTATGCACCATAAATATCACTGCTAGTGCTCCTGGGGATGTGATTTGAAGAGCTAAATACTTTTACCTGCTTTGTTTTTTTCCCCATAGCTGGGAGTATGAGTCTGGGTTGAAATTAAATGAGTGTCACCTGCTGTGGACTCCTGTGGATGGTGCTTGGGAGAGCAAACAGTGAAAATACTGGCATTAGCACAAGGCCAAGGCTGACCATATTTTCCAGAGAAAGTATTAAGAAGAAATAATGAGCCATTGCCAGTTTTAGATAGATTGTTTTTTAAAGAGACTCTTTTTTGAGGAAGGTTGATACCATAGATCCTTTGCAATATTTTGGTGAAGAGAAAGAGGGAACCAGTGACCAGTTTTAGTCATTTGTTGGTCTTTTTGTATTCCAGACAGAAACCCCAAATCTGGTGTGAGAAAGGGAAGGTGGTGATAATTTATTACAGAATATACTTCACTAGATTTTGGCTGGCAAGATCCTTGTGTTAAAGCTGGGGGTGTCTTGTGCAGGGCCAGGAGTTGAATTTGATGATCTTTGTGGGTCCCTTCCAGAATATGAGACTCTATGATTCTATATCTACCTTCCTTGTAAAGCAAGGACTTGGGATTGGTTCTCAGCTTAGGTCTCTATTACACAAGGAGGGTTTTTGAACTTGAGAAAAGTGCTTTGCTGCCTTGTATCTGACACAGAAGTTCCCATTTGCTTTGATGCTTTGTTAGATTGCCTTTTTGAAAGAAAAATCAATATATTATTTGGCACTTTTTTGACTGTTTGGGCTTACAGACAGTGTTGTGATGAACAGAATAATAATTTTCAAGCTTGAACTTTGTCTTTTTGTATAAACCATTGGATGAGTGTTTCATTGTTTGAATTGTGGTGCCTATAACTGGCCTAAGACTCCAGCCAGCTTTCCTTCAAGCATGTGAGTAAAATGTGCTGAACTGATGAGAAATGGTCATTGCCATGATAGGGGAAAAACTGCAGGACAGCATGCAGTTATTTTGTGCCAATTTGTATCTATTAGTGAGTAGGACCAAAAGCACGACACACATTAATCTGCAAGTAAAACTAACCAGCACCATTTGGAGTAAATGTGGGTACTGCTTTTATAGCTCTAATAAGACTTTCTTTTTCTTTCCCTTAGGTTCCTGATTGTTACAGAACATTTGCTGAAATGTCCAGAGCTGGTAAAAGCCCTCTATGCCAAACTGAGCAATCAAGAAAGGTAACCCCAAAACCAGTGTGGCTTTTAGTATTTAGCATTCCATATAGAGTATCCTGTTCACATGATTGAAAAACTGTGTGGTTTCATAGTTGGCACAAAATCTCTAAATACATGTTTCTATGTCAGTAATGGTTTTAAATTGGTTGGTTAACATTACAGCTTAGCCACAACTGGCAGTGATTTATGTAGGGTTGCAGAATCCAGGTTGGCGCCATTACTCGGTAAAGAAATACTTCACACACAAAAAAGGACAGGATTTCATGCCTGGGTCTTGATTTCATAAGAGCACCACACCCTGCAGAGTTTTACAGCTCGATTAGAAATGTCCAGAGCTCTTCATACTTCTGTTGTTATGTCCAGAAATTAAGAGGAAGCCTCTAAGAAACATGGAAGTGTGTCTCATACTGGTTAGCAGAACCTACAAAACATAGATGAGCAGATGCCTGTGATTACTTAGTCTTTAATGTTTCCACTGTTGAAAAGCTTCAACAAACCTTCACCTTGTAAAAGCATTGATAGCTTCCTTCAAGTGTTAGAGTAAATGTGTGCTGAATTGATGAGAAATGGCCACTGCTATAATGGAAAAATGCTCATTGCTTTAATAGAGAATTGAGGAAGATTAAAAAAGATACTTTATTAAGACAATCAAATTTGGGAAACACTGCTAGAATTCTGCACCTCCTCCAACTGCTTGCAGATTTTGTGGTCTCATTTATGTGTTTAATGTGCCTACATTGTTCTGCATCCACCCAGGGAAGCTGCAAGTTCCTCTCTAGTTTTTGCAGGTGAAAGACAAAGCACTAAATGAAACAGTGCCTTTGTGGTTTTTTCTGTGTTTTGTGTTGTTTCCAGTGTTACCACAGGTCAGGAGTCAGGTACTGGTTAGAGATTATAAGAAAACTGAAAGGATATCAGACAAAGAAAGAATATGCAATAGGTTTGAACTGTAAATAAAAGACCATTACTGTATAGGGATGGGATGGGAATGATAAGGAGGCCTGAAATAAATCCTGTGTTAATGTGATCAGGTTTTCAGTGATATTCTGGTCTGGAGAAGTGCATGGCGTTGTGACAATGCCTGCTGGTTCTCTGGAAGGGATTATTGTGGAAGGATATGGCCATTGAGGTGAAAGAGTGTAGATTGTTGAATTCTTTGCCAGATTTAAGATATTCCTGCATATGTGTACAGGTGTTTGCCAGAAGTATTTAGAAAAAGCCTGGTTTGTGTTCATCCAAGGTAGCCTTGAGCATGGACACACTAAGTTCATGCCTTGCTTGTCTTAATTATAAAATCTTCAAAAATGAGCACATCTGTTGTTGTCCCTTCCAAGAGTGGGTTTTGCTTTAATTAGCAGCATGAAAAAGTGCAGCTGAACAACTTCATGTGTTTTTAAGATACTCAAGTACTTGCATCTCTAATCTTGATTTTAGTGCTGTTGATTTTAGTTTTAGGTGAAGTGTCCTGAGTGAAGGATGCAGCCATTGATGGAATTGCCTGCCAGGAAATGGGCACTCAGCTCCTGTAAGCAGCAGCACTTCTTGCTAATGCTCAGCTACAGGGCTGCCATTGTCAGTGCTTGCAATGGTTTTGTTCCTGGCAATGCTCACAGCCATAGAGTAGCTGAAGGTAGCACTGATCTACAGCTGCTCACAAATTTACCAGTTTTCATTTAATGTGATGCTTGCAAGTATCATTTGAAGATGAAAGAAGTGAAAGTTTTCAGGAAGGAGAAGCCTCAGTCACAGAGGAAGAATGTCTCAAGTGTCTGGCCCTTGCTAAGAGGTTATAAACAAAGTACAGTTGATGCAAACATTTTGTGATGCTAAGAAAATCAATGGAATTTTACACTGCTAGTTTTAGGCTTAGTGAGGCAGCATTTTATTGTGTAGTAATGAGCTTCCAGATTTAAATTGCATTTGAATTCTGTTGTTTATTTGCAAGCTGCAGGAAGCAGAAGTTTGTTTTACTGATGACTGCAGATACCTTATAGTGGCTGTTCTAAGTTTATGCCAATTTTGTCAGCTTCAGGAAGAACTGGTTTAAATTTGGCTAGGGGGAAAAAAACTGCAAGAGATTCACAAAAGATCTCCCTCAGTAGTGCCTAAAGAAGAGTAAGATGACATGGCATGATTATTTCCAAACAGAAGTATAATTGTAAATATAATACACAGAATTAGATTTGAGATACTGAACTGAGTTTGCAGAAATTCAGCTGGTACTGGCAGTTGTCATATCTGTAGTATTTAGCTGCAGGCAAACAAGGAGAAGGAGATGCTGTCATTTGAGTGGCTGAACAGTTGTGAGATCATTTAAAAGAAATGGGCAAATTGCATTGTCTCGGAGAATTAACTTCAAAAAATTAGGGTGAATCTTGAAAGAAGACTGAGAGAAACAACAGAAAAAAGGAATGTAATGGAACTTGCACCAGAACGAAAAACTGCACTCTCAGGAAAATACTGGCTGAATGGCAAGACCTGCTTGAAATTCAGGGAAAGAGGGGCATGTCCTGAATGACTGTGCCTGGAAGAAAACTCAGGAAAATGGTTTGACTTGAATGCCTGAAGAGACCAGAAAACTTCAAAAGAAATTACATTCAGGTGGTGTTTTAAAGAAGGACTGCATTTGTTGAAAAAGGAATCCATTCATGTTGCAAAGGGAAGAATAGTGCAAAAAATTTCCCTATTTGCAACCATTTAATCTATTAATTTGGGTTTATGGAAGCGTGGTGACTCTCCAGCTTGGTTACAAAAGGATTCTTGTCAGTTTTAAACATTTATTATTTGGATTATTGGTGCAAGAAGGGCTGACCAGAATCCTGTCAAGGAGAAGATAGTATTTGTTTTAGGTTTGCATGGCCTGGTTTTGGTAGCAGGGATTACAGAGGTGGTTTCTGTGAGAAGCTGCTGGAAGCTTCCTCCATGTCTGGCAGAGCCAATCCCTGGCAGCTTCCAAGATGGACAAGCCACTGGTCAAGGCTGGGACAATTAGAAGTGGTGGTGAAGCTTCTGTGATAAAATATTTAAGAAGAAAGGAAAAAAGGAGTTTTTGCACAGATGTAATTGCAGCCAGAAAAGAACAGAGTGAAAATATGTGAGAGAAACAACTCTGCAGACCCCAAGGTCAGTGAAGAAGGAGAACAGGAGGTGTTCCAGGCAGGAGAAACAGTGGGTGATGAACTGAGCTAATTCCCATTGCCTGTCTCCCTTCACCGCTGGGGTAGGAGATAGAGCTGGGAAGAGGGGGGTGGGAGGAAGGTGTTTTTAAGGTTTTATTTTACTTCTCATTATTCTGCTCTGATTTTGTTAGTAATAAATTTAAGTTATATCTCAAATTTTGAGCCTGTTTTGCCCATGACAGTATTGGATGAGTGATCTCTCATGGCCCTTATTTAAACCCACGGACCCTTTGTGAAGTTTTCTCTCTCCTGTCCAGCTAACGGGGGAAGGAGAGAGGAGGGAAGTGAGGGAATGGCTTTGGTAGGTGCCTGGCATCTGGCCAGGGTCAACCCACTGAAATACTGGAATGATTCCTTTGTTCATCAAGTCTGTGACCAGCCTGTGTTCTTAGCTGAGCCTGTGCTTGAAAGGTTCTAAACTTGGTGAAAACTGACATGTCCAGCCCTGTGTCAGGGGCAAATGACAGATCTAGGGGCTTGGGTTTTGTATGGGATGCCAAATGGGAAAGCCTTTAGTCAGTGTGGGGTGTTGGGGAGCTGGACTCTGGTTGTTTGGAGATGGGCAGGGTTACCTGGCTGTAACCTGCAGGGCAAACAGACAGTGAGCAGAGCCCCTGAGAGAGGCTGCTCCAGCCTTCTGCCCGCAGTCCCCCCTTTGCCAAGGGTCCCAGCAGCACTTCTGTGCTGCTGTGGTGAAAAAGCTTTTTGTCCTCCTTCAGATAATAGTTTAGTGCAGCTGTATTAATGACACTGAGAATTGAGTTTAACAAGGACTAAGTAGCTGTTTTGTGATTAATAGAGGTGGGTTCTTGGAAGTTAATAAAGCAGTGACCGAGCTTTTTCCACAGAAAAAGATGTTTCTTTTCCTCTTCTGACAACCTGCTTGGTAAATTTAAAAGAAAAAGCATTTGAGCTATTCCACATGTTTGAATGTCATTTGTTCCATCTGAATTTCAAATATTTCACTGGAAGAAAATCCTGAGCTGGCTTTTGAATTAATTCAATAAACAGTGTTCTTGCAGTTTGAGGGAATGACAGTGAGACTTCACCAGTCCCTGTGTGCTGGACTGGGGCAGGGACCTGTGGGAGGGCCTCTGCAATATCCAAGTCCTACTTCCACAAAATGCTTCTAGTTTGCCCTGACAACATGAAAGGACATTGGAAATAAAATAACATTAAAGCTTTTAAAATCCCAACCCAAGCAGATTTCATGCAGCAGCTTCATTTTGTATCTTGTTACTTGCCAACTTCATACATTGAATATCTCTGAGTGGTACATGAGTGATTAATTTGGATTTGCTCAGTCCATCTAGTAACAATTATAAAGTTATTGTAAAGAACAGAGTGTGCATATCAATTTTTATGTTCCCTAGTTAGTCTCAGAATTGGCTTGGGATTGTGGGGGAGAGTTAGTGAAGGGCTATGAGCAAGGCAAGGTTTGTGAAAACCTGTATTTTTCAAACAGAAACTGTCAAATAGGCTGTGCTTATTTTGCTGTGCTTAACAGCTTATAACAGCTGGTTTGCTGGAAAATTTAGATGTAGGGAATATGCAATCTCAGTAATGTTTTGTTAGGACATAAGAAAATGTAAATTGAAATAGACCTGAGAAAAATATTGACTGTCTGGCCAGATGTATTAATTGAATGATGAATTAAATTAATTCTGTGCAGAAAAAAAGACCCCAGCAGACAGAAACTGATTACCAGTATTCATGAGGCTTGTTAATTTTTAAAATCCTCTCTGTTTAAAAATCCTCATGATAATTGTTTTTATAATTTTTAACGATTTTAACTACTTATTCTACTGATAATGGTATGTGGCTCAGTGAATCTGACTAACAAATTGTTTTCTGTCTCCAGAGTTACTTTGTTAGAGCTGATGATGGTGAAAGTAAGCGACAAGAACTCAGTTAGCAGTGAAGAAATGAACGTGTTTGAGAGACATGCTGACTTCCTTGCAGACTGCTTCCAGGAGAAATGTGGAGCTGTGCTCAAGTTAACTGCAGCAGCAGCTGCAGAAGATGAGGTATGACTGATAACCATTTAAGTACTAGAATTTGATGTGGTAAATCCTCCTTGCCACTGTTGCCCAGGGGGACACACATAACAGTATCTTTTCCAGTTTACCTTAGGAAGGCAATGGCAGAGCACACAGTAGAGTCTATAGGACAGCAGCCAACTTTTGCTTTTAATTTGAGGATGGCAAAGGATATGGTCCATTAGAATAAGTCTACCCCATTGTTAAATATTTCAAAATCTAAAAAGTGTTCAAGTTGTCACATATTTGGATATTTTATTATCTTACCAAGCATCACTTCTGTAATTTATTTGAGTTGTCAATTGTGATTAATTCAAATTTAGAAGGGTGTGTAGTGACAGGACAAGGGGGAATGGCTTCACCCTGATGGAGAGTAAAGATAGAAGTTAGGAAGAAATAGAAAGATAGATTAGATGTTAGGAAGAAATTCTTCCCTGTGAGGGTGGTGAGGCTCTGGCACAGGGTGCCCAGAGAAGCTGTGGCTGCCCCATCCCTGGAAGTGCCCAAGGCCAGGCTGAACAAGGCTTGGAGCAACCTGGGATAGTGGAAGGTGTCCCTGCCCAGGGCAGGGGTGGAACAGGATGAGCTTTAAGGTGCCTTCCAACCCAGACCATGACTGAGATGAGCTCAGCTGATCAGAGCATGATGCTGGTAACACCAAGGTTGTGGGTTTGACCATTCACCTAAGAGTTGGGCTTGATGATCCTTGTGGCTGCCTTTCAGTTCAGAATAGTTTGTGATTCTACGATGACCCTACGATTCAAATATGAACCAAACCAAAAATATTTATTCTGTTCATAGATGGGAAGCAGTAATATACATGTAGTCTGAATCATCTTAATGTTAATACAAAACCAATATGCAATAGTTTCACTTCTAGAAACTCTAGAGAAGAAGCGTCATAAATAATTTATTAGCAAAGTAAAAAAACATCTTAAATTCTTTTAAAAAGTGTTGGACTTGCTTGGGTTTTTTTGTTTAAATAGGCACAAGGATTTTAAAAGTAGGTTTGAGACGTCTTGTGAACAAGTACCATAAATCACTTTATGGGGAGGTGGTAGTTGGATGTGTTAAAAAAACCAAAACACAAACCAGCAAGCACACAATCTCTTCTTATCTTTCCAAGAAACACAGACTTCCCCACTGCCCCAGCTATTTAGTCTAAGTTATGTCAGATAACTTAATTGACTACTTCTGGAAAAGGTACTAACTTGGCAGTGAGAGGACATACACTGAGACAATTCCATCTTCACTTTTTTTTCCCTGCCTTCTCTTTTTTGTTTTTTTATCCTTTGTGGTTACTTTGCAAACAACTTTCTGTGGTTTCTGTTCATGGAAAAAAACCTATTTGTTTGCACACCAGAAGGAGGTCTCTGTCCAACCAGAAGGTGCTGGGACAGCAGTATTGTGAATATTACTGCATAACTTGCCCTGCTTGACACTGACTTCTCATTCTTCTCTCACATAAACAAGAGGTATAAGCTGAGAATCACTGTTTGGTGGGAAAATGGGGCTCATTGAATGAATAGAAAATACTAATCCTAATAGATGAATAAATGTGGGGCAGTATGTGTTTATGCATACCTGTGTACACATTTGTTCGCAACATATTATTGCCATGGGAAAAGAGAGCTGCCAGTCTAAATTCATAAAACTCTTTTCTTACAAGAAATTATAAAGAATTGCACCAATTTCTCCTCATTTGTATAGGTATTTTTAGGTTTTTTTGTAGCAGTTGTATTTAACTGCAGAAAATGTGGTTGTGCATGTAGAGTCTGTCATTAACAATGCTTTAGGCAGCATCTGTGATACTCAGCCTGGCTTTTCCTGGCCTTTTCTGTGGCCCACAAGCCAAGTGCCTTGCTCAGGCCATGTCTGTAGTAGTAAGCTGCCTTAGACTCCAGAACTCTGAGGCCACATTTAAAAACTTTTGGGAACAGTCCTTGGACTGGCCCTACTCCCAGAACATTGTCTGGGTGTCCCATCCACTGTTTAATTTGTTAAGTGTAGACACTGCTTTGTTTTCTTAAGGAACATCAGGTCTTGTAGCTTGCATCTTAAACCCATGAGAAGCTAATCATATGCTTTTGCAGTGCTTAAACCAATGTTTAAAATAGCTTTTCCATTCAAAGCCCTGACTTGAGCATCAGTTTGCTTAACTTTCAACCATACTTGCAAAATAAAACCCTTCCCTGGACTAAGTTCATCTCTTCATAAAGAACATCTTTTCTGCATCTTTCTCTAAATATGTTTATTTTAAAAAGTTTTCAGTTATTTCCTTATTTACTTTTCAGATTATATCCATAGCAAGATGTCTGTCAGATTTCAAACTATTTTGGGTTTTGAAATTCAAAAGGAAGTATTTTCCTTTACTGCCTTTCTTTTGTACAGGTGGAGGGCAAAAAAACCCCAATTTGGACAGTCAGCAGCAGGAAAGGAACTTATTTTTTAACTGAGCAAGTTTCAAATATACATGAAAATTTGGGAGTTCTTTTATGGTTTTTAAATAATCTGTTCCTCTTAAAAATTGTAATAAGCTGGTTACTGTCTCTTAAATGCAGTTGGGGAATTATTACTTTGTAACAGGATAATGGCTGATGTATTTAGAGTCCGCCTTTGTGCTGATGAAAGCAGTTTATTGAATAATTTAGGGCAAGACTTGCACCTTCCTACACCTGTATGGGTCAAAAAATAAAAATACAGCTTTAGGACCCGGGCCCTATAGCAATTTGGTGTTTTCAAGGAGTAACAAATGAATATAGTTGTACTACTTAATTACTGAACACTATTGTTGATGATTTGAATAATGTTATATGGATCCAAAATACTACAGTTTACACATTGGTAAGTAAGCCTTTTGTTTTTTCCTGGACCAGACAAGGCAGTCAGTAATAGTTACTGTGACCACTCTATGAGCCTTTTCATGGCTAGTTGCAGTTTATGTAACACTCCTGGAGTGGGATCATCTTGCAGTCACAACCTGCCTTTTGAGCAATATGTGGTGTTCCAGATTCTGTCACGTGCCCTTAAGGTATTTTCTGTAAGCACTGGATTGTCATTTATGAGCAGGACCAACGTATTCTGTGAGAAAAAATAGTTCTGTGGCTGAATAAATAATATGCAAATGAAATTGTGTCTCATCCCTAACCAAAATGCTGCATCTCTGATCACAATCCTATTTACCCAAGAATAATGTAAATTCTCACAGCCAAAGTTTGTGTGACCACAGAACTTTACAGAATTCCTGCGGATAACAAATTGGTGTCTTGCAGGCGGTGTTTGTGTCTTTAAAGTGGAACACTCAGACTGAATAAACTCAAAGAAAACATTTATACAGAAATAATTTTCTCAGCTAGTAATTTTCTGTATTTCTGCTTTTGGAAGCTACTGTGTTTTTGTTAAAATTTTATCCCTTATGGCTCTGTTTTGGTTCCCCCATGATTTTTCAGGCAGATATAACACTAACTGTAGAAAAGAAATTATTGCAATCTAATGCGTTATTGTTATTTTAGAAAGTTGCCCTAATTTTATATAAATTTATTCTTGGCAGTATGGAAGACCTGCACAGAACCTGAGGAGCTGAGAGTTCCTGTGCCCTGTTTACATTTCTGGGTTTATGTTTTTATGATAACCTTCATAAGCCATTTTCAGAAATGCAGTTTTCATTCCAGGAAGCACTGGTGACAATTCGTCTTCTCGATGTGCTTTGTGAAATGACCTCAAACAGCAGCCAGCTGGAACATCTGCAGGCATTCCCTGGGTTGCTTGAAACAGCTGTAGGTGAGTGAGCTGCCACAAGGCTTAACTGTTGGTGCTCAGTGAATGAAAACATGTTTTTCATGACTGGTGGTTGTTCTAATTCTGACCTTTGAATGAGATAAATAAATAGAAGATGGAGTTAATCTGCATATTCAAATATTTGATTTGTTCCTGGAAATTTTCTGCTTCTCCACTTTCTCTGTTGGCTTGTGTTGCCCAACAGAGCCTGGATTCAAGTATCAGCAATGCTCTTTTCTTACTGAAAGTGTTGCAAGGGACAGTTGCTTCCTACATTCCTACATTCCTTTCTACATTCTGGCTGAATGCATAGAAGAGTTTCTTCAAGAAGTAGAAAAAGGACTTTTCCTCCATGCCTGGTTCCTTCTGTTTCCCAAATTTCTGAAATTTAAGTGCAGTTTGCATGTTATTAACCAAATCCAGTGACTTTTAAAGGTCAGCTTTAAAGAAACAGCAAGGGAAGGACTGTACACAAATAAAATCATGCCAAGATATTCCAGAGTTGCTCAAGGCAGGAAGGAGGAGTGATACATAACATGGCCAGTGCTTTTATACATTTTGGCACTTTGAGACTGAGGTATGCTACCATTTTGTGAGAAAATTGTAAAAGTTTGTGTATTTCTGAGACAAATAGGTAAAAATTAAAAAATAAAGAGGTTGAAACAGCTCTATTCTAACTCTTTAGGTGGAGATTAGTAGCAGCAGCCTTTAACCTTCATGTGTCAACTATGTAAGGGTGTAAAAAGTACTCAAAAATGCCTTCTGACATTGGGCTGGTCTTTTATGGTTGGTTATATTAGGCCAAATCACACAATGAGGTAAACTTTCAAAGTGCTTTGACATAATGTTGAATATCAGAAATTATGTTGCTTATTGTTGAACTCCACAATTAATAATAAAGCTCTCTGCCAAGTGAGACTGATTTTCTCATGGTGATGTATTAAAATGTTTTCTCTAGATACCCTGAGATTAACTCACCTTGCTGGGAAACAGGCTGTAAATATTTTCACTGCCACACATGCTGTGACAGGGCAGGAGGAAGTTTCACATCCCGCTGTTGGTTTCAAATCTCATCTCATTCGTTTGATTGGAAATCTGTGTTACAAGAATAAGGAAAACCAAGACAAGGTGAGCTTGTACATTTTTCTGGCAGAACTCTGATGTGTGAACAGATGCCTGACTATAAGGTAACTGAAATATAGTGTTGGTCTAGAAATTGATTTGTAAATTGTAGAATTGATTGTGTAAAGGAGGCTTTTTTTTTGTGCCTATGAATTATGAATTACTATCACAATTATGCTGATTTTTTAATAACAATGCAATGTTTGACTGCTACCTTTTGTTTCAGCCCTGTATGAATGCAAGCCAGTGCTTAATTCCTTTATGGTTTTCACTTTTGCACTTTCTTTGAAAAGTCTCAAACTAAATTTCAACTTCACATTGAAGGGAAATAGATGTGATTTGTTGCGTGAACTTAATTTTAAATCTTTGAATTAGTCTAATGTTTTTTCTTCCTTTTTCATGTCACTTTAAAAATGGAGGCATGTCTTTATCAAATCACTTGAAAACCTTTATCTTATAATTCCTATATAGAAAATCAGTTTTGTTTCCATGGTGGGGCAAAAGACGAAACAGCAGCAAGCTTTAAATTTTTTATTTTTTTTTTGAGTGATAAAAGATGTGGCTTTCCTCCAGGATCTGTTAGACTATCTTAGTTTCAGCAAGAAAAACACTTCCAAAAGTGTCTTTGTCTGACGAATTCTAGTAATATGATCCTCTGGATAGGTAATATGGGAATGATTTTTCACTTCCTCATTCATATTAAGAGTATGTAATCAAAGCTTTTAATATGTCTGAAAAATATTATTAATACTATTAATCACTCTTGCATAATGTGTCTCTGACCCATTATGATGTAAGCATGTGTTTGTGGAAGTGAAATACGTTTTTGTGGAATACCTAATGATAGCAGAGGGGAGGAGGTTGCTTTCATTTTGAAAGGGTTAATTTACAGCTTATTGTCCTTTTTGTTGGGATTTTCAAAGGGCACTGGAGCAATTAAGCATGCAGGCTTAATGTTTTCAGTGGAAGTTGGGTATTAAGTGGCTGTAAACTGCCTGAAAATATTATACTGTCTTAAAAAATATTTAGATTCTGGTAATATTTAGATATTACCATTCTATTACCATGGTAATATCATGGTACATAACTTAAGTGCCATTGAAACTTCAGAAATGCCAATTGTATCATATCCTGTCTGCGCCTTCAGTTCATTTCATAAATTTTGAACCAATTTAAATTCCTTCAAATACATGCACTTGCCATTTGTAAGGCAGTTTTCATACATAAACACATGCTTGTGAGGACAGGACAAGCAGTTGCTGTCATTGCACAGACAAGAAGAGTTCTGAGATGAGTTAATTGTTGTAAGTGCTGCATGGCTCAGACCTAGAGCTGGGTTCCCACCTCTCTTCAGACCTGTATCTCACAATATAGGTCTGATTTTGTATGCTTTACTGGATTTACACGGAGTTTGCTGTCTGTATTCAATCAGAAGCAAGGTAAAAAGGATAGATTGTGATTTGTGTAACAAGCCAAGTGAGCAGTGCTGTGAAAGACCTTGGGCTGCACCAGTGGCTGTGACTTACAGTGGGAGCTATAGGAATGGGCTGGGGAAGCAGCTTTCCCTCAGGACAGCTTGGATGGGTGCCTTGGAGGAGGGGGCAGCAGGGCAGGAAAAGCCTGGAAACAGCCTTACCAAAGGCTCTCCAGCAGCACTCCTAGAATTCAGGCTCTTCAATGGACTGAGGTTTTCATGCTTGTTTTCTCTAATATTTTTTCCAGAATTTCCAGTTGCAGTAGAGCTCTTTCTCCAGTAACAATGCTAATGAATTAGTAAGTGGAGTGATAGCACACTGCTAATAATAAATAATAAAAAAATATAACCCCTATATTTATAATAGGGGCTATGTATGTGGGGGGGAATATATAATTGGAGAGAGAAGAGAAAAAAGAGGAAGAGAAGAGGAGATCATAGCAGCCTACAGGGAAGTCAGGGAGGAACTCTTTATCAGAAACCATAGTGACAGGGACAGGTCAAGGGGCAATGGCTTCAAACTGACAGCAAGCAGGTTTAGATGAGAAATTAAGAAGAAGTTCTTGGCTGTGAGGATGGTGAGGCCCTGACACTGGTTGTCCAGAGAAGAGCTGTCAAGAGTTACTGTCATACACGTGGGGCAGCCCTCTGGCTTGTGTTGTGTTCCATCTCCTTCACAAAGATGCACTGTTTTTATTAAATACAGTGGAAGGAAGGAGGTGGGTTCTCAGGTTGAGCCAGGGATGGAGGTTTTGGCTGGTGGGTGATGAATGGAGCTGTCAGATGGAAAAGGTGAAAATTCTTCCATACTCACATTACCTTGTTAGACTTGCCTTCTAAACACCTCACTTTTATCATCCAGACAGAATTTTCTTGACAGATTTCTTGGGGGAAGGCTTTAGATATTTATTTTCCACTCCCACTCAGAGCTGTGACAGGATGGATTCATTCAGCTTATTCTGCTGCTTTACTATAGAACTGTTTAATAAAGAGTAAAACTTATGAAAGAAACCTAATGAATGAGTTACAGAGGATATGTTTCTTTATTGTAGAAATGAAATTAATACAAAATAGGTCATAGCAGTTAATCTGCACCCTTGTTTCTGTGTTCCTTTACATGAATCATATACATGGAAGGGAAGATGACTGATCTCTGCCTTACTGTGACACCCAGCACTGCTCTGCACAACCTTATTTCCTGTCCCTAAAGCTACCAAGGACATTTTAGGTACTATGGATGCTGATGAACTCCATCATAGCATCCTAAACTTGGAATCTGTTTCTTTGGTAAAGCTGTTCAGTTGTTCATATAGGGGGAAAATTTAAATATGTGGTTGCCTTTGGTACTGGCACCTTCTTACCTAGGTAGAGTCACTGTAATGAGGTGAACACTTTATAAGGGATAATTTTGTTCATGTGCCTGTATTTATTTGAGGTGGTAGCAGTGCTTTCTCTGATGCTGTAATGCTGTTTTTTATCAATGCAGAGATGAAAAAAGGAAGTCTTCTGGGAGGAAAGGGAAAAGAAAAACACTTCTACTGTTAAAATTAATCTTAATAAAAGTAGCAAGTAAAACATCTGGATGCTATTTAGTGTATCTAAATTATCCTGGATTTATATGTATATATAGATCTCTAAGCCAAATTGTTTTATTTGACACTGGCTTCCTAATTTGAAGACTGTTCTGCCTGAAAATATGAACAAGATTTAACTTGTTTGGAATTCAGTTTTCAATTCCTTTTTTTTCATGGGGGCAAGCTGTGCAAGAAATCCACTTAGTTAGCAAAAGGTGCCAACATCCATAGATCAAACTGTGACCACCCAGATCCTCAACTTCATCGTGCTGTAGTGATTATAAAATAGAAAAGCTCCTATTAAAGAGACATGCTTTGTTTTTGCAGTGTCACAGAATAGTTTGGGTTGCAAGGAATTTTAAAGACCATCTTGTTTCACCCCCTGCCATGGGCAGGGACAACTTCCACTATCCCAGGTTGTTTCAAGTCCTATCTATCCTGGCCTTGGGCACTTCAGGGATGGGGCAGCCACAGCTTCTCTGGGCACCCTGTGCCAGAGCTTCATCACCCTCACAGGGAAGAATATTTCTATAATACCTATCTAAACTTTTACCCTCTTTCAGTTTGAAGCCATTCCCCCTTGACCTTTCACTATACTAAGTTATTTAACAAATGGTTCTTTCTCACCTAAGGTTTTTCGAAAAACTCCATGAGCTTATCTGTTCTTCTTCAAGATTAATGTAACTTTTTAAAAATGATTACATTCTGGCATAGGATGATTTGAAATTACTTGCAGTGAAGATCATCCCACATTTAGCTGAATATGCTATTCAGAGGTGGTGGGGGAGAACTAAACCTCTTGGATTTCTTAAGTAGAAACTTGCATCATTGTGATTATAATATTTTCCTAATGTTAAACAGAAGCTAAAATGGAAGAAAGATTCTTGGTTTACAGTTGAACAAAAGAGGGAGCCTTTTGGACCTGGATGGTCTGAAGTGGAGCTCCTGCACACCTACCAAAAATTCTGCATGGTTCCACTGGTTGGGTGGGGCTGTTCTCATGGAGCTCTCTGTATCTTTTAATGCTTTGCTAGATAAGGGCAAAATACTCAGGGTGTTGCAGGACTGAGCTCTGTAATTGGTAAGTTTTGTCTGGGTATGGCACTGTGAAAGTCAGCAGGAAAGCTGAAAATGGGCCTTCTGACAGAAGTCCTTTTGAAAGCCTATTAAAAGCTTTTAAAAGGGGTTTTGCTGTGGAGATGAGGGCTCTACCTAACTGATACAGGAGTACACCAAGTAACAAAGTGTCTGTGGCTCAAGAGTGTTTTTCAGAGTACCTGTTGGGACATATAAGGGAACTGTCCTGGTCCCATGTTGTTATTATGTTATTGTGTTAGTCTTCAGCTTTGTTGCAATCATGAAGTCTTAATAAGGTGCTAAGATTTCCATCAAAGTGTAAAGACTGGTAAACAAAAGAGAATCAGGCTTTCTCTCAAGGGGCAGGACAAAATGAGTAATAAAGGGTTGGTGTGAGGTTTTTTCCTTGAGGTCAGAGATGAATGCAGAGTGTGCAGTATTATTTGTAAAGCAATGGATTATTTTGTAACAAGGTGACTCATTTGTCCTTAGGGAATAATACAAAACTTTATTTTGTTGTGCTGCCCCTTCAGCAGCAGCGAGTTAATGTTCCCTCTTGCCCTGCTCCTATTCCCTCTTCTGCCCCTCCAGTTGTTGCAGCTGATACATGCAGTTGATCCATGGTGACTTGTCCAGTTTGGCCAATTTCACCTGAAACCTTGATCATACAAAGAATGGAAAGTTAAAAAAGAAAACAAGCTGGCTCTGTATGCATTTCGAAAGAATCAGTACCAACTTGTCAGCTTCCTGGCTGGCTTTTGACTCTGGATGTTGGTGGATTTTTTGGAGCCCTCTTTGGTGATGAACATTATCATCATAGTGGTACAGCACAGCCCTTTTTAAAGGAAAGCTTGGTACACCAGTGTCAAAAGCTCTTTCCAGACCTCTTTCTGCACTTAGCTAAGTCTTGAAACTGCATCTGTGGCATTTCTTTTTAATGTGCCTGTTGAAGGTGTAAAATACTCATTTTCCCAGACAAAAATCTAAAAATAAGGCAACTGACCTTTGTGTATGGAAGAGTTCTCAAGAGATTTCTGCAACTTCTTTCCTGGTCCAGCAGGCTGAGTAATAGTTGTCATACCTGTGGTAACTACTTCAAACATGAATTAAGCTTGCTATTCACCAAAGGGTTTTGTGCTGTTGCTCTTTCCTTTCTTCATCCTCAAATGATTCTGTAAGGCATGGATTATGAAAATTCTAGTCACTTGAGAAATATTTAGAGATTTTCAGAGATTTTTTGTTGTTACCTCTATCATACTCAGTGAAGTGAAGAGCACCATATCAACTAAAAACATTCCTTGCTAGTTTACTAAGTGGTGAAGAACAGGATTTGTTTGGAGAACACAATGTTAGAAAAACTTATTAAAATAACACCTTCTGATGTGGTTAAGTGAGTTTTATTTTTTTAAGAGATTCAGAAGATCTAATACACCCTGTATTGCAGGAAGGGGGTTATCTGTGGTTCCTGGGGTTTGCCAGTGGTAGAGAATGCTGGACGCAGGAACCCCAAATGTGGAAGAGCATCTACCTTTCTGAATGCTCCTTCTCTGGCTCAAAATGAGCTGTTAATCCAAATTCTTTCTGCTTTACTGGTATCAGATACAAGTGACATATTTTCCAGTGTTACAACAAGAAGTTTCATCAGTTTTCTGTGTTGTTTCTCATTGTCCTAACCTCAACATGAACTGAATTTCTCCATGTTCTCTGAACTGCCATCCTGCATACAATCTCTTCAGGATGTTTTGTTTATTGGGTTTTGGGGTTTTTTAAAGCTGTACCAGGCTTCACAATGGGCTGATGTTATAATGCTGTGAGTGTTGGATGTGATCCTTTTTAGATATACAACTTTCTTCTCTTTCCACTTAAAAGAGGTTGTGCTTGCTATTTTAATTACCCTGAGAGGCACAGGAATCATTCATTGTTTCATCTGTTTCCTGAGAAGTGGTTTTGGTTACTGTGAGATATTAAAGTTTCTCAGCTTAGACTTTTATGACAATCCTGAAGTTTATAGGAACTAGCAGAAAAAAATATTTCAAGCATTGAGATTTGGCCACCACTGCTTATAATGTAGCTCAGTTCACATTTTGAAATAAAATAGTTCCATGGGGGAAATAATGGAGCATGACATGTGAAAGACTACATTTTGTGGTGAGTTTACTGCAGTAGCTTGGTTTTAGTGGCACCCTGTGCTGCATTCAGGGTGAGGAGAGCACCAAGGAGATGTTGTGTGTTAGGGGGTGGTGGAAGAGCCCTTCCCTGTGATCAGCAAGCTAGATGTTAAGCACATGCCACTGAATCCTGCTACTAACTTTCCCACCAAAATCAGAGAAGCACTGAGCTAGACAGAAGCTCACAATGTGCTACCAGTTCTAGTTCCATCTCAGTGGGGTTCAGTTATTGACCCCCTCCCCTGGGACAGCTGTTATCAGGTTCAGTAGAGGTGTGACGGCATGCAGGCTTCAGCCCAGCTTTGCCTTGTCAAAAAGCAGCTGTCAGCCTTCAGTTCTCTCTGCCTGTGTGCCTCTGAACCAGTCTGAATTCTCTTACCAGTCCTGAAAATTAGAATTACAGAATAGAGTCTCCTGAGGTAGAAGGGAACCACAAGTATCATGCAGTCCAAATGACACCCCAGCAATCCCACCCTGTGCCTGAAAGTGCTGTCCAAACACTCCTGGAGCTCTGGCAGCCTTGGGGCTGTGACTGCTGCCCTGGGGAGCCTTTTCAGTGCCTGTCCACCCTCTGGAGGAAAAATATTTTCCTAATATCCAGCCTTAACCTCCTCTGACACACCTCTAGCTGTTAATTAATTGTTTTCTAAAACTCCTACGGAAGGATGTGAGGCCATGTCAGAGCACCTAGTCTTCAGAGAGAGACCAAGCATTTGATTTTATTAGGTTTTTTTCCCATTTTTCCTCTTTTCAGAGGAGCCAGAAAGTGTAGTGATAGTCATCTGCAGATTTGAATTTCTGCCATTGGGTGATGCTGTTTGTTCTAAATTGTAGCCCTGCAGGATTCTGCCTCTTGCTCTTCAGCATGGCAATGCTTGAGCCAAGTTAATTCATTCCTGCACCCGAAGGAATCAGAGGACTGGTCTCATTTTTAAAGAGGCTGGGAATGAGATTGCACAAGTCCATGTGAGCAAAGGTTCTGCCCATTCAGCTCTTATTTGCAGAACTCCATACAGTTATCTTTTCTGCTTGAAATGTGGGCTCTTCAAAGAGCGCTGATGTTATAAAAGGGTTGCAATGATATAAAAATAAGTGGTGGTCACTTCTGCATGCTTTTATCAACTAATGTAATCTGCCTGCTATCCTCAGCCAATGATTAGAAGAAACCTACTTAGCTTTTTATGTAAGCAGTGGTAGAACAGGTGACAAGAATAGAACTTGCAGTCTTTAAGGGGATTTTAGAAAAATATCTTCAATTCTTGCATTGTTTAAGGGCTTCATAAATATTCAGGATCTTCTGCCTGTGTTTTGAGAGAGAACAGACTTAATATTCCTTTTACAGTCTATTGATATCTTCAGCATGCTTATTCACATTAACTGTGCTGTTTGAAAGCCTTCTATTATTTAACCAAAAAAGTTCGGTATTTCAATCAAGAAGTGACAAAGAATTGCCTCATTCATGAGTATTTCAGTGTTTAGAACTGTGAGTCTCCAAGTTTGCCTCATAATTGCAGTCAATCAGATGTGTTCAGATTGTTATGGCAGAAGTGGTTTGCTGGAAAGATTTCAAAGGGACATTGACCAAAGATCTCATAAAGACACTGGAAAAACAATTGGGTTTAAGTTCCTTGAATGGAGCACGGCCTATATTTAGATATTGTAGCAGTGGGAGCAAGATCAAAGTATGTCAAGTAATCTCTATGCTGAAAGTCAGAGCACAAGAAGATATTGAATTAATCCTCTGCTGTTTGTGAAATGCAGAATGAGGTAGATATGCAAAAGCCAAGATGTATGTATTAAGATTTAGTTAATTAAAGACTGCCAGCAAGATTCCTTCCCTCTTGCCCCGAAGCATTTCCAGTGGGTAACACCACAAGACTGATTCCTTCCATCACATGTGCTGACACTAAACTCTCCTCTAACCAAAGAGAAACCTGTGCTACCAGTGTGATTTTCCTTCTTGCTCATAAGGGGGTCACTCAGTGGGGCAAGAGGAAGCACTTGCTGAGAGTCACTGCATGTTCAGGTCCCCATAGGCTCAGCCTGAGGGAGACTGAGGAAGCAGACAACAGGTTGGCACATAAACTAGAATAAGTATTGAATATAAGTGCCTCTCCTCTATGTTTTTCTGCATGTTTTAGCATTACAGTCAGCTTTGGTTTGACATTAATCTTACCTATAACAAAATAAGAAGGATTTAGATTTTGGTCCAGCAATTACTGTTCTAAAGCACAATTATGGAGCTCAGTGGATTCATATTGAAGCTGGCAACACATGTTGAATTTTAATAAGGGGAAATTATAGCATTTACCTTCAAATCAGTTTTTTCCTGTCTTTTTAGAAATGAGGGTTGCTACCCATGGAGCTGTTCAGGGCTTGAAATTTTACATAGGAGAGTTTCCAACTGCTCTAAAAATCTCTTCATCCTTAAGTCCAGGAAATGTATGATTGTGCATTTGGCTTTGGAAATACTGAAGGCCTTTATTTGGAAATATTGAAGGCTTTTATTTCAGGCAATTCTTCAGCATTGTAGCTAAAAATAATAATAATAAAGAAAGCAGTGTTTTACCTGCAACAAAAATGCAAACAGCTCCGTGTAATTAGGTATAAATTTGTTGGTTCCCTTTAACCTGCATCTAACTTTTGTTCCCTGCTACTTGAATGTCACTCCCTCAGTATTTTCCAGCCAGGTCTGTTTATTTGTCTCAGCTCTGCCTGTTCCCCAGAGCTGCAGGCGCAGGAAGCAGAGGCAGTTTGGGAGGACACTGACTGCTGCCTGTTCTTTGAGTACCTACAATCCAAATGGGGTATTTGGTGGCTGGGAGTGTCACCTCTTAGTTCCAGCTCTTGAGCTACACAGATTCATGAGCACCTTACTGTTCAATGCACTTATTAAAAAATGCTTTTAGAATTTGTAGCTGCTGAGAAAAAAAAGCTTATAATTCCCCTGCAGTAGATCAACCTGGTGTCAGCTGATTGAGGTTCTGATTCAAGGCTTTTTCTCCTCTCACCTTCTGACCCACCATTACTGTCAACCTGTTCCTGCAGGCATTTCTATGAAAGTGTTGACCTGCTCCTTTGAAAATCAACTTCAAATGAAAATGTTTATTATTAAGCTCCTGTGGAGATTTTCTTCCTATGTAAGAATAGTAAAAAAAATGAACTTACAGAATTCAAAGTTTTTTGAAAAAGTTTCTAGTTTTTATAATTGCATTAATTATGGTGGGAATTTCATCTATGGAAATGTACCTTTAAGCTCTGTTCAAATGAGATTTTTTTTTCTTGTTAATGGACTTGCTAGGAGGAATTGGCTGTGCTTGCATAGCTTACTTTTAAATAATTTTTAATAATATGGTGTATATATACTTAATATAGACTAATGAAAAGGCCTTGAAACAAGAACTCTTTTTATTTTTCAGTTAACATATACAGTCTTGTCTTTATAGGCTGTCATCAAATTAATGATCTGTTGCAAGAAAATAAATAACAATGCAAATAAAGCAAAACAACATTCAAAACTGTATAAGCAATTGGCTTAGTGCTTGAGTACATATATATACACACACATATGCACGTAGTGCAATAATATTTTCAGGTAAATATTTTAGTTTAGTGCAATAATATTTTCAGGTAAATTAACCCTATGAAAGGATACATTTATCCTTTAAATATAAAGGATATTTAAAAAAGGATATTAAACAGGGAGTTTTTAAAACCACTTGAACTTTGAACAACGCTTGCAAATTTGAAAATTTTGTTGTCACAGATAGAGGAGTTCAGCTAGAAATGGGGAATCTTACTTTTGTAGTACCTGCAGTTGTTATTACCAGACTACAAGACATTTAGAGGCACAAATACTCAGAAAACCCTCTGGTAGTTGTAATTTAGAGGCAAATTAAGAACCAACTATGCAATCTCCTTGTGTACAGCTTCATGTATAATCTCGCTCAGTAGCCGGAGGCATCAGCAAGCTTTCAGCATGAAATTTAGTGCTAGAGCATGCATTCCTGAGTTTTTGTATATCATGCATACCATATAGATGGCTTTTATAGACATAAAAATCACAACATCAGGAGTCTTGTTTTCTAAATGTAGAGTTGATCTTAATCTCAACAAGGTGGCTAAATTTATCTTAATAAGAGAGTTGGATCCTGTGCAAAGTTTATGCTTGGAAAATCATTAAAAGGAAATGTGTATTCTTAGAATTTTAGGTAAATGCAGAGAATAGTTGCTCAGCTTTCTTTAAGTCTGGATTGTCAGCAAAGAAACAGGGTCAATGTCACTTGAGGGCTGGGCCAGTCCATGGTAGGTACAGCAAAGTGAGTGTTTGAGGGAGCATTTCTAGCCTTGAGGGCAAATTGCAGAGTTTGGCATAGCTCACATGCACATCCCAGCATTCTCCTCTTCCTCCCCTCAATCTTCCCCCACCAAAATCAAATCACAGAAGCGCCTTTCCTTTTCTTGGGCAGAGCCCATGGCCTGCACTGTGTACTCAGCAGTTCCTGAGTGTTGCCCAGAGGAGTGGAGGTTCTCAGGAGCCAGCAGCCCCAGGGATCATCTGAAAAATGCAGCAAGGCAGTGCCAAATTCTGGCATCCCAGCTCTGTGTCTGCTCATGCACTCAGAAGCTCTGCTGAAATGAGCTGTATCAACCCAAGTTTATTGCAGCCTTCAAACTTCACTAGTGTATTGTTCCCTTCAGATGAGGTTGATTAATCTTGTCCTTCCTTCCACCCTGTGTTCCACGCCTCCTGTAATGGTGGTTGTAATTTTTTTGGTCACACTGGGAGGGATTAGACCTTGGGTCCCATTGGCTTGGGCAATGGAGACCTGCACTTCAAAATGTTCTATGTGGGTAAACCTTTGGCAGATCATTGCTAGTTCATTTGCTCACCTCTTGAATCAGCACATGTGGTTTTCAATCTGCAAGGTGCCCTGCTCCTGTAATAACCTCATGACATTCTCTGCTTCCTAACCTATCCAGTAGGTTATTTCTTGAAAATAGTTTTCAAAATAAAGACAGCTCCCAAGCCACAGAGAGGTTTGTTAAGTAGTGCATTTATCTGCTTGTCCAGGGTGGGCAGGCATTCAGGATCAGCAGTGGTATTTTAGAGTGCAGTTGGGCATTCTCTAAGTCCTGTGGGGAGCTGGAGAGGCTCAGCCTGGAGAAAAGGAGGCTCAGGGGTGATTTTCTGGCTCTCCACAACTCCTGACAGGAGGGGGCAGCCAGATGGGGGGCAGGCTCTGCTCTCAGGAAACAAGGGACAGAATGAGGGGAAACTGCCTCAAGGGAAAGTTCAGGTCGGACGTCAGGAGGAATTTCTTCATGGAAAGGTTGGGCAGGCATTGGAAGGGGCTGCCCAGGGCGGTAATGGAGTCCCCATCCCTGGAGGTGTTCAGTGACATGGCACTCAGTGCTCTGGTGTGGGTGACAAGGTGGGGATCAGTCACAGGCTGGATTTGGTGATCTTGGAGGTCTTTGTCAGTGTTAGTTATTCTGTGGATCTGAGCTCTGTTATGATCCAAGTGGACCATATCATTTGATGACTGATGTCTTTGGTGGTGATGGGGGAACAGTGTAAGGTGCAAGGATTTATTCTGCTTTTATTTATTGCTGTGGTTGTAGATAATTGCTGAAAGCGTGTAAATACTTAACTATTATACTACTGTAACCTAGAGTATCATTCAGCTTGTTTTCTGAATTCTTCTGTGGTTTGGCCATTTGGGACTTCCCAAAACTATAATGGAAAAGATACGAAAACTTTATGCTGCCAGAATCACACTTTGTAAAAATTGTCAGTGGAAAAACTCTGTGAGTTACTTTTAACTGCAGTTACATCAGCAAAATGGGTTGCAAATGTCAAAAATGATGAGCCATCATAAAAAAATCATAATTCAGATTTCTTTTGCTGTTAAAAATGAAACACCATTACTGGCAAAATCCTGAATGTGTAAAAGGTGTGAAAAAGACCCCAAACCAAAGGAAACCCCTCTCTGCTCTCCAGTGTAGGAAACATTAAACTTTCCAATAATATGTATACACAGGGATTTCCCCCACTTCTTTGGTTAAGCTGATCAGAGTCATAGAATCCCAGAATGGTTTGGGTTGGAAGGGACCTTAAAGCTTCTCTCATCCCACCCCCTGCTATGGGCAGGGACACCTTCCACTAGACCAGGGCTCTCCAAGCCCTGTCCACCCTGGCTCTGTTAAAGAATAACAGCTGTATTCAACCTGTTTACAAACCTTAGATTATTACTTTTCTCTTCAAAAAGCAGAGAAGACTTCTTTGTCATGCTCATATACAGTGGCATTTTCCAGATTTTATATTTGCATACAGTGCTGCTGGCTGCTCTGTAACCAGCCAGCACTCCAGAACACCTTTGTTAGTATATCTCTGCTTTTCATTAAAGAAAGAGATTATAGAACACACAGCTGATGAGAAACCGAGTAAAAATTGATTTTAAAATAATAAATCAAATGTGGAAAATTACATTTGTGGAAAGAGTCCCCTTTTCTTCTCAGGGTGAACATTCATTCGTTAATGAATGTTAACTTGAATAAATTTTCTCAATGTATTTAAACATTTTTTTCTACAGAAAAGTATTTCTCTCATGCCACAGCTTCCCTTGTTTAAATACTACCAAATCTTTTAAATACATCACTGAAAATCTTTGGTTTTCTTTGTTTCGTTTCAGCATGTGAGAGATCATTTAGTTTGTCTGGGGTACTCTGATTTCAAGAGAGTATCTTCTTCAGGCAAAGTTCTTAATCATAAGGGGGTTTTATTTGTAAAATGTGTGACTGTTGTCTCAGTAAAATTGTTGCTGAAGTAGTTTGTGACATTAGTTCAATTATGCAGAAATAAATTTGTCTGGAAGAGTGTGTGATCACTAGTGTAGAACAGTAATGAGGAAATCTTCAACAGGAGTGTTCAGTGGTAATCTGTTTTTTTGTCAATGTCAGGGATTTTGAAAATCACTATTTTTTATGGGTTGTCTGGAATTCTGTTCCAGAAGAAAAGTTATTCTGATGTAATATAAAATGTAAAACAGGAGAGAACAAAACTTTAAACAAACAAACAAAAAAAAAATATCCCCCAAAAAATAACAAGCCTGGACACACAACCCACAAAACAAACTCTCTCATTTTAATTGAGATGCTCATAAAATGCTTTTTAAAGCCTGACAACATGGAAGACAAAAATACTGTAGCCACCAAAACAGTGGCAGCTTGCCAGACTGACTTGGAACTTCCTATTACAACAGTGATTAAAAAGGCTGAAATGTCATGTGATTTTTTTTATTCAACCTTTATCCCTGTATTTTTTCAGAACTTCAAAGTGAGAAGTCTTCAGTTTTCACTTTGCTTTAGAACTAAATACATTTTTGAAGTTCCGATGGTCTTGTAGAAGTTGTCTCTAGTCACATAAGAGACTAGAGACAACACTTAATTTCCATCTAGTTTTTTTTTGGTCTGATGAAAGAAGACGAGAGAATTAAGAATCACTTTTAGAGCAGTGGTTGGAAATCAGCAAATGAAGATTGTCTGATTACTGGGTTTCATGGACTGCGAATAGGAGAGTGTGTGACTAGAAGTACATAAATTTATACTGTGGTGCTGATGCAAATTTGTACAAATTCACCTGAATTAGAGGGCAGTGTTGAATACTGGATGATGTTTAGCACCATTTTTCTCTACTACTGCTGCTGCCAGGATGGGCAAAGGCTATACTAGCAAGTATTGTGTGTTTCAAGGAAAATGAGTCTGGGTTGGACCTGCTTTATCCACATCACAGATCTAAACCATACCAGAGCAAACAGCCTGCTTCTCATGGCAGCATCCATTTGTTGTGGTTTCTGGTGTAGGAGTTGTACAGGAAAGCTGCATTGTTTAAAAAGCAAATGTTCCAGTTGTGTTACTGTCTCTTGTAGGAATCTATTCTGAATTCTCCAGTGTTTGTATTATCATCTTAATGGCTGGAAACTCCTGTGTTTTGCTCTTGGAAAGACTAGTTGAAAATATGATTCAGCAGCTGAGTTAGCCTGTTACCCTCTCCTCTCAGCTGGACTCTCTGCATCTGCTTATTTTGGCTCAGGCCTGATGGTGTGCCTGGAACTTTCATCTTCCTTTCCTCTTCCATAAGGCCAAAACCCTCTTTTTCTAAACCAGTTCTCTGAGGAAAGGTTTAGGACATCACAAAGGTACCCACATTTAGATTCTAAGATTTTTTTTTTTTTTACCTCCAAGAAAGAGGCAAGGCTCTCTACTTTTAGGAGAGTTGAAATAAACCTCATGGCTCTCTGGGAAATAATGCTGAAAGAGAGCAAATATCATTGAAATCAATGTAGCAGGAGCAACAGATTTTGCTGCCCTGATTTCTGAGTTTCAGACATTAAAATGTGAAATTCATGCTTCCCTAGGTGGTGTAGAGGTGGAAGAGTGTTCTGCAGATGTTGCCTTGGTTGAAGTGGACCTTGGAAAAACAAGCAAAAAGCCCAAAACCAAGAGTCAGAATTGAAATAAATGAAGTAATGTTTTTCAGTATCAGCATAGATGCAGAGGAGCCTGTTTGGAAACCTACAGCTGCTGTGTTCCTACTCTTACTGAGCTCTTCTGTTACCCACACTGGATGCTGGATTCTGCCCAGATGTCTAAACACTCATTAACTATTTGTTGAGGAGGTCTTGGAGAAAAATTGACTACTGTGAGTCAGCCTGTTTGGTGTCAGGGTCTGAAGGATGTATTTCTCACTACATAAGTCACTGTGTGGTCTCATGTGGTACATTCAGAAGGAGTAAAGCTTAAAAATGTCTTTAATGGTGGCCAAAGACTGGCAACAAATCCCCAGTGTATATTTCATTGGAATCCTTTTCTTTGGCATAATTTAGCATTCTAGTGTGACTTTCATACCATATTTAAAATAAGATTAGAGTTTTGTGCAGTATTAACTCCTTCCCCAAGCCCTGCAGAAGATCCCTGCAAAAGCTCTTCTTGCTTGCTGTACGCTGAGCATTTCACAGACAGCTCTCTTCAAAGCAAAAACTCTAAAAAGAGACCAATAATTAGTTGGAAGAGTTCCCAGAGCACTTTCTGTTGGGCAGTGTAGTTCCAATGGATCTGTGTAAGAGGTTGAGGTGTGAGACGATTTCTCAATGTTTGCAAAATGTGCTGGTTTGGGAGGAAAGGAGATGAGAGCAACAGGATTTGAGACTCTCAGCAATGCAGCTGGCATGGACTGGAACTTTTCTAATAGTGGTTGCTCAGGATTTGACCTCTTCATCTCGTGAGTCACTTGGAGTATATTGGTTTGTCTTGGGTAGGTACATTGTAAGGTTTTTCTTCTTGTTCTTTTGCCTGTGTAGTAAGTCATAGGTGACATTCCAGAGCTGGCATTGTGGTGACAAAAGCTGTGCCTAACTCCTGCAAATTGTATGTACAGTTGAATTGTATGAAGGTAAAGAAATTCCAAGGGGGGAGGTGCAATGCAGTGGTAGTTAGCAACTTGTTTTTCCATTAAGGCATCACTGAGGCTGTGGTTTGCTGCTGCTGTTCCCACATAACTTCGAAGGAATCTTGTCATACTCTTGCAGTAACTTTTTCAAATGTTGTTGGATCCTAATTAGAATTTTGCTTTCCCAAAATGCTTACTCTGTTAAGTAGCCATCTCATTTGAATCAAACTGGAGCATATTATTGCATGCTTTCTTTCTGTTGACAGCACTTTATCCCAATTATTTTCTACTGGTGGGGAAATAGGAGGTAGCATTGCAGGCACATCAGAGTTTGGCTACAGCCTGCACATCAAAGAACCAGCATTTCCCAGGCATGTGCAAGTGCTGTGCTGCTTAAAGGTCACTGCTTGTTCAAGCTTTGAAGTGTGATACTGCACATGGTGCGTGGCTTTTGGAGAAAACACAAACATTTAGTGGAAGGAATGGATATTTTTAAACTTGTATTATTAACTGTATTTCATGTAAGTAAAGTTAGGCATGTTAGCACAGATGTGCAAGGTGGGTTTTAAGACCTAGCAGTGCTGTTTCCTTCTTATACATGTAGGCATTGCCTATTTGTCACCCCTGCTTTCTCATGTAGCTTGAGACTCGGCAATAACATTATCTGGAAAGGAACTTAAAAGAGGCATGTGCTCATATTTGTCTCTGAATTCAGTTTTATTGATTCATAGGCTGCTTGGGATTTCCCATCTAAATGTGCTCAACTTGCTTCTCTTACCGCAAAACTTCTGTTTCAGAAAGCTGATGATCCTGCAGTGTAAATTTTGAGATTTATTGTTTTCCTTGGTACATAAAAATGCATCTTGTTTGGGGCAAAAAAGATGGAATAGAGAACACCATCATCAAGCCATGGCCTAAGTTGCCATTATATTAAATTCCTTTAACTGGCAGTTCTTGGTTTGAAATTAAATTTTAAGAAATTAAAGAACTTAAGATTTGGAAAAGTATAGCTTGGCTATCACAGAATGGTTGAGGTTGGAAGGGACGTGTGAAGCTGTAAATATGCATGTGTGATGTTACAATGTACCTTAGGAGTCTACATAAATTTCTTATGGAACATACTTTCCATAAGATAATAATGCTCCATGTTTATTATTAAAATCAGCTTGTCCCAAGTACTTGGTAAAGTGTATGTTTATGAGTCTGTTAGGATTATATGTTCTTATCTCATGCACACATGCAGGTGTAGCAGTGCAATTTATGAACTCCCATGTGTGCGTATGCACAGGGAACTAAAGGCACCAGATCTCATCTTTGCTCATTTGCCAGTTACATAAGGAGCACTTTCTCAAAGGAAAAACGTCCATGGCTCTTACTTGATATAAAGAATTTGTGCTGGGTATGTACAAGTAACACATTGCTACTGAAGGTACAGCAGATGTGGTCTTATCCAAAACTTGTGTGTGTGCATGTGTAGGTGTATTTTTCAACTTCTTTTTTTCCCCATTTTTTGCTCTTACGTTTTGTTTTTGATGGTTCTTCCTTCTGGAAGCAAGCAGGAGCTTTAAGTGAGCATAGCTTATCTGGCTCAGTGTCAGAAACAGAAAATACCTCAGTCAAACACTTGATAAATGAAGGGAGAATATGAAATTAGAGCCCACTTGTTACTGTTTTGTGATACTCATGCTGAAAACACAGGTTTACTCTGCAATTCATGTTAACATGTTTAATATTTTTGATGAAGCAAACATCCCTGTTATATTTTTATATATCTCTTGCATGAAACATTGTTAGTATTGTTGAGACATCTGTTAAATTAAACTTCTGGGTTTTTTTAGGTGTATGACTTGGATGGCATTTCCTTGATTCTGGACAATTGCAGCATTGATGACAACAATCCTTGTATCCTTTAACAAATAATTCTGTTTATTGAATATGACTCATGAGAAAAGGTGTGGGGGTTTCATGGATTTATGCCGGCATTGCTTTCACAGGGTATCTAAATGGAACTGGCCTCATAAGCTTCTTTGTTATATTTAAATGGTTCAGAAGTGAGCAAGGGCACAAATAGGCTTCTATGAACTGGATTCTGAGTAAGGTAACTGTGGTTATATTCTATTTCCTAAAATAATAAATATTACTAGTTTGCAAATGCCTATTCAAAGAGCTGTGTCAGAAATCTGAATTCAGACTCTAGTCATTGTATCAGATTTTAGAGCTTTTGCTTCCACTGAAATCTGTTCAGGAAAGTGAAATAAGTACCTCATCAATTCTCTACACTTGTTAAATCAGATTGGGGAGCTTATTCTAAGCACAAAGACAAGGCTAGCAAGCTGTTATGAAAATCTGTATAGTTGAGAAAATAAATTATGCAAATTACTGAAATGTTGGGGAGATTTTAATATAAATGCTGTTGCGCTTCATATTAGAGATTTTTTTCCTGGAATTTAAGAGCAGAAACTTTCAAAAATAGATTGCTATTGGAGGGAAATAATCTTATATTGAAGATAAGGAGTACTTAAGCAGAGTTATCCATCTCTTCAAGTAATACAAGTATGTTCAGTGACTGAGCTGTGATTTTCTGCCATGCAATCATTAGCTTTTTGTAAGTTTCTGATAATTGCATCTGGAAATCAAATGTCTTTCCTGTACAGAGTCATGTCAGCTTTTTTATACTGAACACATGAAATAGGTTTTCAAATGATTATATAAGAAAAAGCACATTCTTTTTAGCAAGTATAACAAGCAAAAGGAGTAGTGAAAATATTTCATAGTCTCTCGGTTGTGTTCTGCAGAACATCATGTACATATAAATATATCCTAAAATGATGAAATAATGTAGATGATAGCACAATGTTAACAAACTGGGTGGAGGAACAATGGGTGGTAAGTATCTTCTGAGTTCAGTTCGATGCTTTATATCCACAAGTTTTACATCTTCAGTATTCCTGCAGTTTGAGACCTGACAGTGCACTGAGTGGCAGCATTTTATTTCCATGGTCCAGAGCTGGTAATGGGCACTGCTGGATGTGGTGGGATGGGCAGGGAAATTTACCTTTCCCTGAGTGGAAAAGCAGCCCTGAGAAAACCTAGAAAGGAGTTTTTGTCCCACGTGACTCTGTTTGCTGGAAAGCATAGCTGTGTGACCACTTCTAGGATTAATCCTTTATTTTAGCTGTAGCAGAAGAGGATAAAGTTGGAGACTCTCAAAGGGTAGACTTGTAATTTATGGTCTCGAATGAAAGGAAAATAAAATACCATGAGAGTCTTTACTGCGTTTTGAGCAAAGTGGAACTTCTTGCACCTTTTGATACAGGCTGACATTTTATGGTATAGCCATAAACTTACTAGAGGATAAAACTTTGTTTACTTGGTTTTTAAAACCATAATAACACCTCTTAATGTGAGCTTTCACCAGTGATCCATAGCATACAGCATTGGGGGATATGGAAAAGTGAGTAGCACATGAGCACAGGGAGGACTTGCCTGCTGTGACAAAGTTTGCTGTATCAGCTTCTGGAGTGCAGCTAGCTCCTGGTGATGCCTTAAGTTTTAGCTTTCATATTTTTTAGATTTTGTACTGCCTTAGTGTGTGACTGAACTTCATATAAAGTGTTAGCAAATTCCCTTCACAGGGCAGTCAGACAAAACAATCCTTTTGCAGCCTGAGAACCAAGGACTCTGTTACAGCTTTGGGGTCAAGAAGTGTAAAGAATGGCAAATTGAGGAGAGCAACCTGGGAGGATGGGACTTCATAACCTGAAGCTGCAATTGGACAATTGACCCCAATATGTAAATGGACCAAAACTTAGAAAAGTATGAGAACTCGTGACTGCTCATCCATTTTGGGTCCATCTTGGGCAGAGCCACAATCAGGCTCCTGTTCCAGCCAAAATGAAGGCCTTTGAAGGCCTTCTAATAAATACCTGCTTTATTCCTTTAACTCTGTCTAGCCTCTGTTCCAGGTCAGCCTCTTTAGGCATCACTGACTATGGCTGTTTATTGTTTTGACCTCTTGCTATTCCAGGTGCTACATGAAGTTAATGCTCCCCTGCTTCTCTCCTGCCTCTAACATTCCTCATCTGCTGCCTTCCCAGCAGGTCACACACAGGGAAGCAGAGGACAAGTTTGCAGTTCAGATCTGTCTCTACTTTCATCTGCTTTGCAGTAGGTTCTGCTGCTTCTGGACACCTGATGCCTGAATCCATTGCATAATGTTTTTCTGAAGGGATTTGACAGTTTCTTTGCCCTCTCTGTGTGCTCCAGTCCTGCCTGGCACAAATCCCAGAATCACTGAATGGGTAAGGCTGGAAGGAACCACAGTGGCTCATCTGCAGTTTTCCAAGGTGGGGTGGAAAGCTGCAGGAAAGAGCTCAGCATAGCTCTTCAAACATGGCTCCTTCAGGAAGTCATGTCCAGAAAGTTCATTTTACATTCTTATTCCTGGTGCCTGTTTTTGTGGTTTCAGGCTGTGTTACTTGGATTTCTCCTTGGATAAAGCTGACTGAAAAAAGTTTCACCCAGAATACTTTGATATAATAATTTCTTAGATTCTTAGAAAGTCTTGGTAGATGCACATTTTTGTTGAATCTGTTTTGGAGTCACCCAAGCTCTACAGTTGTTTTCTCCTTTTTACTAGAAAAGTTCTGCCTTCAAATTACACATACAAAATTTCTCACCAAAAATGTTACTTTTGTAGTAAAAGCAATAGTATATTTTTCTGGATGGAAAAAAAATAATTTCCCCAAAGTGTGCAATTTGTCAGGGGAAGCTGGACTGCCATGGTAGATGTTAAAGGAGTTCTTCATTACATTTGAGAGGAAAAATTCTTTGATAAATCTTTTTATTTGTAGCATATGGAAGTATACTGAAAGAGGAAATGGTTCTTCTCTTATGCTAAATCAAATTCCTTTGTAAACCTGTCATTACCTTAAAATTGCTTTCTTTGAGATCCTGAACAGTTCTTTAATGTGCGTAGGAATACCAAGGAGTTTGTAGCTTACAAAGTTCAACTGACATGTTTGCATTGCTGTAATTAATTGTTTAAATTCATCTTTCAGTCTGAGTTTGGGAGAACTGTTATATTGTCTGATTATACCTCAGACCTGTAACTTCTACACTTATACTAGCAAACAGGTTTTTTCCTTCAGGATATTTCATGAGTAAAAACAAACAAACCACCACTCTCATAGTTACAGAAAAGAAGATTATTATGGACAGTTAAAAACAAATTTACTGTACCTCTGTAATTATTTGAATTGGTATTTTAATTTTCCAGCTGCTACAGCTTTGCATGTAAATGCAGCAGAGATGCTGAAGGGTGTCAGATTTTCTGTGGCTCTTAGGTTTTCAGCACAGGACAAAGGGTGAACAGAGTGAGACTGGGGTGAAGCAGTTCATTAAGAGTTAAACTTCAAAGAAGGTTTAATACCACTTTTTCTATACCTAGTAAATCTTCCATGGGTTGGCTGTGTCCTAGTCATAACTCTCCTTCTGTTTCAAAGGAAAACAAGGTGTTTCAAAATTCAAGCAGAGTTATTTGCCTTTAGATTAAGGAGAGATTCCTGTATGAGCTAATCTTTATTTTTGAAAATTCAGTTTCTTGCTCTGCTTCTGAAAAGTGGGAACATCGTGCTTTACCTTTGTAACCTGTGCTTAAAAACAAGTAAAGTCAACCTGCTATAGGATAGCAGAGTGGGTTGGAGATGCCTATCTGGGTAATACCAGTAAAAAATTTACTCCAAATCCTGCTTTTCAGGTTACTTGTGTTGAAAAGGTGTTCTAAATTCAAATCAATTCTATTTTGCTCTCTGAATCATCATCTTCCTCTTCTCTGACTGGCTCTATCATCAGACAAGAGCCCTTCCTTTTGTTCTTGCTTTTACCTCATCCTAAGCTCTTCCTGCTCCTTCCAGCTTAATTTCTGCCCTTTCACAGGTTCCATTTCCTTAAGGTAAACATGAGCAGGGAGGTCAGCCTGTTGTGATCAAAATACTTTTGACCCTAATCACTCAAAAAAAGGTGCTTATGAGAGGCTTTAAGTAAACTGACCTGTTTATTATTGAAGACTTTTCAGTTTACCTTAACTAAGCTGCTTGGTTTTTCACTTCTTCCTAACGTTTGTGCTCATGAGTAACACACACAGATATGCCTTTTTTTTGCTTTTCAGTGGCTGTCCATAGAAATATTTATTACTATTTGGGGGAAAAATTATTATCCAGAGTACTGCAATATAATACCTGTTAGTTAGTGGTAAAACTTGAAAGTCAGAAGTGAACTGCAGTTTTGAGGATGGAATATTCTTGTTTTTTGAGGCTGCTTGCCAATATTACCCTTTTGAGATTCTTATAGGTGTCTCAATAAATTGATTTTGTGAATGTCTGGATTTAATCAGAGTGACCTTATATAAGTATCTGTTTTATATAAACTGTTAATTAACACAGTTTTCTATTAGCCAAGAAATCAGTCGTACATGAAGAAAATGTATCCTGCTGTGAGGACATATATTTTTACATATATGTGTATATATACACATATGTATGTTATATATGTGAGTAAACACCTAGCCAGCTGTGTTTTAGGAGTAAAAATTTTCATCATTTCTGAAAGGAAAAGCTTGAGATGGGAAGGAAAAGGTTGATATGAATTTCCATACACAGATCCCTTAGTATGAATAATGGATGAAAATGTAGAAAGAGTAAGTTAATTTCCAGATACTCCTTCCAAAACTGCTTCTATTATATTCAGTCATCTGAGAGGTAGATTGAAAATACTTTTGACTTCATGGCAGCAGCAAGTATAATTGTGGTTCATGAAACTGGCTAAAGCTGGAGGAAATCAAGTTGCTATGGTCTACAACAATGGCAGTTTGTTTTTGCAAGATGCCAGCAAGGACTTTTGGGGGAGCTGACAGACATTTTTATCTAAGTTACAGAGTGCAACCTTAAACAGGCCACATGCTGTAAAACAGCCTCACCACTGAATGGGAGCCAGTAGAAAGCAAAAATAGGGAGAGTGAGTTGACTTTTTGGAATGACCCATCACAGAGCTGAGTATTTTCATGCATTTGTGATATCCCATGTGTGTTGCTGAGAAAATACAGCACAATGTCACTTCAGCAATGGTTGTGTTTTTTTGGAAAGCTCATTTCAGGCACTGACTGTGCATTATGAAGTTTGATGTGACCTCTTTGATTCTGTATTTTTATAAGCATACACCAAATCATGTTATTATATGATCACTGTAAAGGACCCACTGATGAGTACAGAACTTGGCCCTCCCAACCCAGGAAATGGAATTACCATTTTCCTCCTCACAGCGACATTTGCTTTGCTGCACAATTTGAAGGCTACCTAGGCAAAGGGGGAGTGCATTCTTTGGTAGAAGGCAGTCAATTTTGCATTATTGTTGGTTGCTATGTGTCATCCAGGGATGACAGAGAGTGCTGCAAACATCTTACTTTTTATCAACCAGTACTGAATGTGTCACTGTGATTTGACAAGCAGTGTCAGCAGGGGAAGAATGGGTCTTGTCTGCACAGGTTAAGAACATAAATTGGTTGGCCTGAACCCTTCATTGATAGAGCCAAAGCCAAAATAAAATAACAGCTGAGTGGAAGCCAGCTCTACCTCTTCTCACTGGCACAGCTTGCCCAGAGAAGCTGTGGCTGCCCCATCCCTGGAATTGTTCAAGGCCAGGTTGTACAAGGCTTGGAGCAACATGGGATAGTGGAAGGTGTCCCTGCCCATGGAATTAGATGAGTTTGGAAGTAGAGGTGGAGCTGGTTTGGAACTCAGTGAGCTTTAAGGTCCCTTCCAACCCAAACCAGTCTGTGATTCTAGTCTGTGATTCCACCATAGATGGAACTAGGAAACCAAGAAGTCGGTGTATTGCCATGCTCAGACCAATTCAATTCCTGTGTGCTGAGAATTGTTTTTAAAGAGAGTGGAGAGAGTGAAGGGTTCCTGCCTGGTGACATCTGCACAAACCTGAGCTCTGTCTGAATGTAATTTTAAGGTACAGAGAAGAACTGGTCAGACAAGAAGCTGGAACAGGTACAAGTGTGGTTATTCATTGAGCAGGAGCAGCCTGAGAGGGGCTTATTTCTTTCACCTTATTCAGTAGATGAAATCCTGCCCTGCTCTGCAAGTTGCTCTGAATTCTTTGTAGCTGTATTTTGTTAGTGGCTAAGGGAGTCCAGGGGCCTGTAGGGGTTTGGAAGGGAATCCCTCAATGTTGTTTCAGGGTGGGGTTTTAGCAGGCTGGTTTCTGAAGTGATTCCCAAGAGGCTTCAGCCAAGCAGCTATTTCCAAACACCATATGTGGTTGTACTTGGGAAGGTCACCTGCCTACCAGTGCCTGCTGCTGTCACTCTCTGTAAAGGGTATTTTTTTACACTCTTGTAAGAAGCATTACCAGATTATCCAGTCTTTTCTTACATCAGCTTTAATTGACCAAAGAGATCTCAATTCCAAGTAGATTTTTCAGTATATTGCCTAAAGTGTCCTGAGTGGGATTATTAAAAAGCTCCAAAGGGGGAGGAGCTGATTGCTACTCCCTGTTGGAAATGGCACATTTATAGCTTGTTTTAAATCCCACTAAACATTGGCTGCACATCCCAAGAATTGGGATAACATAGCTTCCATGTCTTAACTCATTGTTTATCTTTTCTGGATGCTGCAAACTCTTTAGGGCAAAACTCAGTTAAATGTGGAAAACCAAGGGAAAAACCTACCGCATTAAGCATATTTGGTAGATCTAAATTCTGACACAAAGACTGTAATTCTCAAGTATTTATTGCTAGAAAATGTTTATTTTAAATGAAAACAAATATACCAAGTGAGATGCATTACATTGCTAATTCTGTCTTCCACACTGTTCCCCAGGAAAACTCTTCTCCTGTCAAATGCAACATTCTCCTCATATGAAAAATACTTGAGACCACAGAAAGAATGCATTGTGCAGTACAGAAATAGATACTCAGAGAAATTAAAGGACTTAACCCTTTTGTCTTCCAAAAATGACCACAGATCACACTTTGTGTTTTATCATTCAACAAAGTTACAATTTCTAATGATATATTTCAGGTTGCTGATTGTGTAATTCCTAAAATTCATTTTTTTAGAGCACCTGCAGGATGATTAAAATACTGGAAATACTTACAATGGTTTAAAAATATTGAACTTCAGAGTTTGGAGCAGGGAGGGGGGTGTGGTGTTAGTAATTTCCTTGAGAGTTTATAAAATACTAGCACAGATTTGCAGAGATGTGAATATGAATCTATTCTTCAGTATCTCTTTTCTACCAAGCTATCACCATTAAGAAACATGTGATGCACAGGGTCCCTCTTAAAGCTGAAGGAAATATAACAGAGCTGTACAGAATGTGAGGAGGCTCTTTCAAATGTTACATTCTAATATTTCTAATCCCTTGTGAGGAGTAATCTCTGTAGGCACCAACTCATGCATGTAAAAGTGAGGAATTAAAGTTAATAACTCTGTTTCTAAACCAAATATTGTCATATTTGTCCTCTTCTCTAATCCTCTTGGTGGATTAAAATCCATGACAGGCTTGAATTCTTGAAAAAAAACCAGGTCTTTAGTTATCAGCAGCACCTCAAAAAAATTTCACTGCTTTTATAGCTCAAACAGCTTCCTTGATTTTTCTGTACACTTACTTTTGAAAAATTCCCCTCTGGGCTGAGATGGAGCACTAGAAATTTGAGAGGCAAAGATTTTTGGTTTTTTTAAGTAAAGCTAGGAGTGGTTCAGAAATATTGTTGAGAATGGAATGCCTTCTACATCCACCTTATCATATTTCAGTCTGTCTTCTTGGCATTTTTTCTTGTGCATACCTCCAAAGAATATTTGGATGTCATCTGGCCAATGCTTCGAATAATATTTTTATTCTGGCATTTTTCTGGTGCCCCATTTTTCTTCACTGTAATTAGAACAGTTTTATCTTCAGCTGGTGAATATGTGTGGCTGTGTGTGGCTCCTTCCTGAGCCTTAAATTGTTTCCTCTCACTTCCTCAGATCTTTGGTTAAAATTTGTTCTTTAGATTTGCTAATAGTTTTTAAAACCTAACCTTTCCTTCCTCTCTCAGATATATTTGCAGTCCTTTCCACTTGTGGATTTGTTCCTTTCTTTTGGAGTGTGGAGATTTACTCAAGGAGATGCAGCCATTCCCTGAAATTGTAGAGAGGATTGTGGCTAATGGCTATTTTGCTAAACAAATAGCTGGTTATAATTTAGCTGCATCTTTCAAAACACCCATTTATTTAATGGTTGTTATTTTTGGATGCACACTGGGCATCATTTGGTGTCTTTGACCATGGAACTGGAGTTTCATTTACCTTCAGTGTTATGATTATTTGTCATAAAGTGACATTTGAAATGGCCATAAGCAGCAGGAGGGAAGGTATGCCACAGAAGTTACTCAGAGACCCTGAATTAATAAAATACATGTGTACTGTGCTGAAAGATAAGGTGGCATAAAATCCTTGTTGAATCTCTATAAATGGGTGACTGTCTGGCATTTCTAAACAGAGAAAGAGTTTCAGTCCAAATTGTGTCAGCTCAACTCACCATCTGTCTGAGAGTGCTGAATTGTAATTAGCTGAACCACATCTCAGGCATGAATTAGATTGGCTTTTTAAGTGTAGTGCCAAATTTCTGAAAGTTTTATTTGACTCCTGTAATTGCCATTTTAAAGCATTTTAGAAAAGGTATTTATTTCTGCACATAAATACACGTGAATGTATTTCTGTGTAAAGGTGGAGCCTTTTTCTTTCTATGTCCCAGGAAATTTGACGGGACTACAGCCTGCCTGATGAGCAGTTTGTGAACAGTTACCATCCCCCTGTGCTTCATTGTTTCACATCTGTGTTTGTGGGAGGTTTTAATAGTAATTTGATGCGTGAGTTTCAACTTAATGAAATGTTGCATTTTTTTTTTCTGTACTTGGGAAGAGAAGGTAAAGTAAGGCATTTTTAAGTAAGGCAACAGCAGTTGAACTTTTTAACAAACCAGCCTGCTAACTCTGGTACCTCTTACAGATAGCTAATAGATTTAATTATGAACTCCTCAAATGGAATTATTATAAAAGAAGGGATTGAGAGAACCGAGTAGTCTAACTGTGAAGTACTAGCTTGAGATCGATCAAGAGTGTGATTCTTTCTGTTTTAAAACCAGATGATTTGTAGTTGCTCATAAATTATGGGTTTCTATTAAAAATGTAAGTCATAATTTAAAAAAAAAAATTGGCAGCCTAAGCAGCAAAAAATGAATGTGTCATATTCTTGGTTTTAAGCTAGTATTACAAGTCTGAGTATAGGAATAAGGAAAACAAGCTGGAGGTTATGGCTTAATTTTTTTGGAAAGTTCTGTAAGTTTTGGCATAGGAGACATTATAATAAAAATAGCCTGACAGAGCTAAACATGTCCTATGGCTTTTGTAGCTCTGAAGTGCTGGACCCAAATTTTTCGTTCAAGTGCATAGTATGCTAAGTTGTCCTGGCATTGGGTTTTAAGTCCCACAGAACATGAAAGGCTGCACATAGAATATAGATGAAATGTTTAGTTGGCAGGCTTTAAACACTAATATCAATCTGGGTGCATAATACTGCTCTGAACTGTTAACCCAGAAATACCAATGGTCCAGAGAGAAAAATTCCTGTATGACTCTAGTTAAGAAATGTCCCAGTAAATTTCAAATTTCTGAAGTAGTAAACCTCATTTAATGAACATAGGGTGCCATTTAGCTGGACATCACTGACATGAGGATGTAGTTAAAAACGGGAAGCCTTGGAACTCAAATGAGCCTTATGATCTGCCCTGGCTGTCAGTACTGGACAGTGCTGAAAATATATAAAAATGTGAAAGGCTGGAGAGCTTGGACTCTACTTCTGGGAGCACAGTAAATATTACATTTACATATATATTCATAATTATCTATTAGATATACAGCAACTGGATTTTGTGAGATGTTGTTTTTCTCTTTCTGAACTACTTGCAGCCAAAGGACCAGGAAACTGCTGTACCTGTAATCAGCCACACAGCAAATTTTGGCAGATTTTATTACTTATCTGGTGCCTGTCCTTCAAAAAAAAATGCTGAAAAGCATAAATTGAGGGAAGAGACACAAAAATTATGCAAAACTTGGAGCAGCTCTCTTGGTTTCTTTCTTTAGTTCATGCAAAAAATACCGAATGCTGGTTATGATCTGGGAATTTTTTATTTTAATCTATGCTGAAAAGCTGTGTTTGGGAACAATTCTGAACAAATCTAAGCCAGAAATAAATCACAGGCTGTAATGAGTGAGATATTTACCCACTAGGAAAGTTTATTTAGGGACACAGTGAAATCTTCCAGTTCAACACAATTTTTTTCAGAGAAGAGGCATGAAAGCATCTTGTGCACAAAACAGAATTTACAGGCTTGATTTCAAGAGGAGCTGACCTTTGGTCATCTGTGTTTATGCAGAAGTGTTGGGCTAAAGAGGTTTAGTAGTCCATTGTGGTCTTCAGAATTTATTTGTTGGCCATAGATCCTTAAATGGATTAATTGTCCCCAAAAGTCATACATGAGGTTTAATGTGTCTGTGTTACGTTTAATGTGTCTGGTTATAGAGAAGGTGTAGGTCCCATTTTAAAGCTTGTGTCCCACAAGGCACACTTTAAGATATGGATTCATCATTGCAGACCTTGGGTAGACTGCTCAGAGAGTGGATAAATGCAAGTAGCCAGAAGGAAGGTGTTTGTCTGCAAGAGGAACTGGAGTTTCCACTGCTGGCATGGGAGGATGGTGAGGGCTACAGAACTGGAAAAAGTACCTCATGTACAATTATTTTGTGCTGTCCTGTTGCTTGTAGGCTGTGAATTACAGAGAATATTGCCTTAGCATTGAAGTTGTTTCGGTGCCTTTAAACCAAATGGTTTTGCCCATTTGTCTGTTTTGAGATGATGTAGTTTGAAACCTCTGCCAAAGCCATGTTCTGCAGGGTGCAATTCAAGCTGCAAACCCCAGTTCAGGTTTTTGGAGATAGACTTTCTTTTTACTGGGATATTTTGTGGAAGCGTTTCCTTTGGGGAGGGCTGCAGGTGAGGAGTGGAAGGGCTGCAGGCTCCTCATGCCACACGTGCTGTCCAGTGAAGCTTTGCTGCCACGCTGTGGTGGAGATGGAGCCTTGTTTGGCACTGGATGGTCCAACCCTCTGACTGATCCCTTGGGCCAGGTGAGAGTTGCCTGTAGCAAAAACATCTGCTCTCACTTCCCCAGTGTTGCAAATCTTATCCCTGAAATGTGTGATCAGGAATAAATACCTCTGGCAGCATCCAGCGGTGCCTCTGTATTTTGGAGCCTTCTGGACTGGATGGGTTGTGCTACATCAGCTCTGCAAGAGCAAAGTCACACAGAGGGGGGAGGAGGGGACATTCCCAGATTACACAGTACTGCCCATTTCTAGCTTTGGAACCCAGAATGTGGTGACTGCAATCACAGGTGATAAGAACTGTGGAATACAGAAAATACAGGCAACTGAAATATTCTAGACTTTTTCTTTCCTACATTCTAGACAAAATATTTTTAGTTTGTATATAGGATGAATTCCTAATGTTTTCTGGTGCTGGTAGTTCAGTATAAATAGAGTCTAAAGCATTAATTCTAAAAATTAATTAGCTTTTTGAAAATTAATTAGCTTTTTGAAAATAAGTAAGTAAATTAAGATAAAGCGTTTAATTCATTACATTTTCTGTTATTACTTTTTTTGGTAATGTCTTAATCACAGGTAGAAGTCACATAAAAATATAGAGGAATTTAAAATATATAAGGAATATAAATATAAAAATATATAAAGAATTTCTCTGATCTTATACAGCTTCTAGAACTTCATTAAACTACTAAACCCCAGACAGAAAGAAACTTGTAGAGCTTTGTAAGCAGTTTGGCTGGTGGTTAGGGGCCAGGGTCCTGATGTGTGGTCCATCACAGCTCCAAACTGTGACAAACAACTTTGGTAGTTGGCTAGAGACCTTTTTTAATGGTGGGAGGAATTGTCTTCAAGATGCTGTAGAACAGAAGTGCTTGAAAGGAGTGAAAGTCTGGAAAGAAGAATGATTTATGTCTTTTCAAAGTGCAGTCCAGTCAGGTCTGCAAGTGGAAGTGACTCTTAAGAGATGCTTCAGTATTTCATTCCAGTCTGCAGAGGTTCTAGTGATGATTGGATTACTTGTTGGAGGCCATAAAGAAATATAGTTATTGTACAATACAGATATTATATTTTCATTACCTCTGGTTTTCAGTCATACAGTCCTGTTCCAGAATACATCTTTGAAAAATTGGGTGGCTTTAAGAAAGGGATTACATGAGCAGCCTATTTGATGGTGGTTCTGATCTGTGAGTGCTGGCTTTCTTAATAAGGTTTTGTATCTCTTCCTGTATTTGATTAGAATGTAGTTGCTATTGGAATAGTAAAAAAATTTCTTTAAATGAGGTAATGGGATTGGGCAAAGAATTCCCTCTTTTTCGCATAAGACCTAATTACTTGTAAGGAAGAAAGCTCCTAAGTAATAATTTAGTTATGGAAAACTGACTGTAGTGCAGGAAACAGTCTAATTAAAAAAAAGTCCCTAGACTATGTAATAAATCAAACTCTCCACTAAGAATGTTATATTTAGAGATCCTTCAGTATTAATAACTATGAAGGGGACTTAGGAAAACAGATGTATGTATTTCATTCTCCTTGTCATCCCTTCAGCATCCTGTATTAGTTAATGATAATAATTAACTTCTAAAACTTGCCTTTTTCAAGCAACATACTTCCAAGCTTACTTGTGCATTGCCTTTTATCTACCTCATCAGCTTCCAGCCTCATTAATAATTTTTTCTGTTCTCTGTCATCCATAGAATCCAAATTGCTTTATGGAACAGTTCTTTTGGGTCCTGGTGGCTACAGTGGGCTTGTCAATAATGTTTAGTTCTAATTGGACTAAGAATGAGAAGGTGGAACCCTCTCCCTGAGAAATGGTCTGTGTGTCCTCCTCTGCAGCAGTATTGGTTAGCAGTTCCTGGCAGGACATCCTTGTATTTTCACACCCCATTAAGTTTACAAACCAGTCCCTGTGCTCTTGCATTGACTCCAGCAACCTCTTGTAGCAGAATCCAAGTGAAAAGAACTGGGAGAATTGTGAAAAGTTCCCTTTGCAGTCAGGGACAAGACTTACACAGGATTTAGTGACACAGATTTCCGTGGCTTCCAGATAGTAATATTTTTCATCCCTAAGGGACAGTTTTCTCCACCTTTCTTCCCTTCTCTTTGTGTTCCCCTCTCCTGACAATCAAAGTTACAACCCAGAGGACGATTTTAAATTTTAAATTGTGGAATGAAGATGTAACTTCAGTATGGAAGGTAGGACAAGTTGATTCAGTCACAATAGCATAGGAATTCCAAAGCACAGAGTACTGAAAGATTTTGGAAAAGTGTTGCTATAAATGCACAGAAATGTTTGTTTTCAGTGCCTAAGCACAGATAGTCTAGTGATGAGGCTTCTGCAAAATAAAATGAATTGTTTTCTTCCTTTTGTATGCCCTCTTCTCTGTGACAGAATATCATAATCTTCACTCGTCTATAATACTAATTTATTTGAGAGTGTAATATGCCAGGTTGGAAAAATCTAGACAAGTCTGTGCAATCAGATCTGCTGTGCTTGCTGTGTTGCTTCTCTTTGGTGCAGTTTCACAACAAACAGGCTCACACTCATATTTTTAGTAACTATGGCAACTTTAGAAGCCCCCTTTCTAAAGCTGAGCATACAATAAAGTGCCGAAAGTGTAGGTAGGATTAGAGACTCTCGAATATGTTTAATTTTCTCTCTGTGTCTCTGTCTTTGGAGAGGAGCAAGAGGGTAATGTGAGTATTAGCTGGGGACTGGCTTTAATCTCCACAGACACTCAAGTCTGCCAGGGTCTGCTCCCAGCTGTCCAAAGGCCTCATCCTTCCCCAGCATGCGAACAAGGGGACGATGAATATTCATGGCTGTGGTCACAATGGAAAACCTACACACAGAAAGGGGTTTCTGAAGGAGTGAAAATGTTATTGAAACCATTTTGCAGCTTCAGCTACAGTAGTCAGTAATGATAAATGCCACAATGGTGATAGAGTTCATAAGATAATGGGGATGTCTTCGATATTATGTAAGCATGAATGGATCTGGTAATAGGAAAAGAGCATTTGCCATGGGGTTTAGCAGCGGGTTTGTGCCGAAGGACATAAAGACTATAGTGGCAGGATCATTCTCAAGGCTAATACACACAAAAGTTTTGAGAGTACTTTTTTGTCTGTGTGGCACTTTGTGTGATTGAGAACTGTGAGTCTCTGAAAATTGCTGTTAATATTACAGAAAATATGCTTTTATGCAAGTGCTGTATTTTATGCAGAAGCCGTATTTTAGGAACACAGCAAGGAAAGTCTGCTTCTCATCCAGGAGCTGAGCCAGGGTGGTAGGATGTTTTTCACAGTCCACTGGGAGAACTTGGTGTTACTTTTTGGCACTCATGGCATGCCCTAAATCAGACCTGGAAAAGACCTGGTGGGTGTAAGCCTTGGTTTGTCTGCATTCATCAGCTTGCATGCTTTGCTGCTGTGAAATCTGTTCTCACCATTGGCACTTATGACTGAGAGTTTGCACATATATGATTTTATTACTTCAGCATCTTACTGTTTTATATAGTCAAATGTAATCTTCAGTGCAAATACCAAGTTTATGTAACTTAAATGTAGATTGGCAGTTGTCTTGTTTACTTAATTTTAGTAGTGATACGCTGACAGAAGAGAATATATTGACATTCTCTGTTGTGTTCACCTGTTAAGGCTTTGATGAGATGCATAATTTGTTTTGGTCTTAATTTCTCTCTGTCATTACGTCACACTGGAATTTTTTTGAATAAAGAAGGTGTACAGCATGCTTCCTGACAAAGTTTAAAGAGGTCTATCAGGCAAAGAAAGAAAGGTCCATAGTAGTTAACACTGTATTATTTTTTATTTTCAATTCTGGACTTCTTGAATTTGAAAATAAATATAAACTGCTACAGAAAGGCTGTTTTACTGACACATGCCAATGTAGGGCTGTTCCCTTATGTTTATGTCCAAGCTGCTTTTCATCTAAACTCTACTCTCTCTGTTGAGGTTGTGTAAGATTGTTTAAGTCCAGTTCCTCTCTTACGTTGTTTTGTCTGAAGTTCCCCTCTGTCTGAGTTTTCCCCTCCTGTCACCCTGTGGCAAATGCCCACAAGAACATTTATTTCTGTGCTTAGATGCTCCCCAACCCAAAAGACGTCAAGGAGATGAGTAAATTATGCATATTCTTCTACTGGATGTGAAGCTACATGTAGTAAATAATTGGTGCCCTGCAGGCAAACCACTCATGGGATTCAGAAAGGCTTGGCTCCTGTATGGGTAACTTGGGAAAGATTATATCATAACAACTTTTCAGCTGCAGAATTGGGACCAACATCTCTGACACTTCATAAAAGGAACACTGTAGTTCACTTGGAAGATGCCTGGCTGATAATCCTGGGAATTTAAATCCTTTGTCTACATCCCTGACATGTGCCTCAATCCTGGCCTCAAGGGACCACCTTGGGAGGTGAATGAGTTGCAGCTTGTGCCCATTTAAACATCAGCAGGAGCTCCCTGCCAGTGATCATAGTGTCTGGTCTCCTGGCAAGTGTGTAAAAGCACCCAGGCATAAAGGACTGGGTTTAGGTAATATTAGTAAGTCAAAGAATTTTAATTGTCTCTGATATTATTTGTGCTATTTTCAGATATTAACCTGGATAAGTTGTCTATTTCTACATCTCTTCAACTTTTGCAGTGAAAATAAGAGTCATCTTTCCTGTGCATGATGTACAGCTTATTTTGTTTGCCAGTGCTTGGAAGTGTAGTGTTGAAGTGTTCAGATCATAAACAACTGACTTATATTTATTTAAACTCACTAGGGAGATCATTGGAACATTTCAATTGACTGTAATTTTGGTTTAAAACAGTATGTCTTTTTAATTCCTGCAGTTCATTTGCTTGGGGATTTTTGTTTGCTTGGGGTTTCTTTGACTTAATGTAAACTCTGTAGTAAATTTGTGTGAAGTTTAAGGGTAAACCTCTTTTAAAATTAAATTGCCTCATATGCAAGTATTTGCAGGTTCAGTGTCAGCACTTGTAAACATCTTACTTGTGCAAACCCTTGATTTCTAGTAGTTTTCTGAGTTTAAGGGATTGGAGGAGGGCTGGGGGAGGTGAATGCAGTAATAAATCAAAATAATCAATGTTTCATCTTTAAATAAATGAATGTTCCTTGACTGTGCCCTGTAGTTGTGAGCCAGTGGGCAGTTTATGCCATCCGGAATCTGACGGAGCAGAACGAGCAGAACCAGGCGCTGATCGCACAGATGGAGCGCAAGGGGCTGGCAGACAGCTCTGCCCTCCAGAGCATGGGTTTGGACATACAGCAGAGAGATGGCAAGTTAATCCTGCAGTCAACCAGGAAAAAGCCCTCCTGAGCAAAAATATTAGCAATAGACTGGAAGGCTATTTCTCTTACAAAACATTTTCCCTTGCTCAGCAACTGTTTTTTTCACTTTTAGTCCCAGTCTGTTGAAAATGTTGTGTTTGTTCTCAGAAAAGCTGCCAGATTATGCTCCTGCCTCCTTTTGCTGTAAATAAAAGGTCACCTGTGTGTTTTCTGTGTACCTGAGTAAATCAGGTCCTTCTTGTCAGTTGGTTGCAATTTCATCACTTCCTTTTTCATCAGCAGAAGAATGTCACACGTGCAGTATCGACTTGTCATAATTCCCTTTGCTGAACATGGAGATAACTATCATTAAAAAACTCTTCAAAGAAAGAGCTCCTTTGCAGGCTGCCTTCTCTCTGTAAAAGATCTGTGCTGAGTCAGGGCTAAACAAGCAAAGTTACTAATTTTCAATCATGGGACCTAAATATCTCTGTTTATATAAGCATCAAGAGAATGTTGGATGTACTTAAATATTTACTGAATTAAACACAACATGGCTTTTGTCTATTTAAATTATTAGTAAACTGTCTTTTCTACCTTGATACCTATCAGTCTTCATGACAAGTATATTAAAACCAAAGCTGAAGCTGTTGTGGCAACAGATGCTGCATTCCTTTGCACTGGGGCATGTCTCTGTTTTGGAGACTTGGGTGTTTGTTTGAATGTTATTTGTTCCTTTGGAGGGTAAGTCAGCCCACTTTCCTTTTATTTTGCACTTCTCATGGGTTTTCTGAACTTTGGCAGACTGCTGAAGAGGTAGTTTCTCACTGTGATTAATTCTAGCAGTTTCTTTTCACCCCTCTGCCTTTCCAAAACATTGACAAAACTCATTTCCAGTTAATTAATTCAAGAGAGGCAGAAGAATAGAAGGCCCTGCCTCTTCATTTTGGGTACCCTCCTATATTGTTGTTGGACCCTGCCACTGTGGAATGTGGCATGAATGAGATGGGGGAGAAGGGGGGGTGAAACTGGGGGGCAGGGGGAGGAGGGCACAGTTAACTCTGTGTGTGCCATAGCTTTGCCCTGGAAGCCAAAAAACATAAGCCTCCCTGCACAAGCAAAACAGGAATTACAGCTTTATATTGCTGGTTACTGTCGTTGGATTATCTTCAGCCATGTCTCATCTCAGAGGTCTCAGAAAAATTAACATGTTCATGTTCTTGTTGCTATTTAATCCTATTCTTAAATAGAAAGGCAAGTTCATGTCCTTAAACTCCAAATTACATGTAAACAGACCTTCATTCATGTGCATGAGCTTTTGCTCCTTCAGCTGAATTTTTGATTTAAAAATGGAAGAAAGCACGCAGTGCTTTTAGAAACACATTGTACTGCTTAAAACTGATGGTGAGTAGAGCTGGACTGCTGAGGTCATTTCAAGTTAACAGAAAGAGGTTGGTGTCTGCCACGCCAGCCTGGTGGGACTGTGGAATGGATTTTAGACACCTGTTGGTTTTAAAGGCAAGGATACAAAATTCCTGTCTACAGCTGTTTGTTGAGTGAATGATGTCTGAAAAGCGATAATGGCAATAGCAACAAGGACTCTTAACTCTTATTTCTTTTAGTGACTTTTTTCTTTAAAAATAAATAGGGGAGAACAATTTGCTTTGCTTTAGCAAGGAGTAAATGTGAATATAAGCAAATTGATTTGTTTACTTTTAAAAAATAACTTGACTATTTTGTTGGGTGTTAAAATTGTGTTGAAGTGCTGTCATATACAGGTAGGTTTGTTGGCTTTTGCTGGCTGAATGGAAATGTGATTGTGGTTCTTCTTGAGCACACGGTTTCTCATTGATTTCCTTAAGCCTTAATGATTGTGTTTAGGCCAGAATTCATTTAACATTTTCATTACTGTCACATAAGATTTACAACTGGGTTTGTAAGGGGTTTTGCTCTTGTCTCCATAACACAATGGAAGATTCATACTTCTAGCACCTAAATGGAAAAAAAAATTCTACTCTTATAGAAAAAGAAAAAAAAAAAGCAGTTATTTGGAAGACTGCATCATTTAGCTTTAAAAGGAAAGAATTTAACTTTTGCTAACAAAGGAGCATCAGATATGACCCTATCTGAAATAAAGTGAAGTTGTTCTTAATTTGGTAATTAGAAAAATACAAACACTTTTATTTTAGTGCCACTACTTAGGAGACTCATGGTAGATAATTTAACAAAGTGAGGGAAAAAATTATTCTGAACAGAAAATGGACTTTCTGTGCTTTCTGTGTAAGGAAAAAAATGCAAAGAATTTCCTTTTATATGGGGTGATAAAGAGTTAAAATCTTGTTCACAAAACAAATCCAGAGAGAACTTTGGTTGTGGAAAAAGCAGTGGGAGTCCCTTTTCTTTTTAAGCAGTGAGGAATAGACAGGGTGGGGTTTTTTTAACTTGATGGTTGCATACCCACCAATAGAATACACACGAACCCATAAATATAAGCCAAATAATAACAAACACAAAAAAGATTAAAAGAGTTTTGTGTGTTTCAGTACATAATGGAGTAATAGTTGTGTTTTCTAAAAGGGAAATGTAGGGCTTTCATAGTGGAGAACATGCTGATTACTGTATTGTGAGTGGCTGGCTTTTGATTTTCCAGGATGGATTAATTCTCGGAAGACAACAGCTTCCCTGTCCTCCCCCAGTGGAGTCCTGGTCTCCAATAGACTCGTTTTATATGCTTGGGGATTAATACAGCACAGCAATCAGTCATAAAAAGCAAGCTTTAGTGAGTTTGTAAAGGGGCAGAACAGGCAAATCAAGTCTTGTGACCATCTTACTGCTTTCGAGTGCTTTCAAACAATAGTGATCAGATTTTTTTTTCTTTTTTTTTTTAAGGTCCATTTGTTATTAAAAGAGAATAGGGAGTTGGTTTTTCATCCTGAGTGGAGAGATTCTGGAAGAACTTTCTGGCAAATTGTGAGAGATAACCTGAAATGTTTGCAAAGCTCTGAATATGCTTCTAATAATTTAAGTGATTTTTGCGTAAAGTGCTTGTAAAATAGGTTTTTAAATACAACCCAAAAAAGGAGAAAAAGTCACAGGCAGTGTGTGCCATTGTCACAACCTTTATTTAACAGTCAGTTTGTATTTTGAGGCTGGTGCGAGTGTTTGTGTAGTGAGAATCAAAAGAAAAAAAAAAGTCTACTTGATTTGCAAATGAGAAACTACTAAAAATGTGGGGCTCTACCCAAAATAACCCTCAGTTTTTGTACCAAGCCTGAGCTGTGTTGTTGGGTTGTATTGATTTAGAAATCCCTGTCTTCTTAGTGTGGACTTCTTTGTATTAAATGGGGGGGTTTATGAAGCAGTGCAGAAGCATTTTAGTAAGACATTGTTCCCTGTGAGGCTGGGGAGGCCCTGGCACAGGTTTCCCAAAGCAGCTGTGGCTGCCCCATCCCTGGAAGTGTCCCAGGCTGGGTTGGATGGGGCTGGGAGCAACCTGGGATAGTGGAAGATGTCCCTGCCCATGGCAGAGGGGACTTGGAACTGGGTGATCTTTAAGGTCTTTGCAACACAAACCATTCTGTGACTCTGCGATTCCCTGGACTTCCCATTTCCTTCTGAAAATGCCCGTGTCCTCCTTAGGCTGCTCCGCCGGCTCCCTGCGGTGCTGTCCAGGGTCCTGACTGAGAGCTGCCCCCTCTCTGGAGCTCTTTCTGGATCGAGCCTCTCCATGCCGAGAGCTGGTTCCAGTCCCCTGCAGCTTGGCCAAGGCATAACCATTCCAGTGGTGGGGGTTCATCCTGCTTTAGGCTTAATGGGTTTCTCTAAGGGAACCTTCTCTCCCGGTAGTTTCTGATAACATCCAGCCATTGATGAGGATGAGAAACTGACATTGATTTTTGAATAGGTCTTCAGTATCCCTAGAACAACTTTGTTTTGGAAGCTTTAGCTATTCCTGAGATAAATGAGGGTAGTGAATTTTCCTTTTGCATAATCCAGCCTGAATTTCACCACATTGTAAGCTCTGAAAAACTTTTAGTTTATACACTGGAAGTAGAGACATGGGGGCTGAGCTGCTAATTTTGCTGAATTGATGTTCCAGTCATGGATCCAGTGTCTATAAGGACATTTCCCACAGCTGTTGCCCCTCCCTAGGGTGGTGCTGGCAAAAGAAGGCAAGAACTGAGAGACTCCCTGCATTTCTCTCAGACCTGCCTGGCGGTGTCCCTCTAACCTGGAATTAGGAACCAGACTGGAGAAGGCAGAAGCAAATAAAAGTGGATTTGTGGGGTGAGAGAGGGAGGAGTTCAGGTCCCAAGGAGAGCTCCTGGGAGGTGGAAAACACGTTGTCAGTCAAATGAGAGAGTCTTGTTAGTTTGCATCTTCCCTCCTGCTGTCTGGACACTCGCAGAAATTTGCTGTCCAGAAAGTATCTTTTTAGGAAGAGCCTCCCCTTCTCTGGGCTAAGATAAAAGAGTTGTCTTCTTTCACCCCAGGAATTGGCATTATATTGCTTTTAATTGCCTTATAGAATCATGAAACCATTAAGGTTGGAAAAGAGCTCCAAGATTATCAAGGATGCTCTGGAGTTTTGCTCAGCATTTTCTGCAGCCTTACAGCTTACTCTAAAAGTAGTATATAAATCAGAGAATACCTAAATAGTTAAAATGTTTAAATAGTAAAGAGAAAATATACAAACAAATTAGAGAATTCCAGTTTGGCATGGATTTTCATGGGAAGGGAAAACACAACTGGAGTTAAAGACCAGGGGAAGCCAGAGCATTTAAAATTAACCTCCTGGTTTTTTGCTGCATGGCATCTCATCTCATCTCATCTCAGTACAAAAGTGGAGCTGATGCCACACCAGTGATGCCATGGAGATGTCACAGAAGTTCCTGAGCAAGACACACTGTAAGTTGCACTTGGTTTTGTTTGAATGTAGGATGGTTTCCATAACACATTTATGCTAAACTTTAAAGTTTCCTTTCATTTTTGAGTACAACTAAATTTTAATGTAGGAACATAATTGCCCAAAAGGGATTTGTGTTTGATTTTTTCATTTTGTTATTTAGAAAGTATTTCAACCTGTTTGTCCACCTGCAGAATTGTTACACAATGCCTTTAGTTCTGTAACAATTAGAGAGTTCTGAAAATCTTCATGCTTTAGCATACATTCATAGTCAATGTTTGTTATAAGACAAACAGTCCAGTCAGTTATGGTTTTTTTGGTGGGTTTGTTCTTAAAACATTTCCTTCTCCTGGAGTTTTGAAAATGTGACCAAAGTAAGCACAAAAGCTGTGTTGCCTAAGGGGAAAAGTCTTGATAAAGCTCTGCAGTGGTGGTGCATTAGTCACTGAGAGACTAATGGTAGTGTTAACTCTGAAACATAAGCAGAACAAATGGTGATGATCACTCTTCTGCTGCAGACCTTGTTCTCAGAAATACATGTTCATGTAGTATTCATAGCACAGTAATAAGAAAAAAAAATTAAGGTAAATTAAATAATCCATACCAAGTCTTCAGTCTGGGTGGAGAGGAGATTTTCAGCTGTTGTGCTGGGCAGTTTTGGTTTTGAAATTGTGTTTACTGGAAGTTATTATAATCATAGAATGGTTTGGATTGGAAGAGATCTCTTAAGACCGTTGGGTCCAGCCATTCCTCCAGCACTGCCAAGGCCACCACTAACCCATGTCTGCAAGTGCCACATCCACATGGCTGTTAAACCCCTCCAGGAATGGTGTAGTGAACAAGTAAAAAGTAAGGAATGTTTCTCCAATGCCTCTCTGAATATTAAGTCTTGAAAGTTAGTCTTGAACTGCCTCTAACAAAAATTTTAGCAACAGCTTTGTTTTAGAAAATAAGGCACCCTGTTTGAAGGCCATTAAAATCACCTGTTGGTACATCAGGCAAACAAGCAAACAATAAAGTTTTGATAAATGAGAAAAGCAATCAATAAACTTTTTCATGCATTAAGGGAACTTTGCCTGGATGCCAGTGAGCAGCCAATGAACTTTAAGGGAGCAGAGATGAAGTTCTCCCCAGACATGCTGTTGCTCTAAGGTAGGTACAACATGGCCACTCTATGGACCATGTTGAGTTTGTAGGTTTTGAAACCTGCCCAACCTCCTGCAGGTTGCAAAACCTACAAAGTGTCAGAGTCTTTGCTGTGTGTGCTGTTATTTGCTGTCCTGGCTGCTCCTGGCTGTCATTTGCTGTGAGGCTGCTTGTGCCCCACCCTGCTGCTCCTGCTGCTGTGGCTCTGCCCTGCTGCTGAGTCCCTGGCAGCTCTTGCAGGGACTTCACTGGGCATGGTTTTCCCCATTGCACTCCATGAGCTAGGACTGCACTCATAGAGGTGGTAACCCCTTTCCTGTGCATCTTGTAGTTGTTCTTGGCATTTTCCTACTTTGCTGTTTTATCTCTTTCTTTCCTTCTTTAGAAAAAAAAAAAAAAGGAGCTGAATAATTGCCTTGGATTCCAACATTTAAGCTCATTTGGGTTTTAATCTTGTTTTCCACTATGCTGAGAACCTAATTCCTTTCTGCCATTTTAGATTGGGGCAAAACTCACCTGTCTTCACCTTCAGCAGATCAGAACAGATGGGGATGCCACCACTGCCCTGGGCAGCCTGTGCCAGGGCTGGATGGCCCTTTCCAGGAGGAGTTTTCCTAAATAGCCACCCTAAATCGCCCTGGCACAGCTTGAGGCCATTTCTCCATGTCCTGTGTCTTGCTATTCAGGAGAACAGACCAATCCCAACCTGGCTGCACCCTCCTGGCAGGGAGTTGTGGAGAGCTAGAAGGTCTCCCCTGAGCCTCCTTTTCTGCAGGCTGAGCCCCTTTCCCAGCTCCCTCAGCTGCTCCTGGTGTTCCAGCCCCTTCCCCAGTTCTGTTCCCTTCTCTGGACACTCTCCAGCCCCTCAATGCCTTTCCTGCAGTGAGGGACCCAGAACAGGCTCCCAAATTCACAGTGCCTCAGCAGGGCCAGCACAGTGAGCTGTTTAGTGGCTGCTTAGAAAAGCATTTGGCTTTCGTGATAAATCCTGTGTCTATTGCGTCTTTTAAATGTATTTAAACAACTTTGACTAGGAATCGGTTTAACACTGAGCATTTGCATGTTCTGTGTTGGCACTTTTCTGAACAGGTGGAAATAGTGTACTTGGGCAGGTGATGGAAATAGTGTACATGGGCTTTTTTGAGGGGGGGAGTTGGGGGAGAAGAACCAGTTTGCTGCTTCAGATTATCTCTTTATTAATTGTGGAGGAAGTTATCTACATGTGCTGCAGAACTATTGAGCGGTTAATGTTAAATGTGAGAATTAAAGTGGAGGAAGGGAAGAGCATGCAGGAAGAATATATGAGATAGGCTGAGTAAAAAAGATAATCCCTAGAAAAAAGAGATCTAAGCAGCTATAGAATCATAGAATGGTTTGGGTTGGAAGGGACCTTAAAGCTTATCACATTCCACCCTCATGCCATGGACAGGGACACCTTCCACTATCCCGGGCTGCTCCAAGCCCTGTCCAGCCTGGTCTTGGAAATTTCCAGGGATGGGGCAGCCACAGCTTCTCTGGGCACCCTGTGCCAAGCCTGACCACCCTCACAGGGAAGAATTTCCTCCTAATATCTAATCTAAGGCTACTCTCTTTCAGTTTGAATCCATCCCCCCTTGTCCTGTCACTCCGTGTTCTTGTAAATAGTCTCTCTCCATGCAAGTCCAAGCTGACAGTGTCTTAACAAAAAAAGTTGGAATAAACCTTGCAGATCAAGGCACTGTGGCAGAGGAGAAGTAGGTTTTTACTTTAGCGGTGATTTTAAAAGAGAAAAAAAACCCAAATTCTGAAATTGTTCATAAAACATTTATAAAACCACATTTTCCCAGACATGGGATGTAGAGTGGCTGATATTTCTGTTTCTTGCCCCCTTTATTCTGCACCATGCATTTCTTTTCTTATGAACATCACAGATTAGAAGTGAGGCTGATTTACATACACAAGGGGGGAAAAAGGCAGTGTTACATGTGCAATAAATGGGAAAACATTGATAAGAAAATAGTGGATGAAAATGCCCAGTTATTTTCTGAGGGTAAAAAGCATCCTTAGTGACTCCTTTGAGGAGCCTCACCCTTAATTTTAAGCCTTCTAAACTGGGCCAAGAGGCTTGAGCACATCATTTCTGCCCCTCACCAAGGGTAAAGTGAGTGCATAACACTGCAACAAATCCCCAAGGGATCTTACTAATAGTGTCATTAAAATTAGAGCACATCCCTTGCCACTGTAAACGTTTGTGTGTCACATAACTGTTGGCTTCACTCTCTTCTCCTTGTCTTGCAAACTCTTCCTTAGTGGAATTGTTTATTACTAAATTTAGACAGACCTTGGCACCTCCTATCAACTGCTCTCTAGGCCAACATGAAGTTTTGTTTTAGAAGCAGCTTTTTTAGCCACATACTTTATAAAGTGGTGCAATTCCAGTCTTTGCCCCAAGCCCATGTTTGATGGAAGAGTTTCCTCCTCAGTTCTGTGTATTTCTCATTGCCAGGGCTTTTTTTCTAAATTGCAGCCATCTGTGGTGAGCCTGCACTGCATGGGTTAACGTTTATTTTTATATTAAGACAAGCTTTCATTATGTTTTCCCTCTTTCCCCCTTTCTCCCACCTCCCCCTCAGTTTGGAGCTTTAGGCTTTCTAGTTAAGCTTTTATGGTGGCCACAAACAGGTGCGTGCCTCACAGAGGATCTCATTCTGCAGCTCCCACTGGCATCCCTGGCCTCCTGAACTCCCTTTTGCTACCTCCTTCCCCCTCAATAATTTTTTATGAATGATAGCTTTTCAGCCCCCTGGGAACAGCCTGTTGGGAAGAACGCTCTTTGTGGGGTGCAGTCAAATCCTACACATTTCTCTGAGGGTTTTCTGTGAAAGGGCTGGCTCTGTGCTGCAGGTATGACGTACGTGTGGACTCCCCCTCCCTGCTGGCTCCCCCGCCTCCCCCCTCTGTGATTCACTGTGACAAATCTGCTTTTTAATAAATGCTGGTAGACTCTCACCACAGGTGCTTCTCAATTAAAATCCACTTTGTTTAAAAACTGCAGGCTTGTTTAACTGAGCCCCTGGGGAGAGTTGTCAGATCCCAGGATAGGTGACACAAATGGATCGGTGACCCTCTGGAGCTGCATTGAAAATACCATATCCTGGGGGACCAGAGGGCAGCACCACTCTGAAAACAAATCCTCACATTCGAGAAACCCTGGGACTTGTCATTTCAGTGTGGGGCCTTTTTAATCCATCTTTTAACATTTTGTTTTGTTCCCTGCTACCCTTCTCACACCCCCTCCCCCCACCCCCAAGTACTTTTGCCTTCTTTCTAATACTGATTTAGCTGTTTAGAAAATACAAAGGTAAAAGGAACTTTTTTTCTTCCAAGAACAGTCTCTCTTTTCTAAATATACTTAAGTATTCTAAAGATTTTTAAAGATTCTAAAGATATTTGAGTATTCTAAAGATATTTAAAGTATTCTAAAGATATTTTCAAGATATTAATTGAATGGCAAAGCAGGGTATGGAAAAAATACATGGAAAAAAAAAGAAAAAGCAAATTGAAAATGAATTACCTTTTTATTATTATTATTTTATTTTTAAAGAGAAAGGAAAATGTACTCTTGAGTGATCTGAACTTTTCCCTGCCTTCTTAGATGTGTATTTTTAGCATTTTGAATACATGTAATGTTCTCAGATATTGCTTACCAGAGCACTTTGAAATAACTATAGAGGGTGGATGGGATGACTCAGGGGACTGGTAATTGAATGCGGAGCCTTTTCACCTCCAAGTCCCCAGCTTGAATCGAGCCCAAGCTGAGAGGGACCTTGTGGTTACCCTCAGATGGGTGTTTAGTGGCCTGTCTGAAGTGAGTTGGTGGTCTCAGTCCAGCTCTTGGCAAGCAGCTCCCACATCACAGCAACCACGGCCGCAGTCGGTGCCAATTATCAGCCGGGCTGGCAGTGCCGGCAGCGAGGGCAAGGGTGGAATTAGTGTGTGCTGTGCTGCTGTCAGAGGTGGTCCCTGCTGCTCCTGGAGCCCTGCAGCAGCAGCAGCAGCTGGGTTTGGTGCTGCTGGCCTTGTGGGATGTGTGTTCCTGCACTCTGGGGTGATGGCAGCTCCAGAGAGCTGAGCTGGGTTTGGGTTTGCTTGGCCTCTGCAGGTTATTGGTCCCTCTGTTCAAGGGCACCTCCAGGCATGGGGATTTCCTACACACCCTTTGACATCTCTGCTAAGCATGCCAAAAAAGAGATTAGTCACATTTGTGAGTCCAGAGAAGGGAATGGAACTGGGGAAAGGGCCTGGAGTAGCAGGAACAGCTGAGGGAGCTGGGGGAGCTCAGCCTGGAGAAAAGGAGGCTCAGGAGGGACCTTCTGGCTCTGCACAACTCCCTGACTGGAGTGGGGTAGTCAGGCTCTGCTCCCAGGGAACAAGGTGTGCCAGGGGAGGTGCAGGTTGGGCATCAGGAGGGATTTCTTCACCAAAAGGGTGCTCAGGCATTGGCAGGGATGGCCCAGGGAGGTGGTGGCGTCCCCATCCCTGGAGGTGTCCAAGGAATGCCTGGACATGGCACTCAGTGCTCTGCTCTAGGTGACAAGGTGGGGATCAGTCACAGGCTGGACTCAATGGCCTTGGAGGTCTTTCCTAACCTGAGTGGTTCTATGAGTCTGTGATTTCAGCCCCTTTGTTTGATAACAGTAGTCACACTTCTGGTAACTCTCAGCTCCCAAAATTTCCATACCACCCCATTATTTTGCAATCCTCTTTCTGACGTGGCTTTGCATTTATCTCGGAAGAAGTTTGGTTTTTTTTCTGAAGCTAAACTAAAATGTAGTAATTTTGAAAGTGTGAGGACAAAATAGATAATTCTTATCCTTTAAAATCCCTTACAGCTGAAAAAAATTCTTGCATAAATTTCTTGTATTTTGGGAGTTTTAGAGTATAACCCTCACAGAGATTCTGGATGGAGCTTTAACGGATTCCAAAGGCCACAGAGGATCTGCAGTAAGATTTTGGGTTGATAAACAAATCTTATATGTGGCAATCTGTCTGCAAAATCATGACAATTTTCACATGTTTCAGAAAAGTTGAATTAAATATGGTTTGCAACATTTTATGCTGAGAGACAGTTGTTTCCAAAAACGGGGAGTTCATTTTTCACATTCTACATTTCATTCAAGGAATGATGGTAACACAATTCTAATCAAAATAGAGTGGGTTTTTCCCCAAGTACTAAACTAAGTCCCTTAGAAACCCATTTTTTATTTTTTGCCCCTCACTCTTAATGTTAACTGTGGTTTCTGTAAAAATAAACATTTCCTCAAGGTATTGGCAGCCCAAATAGAGATGCTGAAACTGAATGTAACAAGAGTGAATTTATGAGGATTTTTTACCTCTCAATTGAGACAAATGACTGAAGTGAATAGCACAAATAGAAACAATGAAGGTTTTTAAGCTTTTGATTAAGCTTAAAAATTTAAGCTGGTATTGGTAAAATGGTAAGGAATATTTTGTATAAAAGGAGATCTAAGTATTGCCTGTTGAGGAGGACAGGGATGCAACTTTTGGGATCTGTAGTTTAGGTTGGGGTAACATCCTGCTGCACACATGCAAGTAACCAGTTAGGTTGATTTCCTCATTTCTGGTCACTCACTGATAGATGATTTGGCCAGGCTTCACTGGGAGGGGATGGATTTGGGCTGTCTTTGCAGGATATTGTTTATTTTTATCCAAGAGTAAGATTTAAGGAAGCAGTTGGGAGACCAGCTTTCTGGCTGGGAACAGCACTGCTGGAGATGAAGGGAAGCCTGGCTCAGGGCTTTCTCTTGTCTTTTGGACAAGATCAGGAAATTAACTCTTGGAAGGGTCTACAAGGTTAATCCCATGCTTGGTGTCTTGAGCAGCCCAGAAGAGAGGCAAAAATAATTGCTGTTTGCAGGTTGAGATTAGTGGGTAAAGCCAAGAAGATGTTGTGAGTGATTTGCCTCAGCTGAGAAACAGATTTGTCCCTCACCTGGAGCTGATGGTGGCAGAGCTTTCCCTCTTTAAAGCTCAGGCAGGAAGGAGGACTGTGCATAAGATTGCCCTGAAAACCTCTCTTGGAGCACATGCTCATAGTGGAAATGCTGTAAGCCTGGAGGAGATGAAGTCTTCTAAATAATGGTGGTTTTATGGAGGAGGTGATGCTTTCTTCTCACAAAGGAAGGACATGGAAAAAGCTGAAGTGGAAACAGTTGGCAAGGTCACTCTGTCTTGTCTCAGAATGTCAGGAAGGAGGCCTCTAAACGAACCAAAGCCCTAGGAGTGGGGCTATCACCATTTCTTCCTGCTCAAACAGAATTCTTGTTCAAGGCATTTCCAAATAAGGGTGAGGAACTGAGCACTGCAACCGCAAGATGACAGTGCAAGGCTGTTAAAACCAAGGCTCCTTTTTCTTTCTACTTAAAATAATCCATGTCCAGCCATGAATCAAAGTGCCTCTATAACCTGCCTTGCTCCAAAATAGACTGACAGAAACATATACAAATCCTCCTGGAAAAATAAATGATGATAAAAGCTTTAGCTGGAAACTCCAGAGTGAGAATGATTAGCAAGTTGCACCGTTGACTTAACGTGATTTTAATCATGGGCTAATTGTTCATCTCAAGGCTAAAAATGCCATGATGAGTGAGGTGAGAACAAGGCAGGTAGAAATTCCATGGCAAAAGTAGCATTTGCATAATATGGTAACAGTAGAAGCAAAAAAAAAAAAGAAAAGGGGCAGAATTTCCTGGCTGGTATGAATTAGCCTGAAATCAATGGAGCTTTACTAATCCATACCTTTGAAACCCTCCCCTTCAGCATGCCAGTGCTACAGCAGCAGTGAGCTATGGGATAGTTGCTGAGATGCCTCACTGAAGTAAGAATCAAACCACTGTGCCACTGAGGGAAAGAAGGAAGAACAATTTTAGCATGTAAGATTAGGGCGGTGCTCAGGGTGGGACCAGCCTGGAGTTTGCCAGTGCTTGAGCCCACTTACACTTTATATAAACTTCTAAATATTCGGGAAACCTTTCCATGATGTTTTGATTTCAAAAGCTATCTGGCAGCCTGAGTGCCCATACCTAACAATTAAACCAATAAATTCAGAGGCCAGTCTTTAAAGTTCAGAGCTTCAAATGCTCTCACTAGTGCATTATTCATGGGCTTGGTTTTTTCCTTTGATATCTCTCTATGGTGTGATCTGTATGGCAGAAGAGAACCCACATCTGTCTGTTTACACCACCCTGGAAAGTCTTGTGGGCAAACAAAAAAGTCAACCACAAATAACAGCTGGGCTACCAACAAACAGTATCTGGAGTGCCTCCACCCACCTGCCATCAGGCAGGCTTCTAAATCCCATTTGAAATGGGAAAAGTCAGATCAGGGTGGGAGGGAGGAGTAGACGGAGGGCTGGGGGGGAAAAAAATTAGATTGAAAGACTAACCTGAAATTAGCAGAACTAGGAATTTTGCTTTATTTTTTTTTTTTTTACATGGAGTAGGTCACATGTGGGCCCTGAGCTGAGCATCATGGCATGGCACAGTGGATGTCCTTCAGTCAGATCCTTTGACTCATTGTGAGGTTGAGGACTGAACCCATTTGTACTAAAAGGAGTCAGGTTCTTCTGAGCTGAGGAAAAGGAAAGGTGAACAGAAAAAGTCCTGTAAACCATTTTAAAATTCATGAAAGATTCTCCAATAGGATGCTGGAAAACGCTGTAAATTCCTGTTTCACTTGAGCCACTGGGGAGTCAGGTCATTCCCACTTCAGCTGCAGGGTCTCTTTACATTGTTGTGGGTCTTATTGGAGAGATTTCCATTTTCAATTTCCATTGGCTTGAAAAGCTTCCCAAAGCTTCCAGTGATGACTTCCTTACCAAGGCTTTCACTCACCCAGATATTTTCATGTACCTGAACTAAAGCATTTGGGTAGCGTTCTCAAAATCAATGGAAGTAGTTACATGCTTAAAAGTAGGCATCCACAAAGTTGGATCTCATCCTATGACCCTTTAATTCTTGAGAAGTATGGAAAAGACTGATTTATTAAGCTGATCCTACACGATGCTTCTCGATTTGCAGTATTCAGAGAGTTTTAATTGTTATTTACCTCACACTAATATCCAATCACTTGGATGTTTCACCTTAACTTGATTTATGACTAAAAAAATAAAGCCATGGTGGAGTTGAGGATTTCATTGTCCATAAATAGCTTTTCAGTCAGGTGTTACATCTATTTCTGAGGCTTTAATTCTTGGTGAGGTAATTTCTCCCCAGTGCAGATCATCTCATGTGCTGCAGTATACTCCACTAATGTTGACTCCCCTGCTTGGAAATGTGTTCATCTTACAGCTTTTATTTCCTGAATCTGGGGAACAGTTTTTCCCCTTCCAGTTGTGTTCATTTTTCTGAGAAAGGGGTGCCTTTTTGACTTGTCCTGACTTTCTCCCTTGTTCTGTTTATCCTTGCTGCAGAAGATGGCCACGATTCCTCCATTTCGTGCAAGTTGGAGGTAGTGCTGGGGTCCCTGGCAAGTTCCCAATACAGGTCTCAGATGACTTAAATGCTTCCCATGGGTACATTGACACATTATTGAGCAATTACATTCTCTTGTGGCAGTCATCTGTGGAATAAGTAAACTGCCTCTGTGAGCCCCACGGTGATATCATGCACCATAAATGCATGCTTGGCCTCCATTGTGTCAACAATCCCTCACGTTCTCAAAGGCAGAAATGCCAGTATAATTCTCAAACTACACTGACTAATAAACAGGTTCATTTTATTACTTGTTTCTACCTTGAAGGGCAAGATTAAATCTAATTTATAAGGCTACCATAAAAGGAGAAGGCATATGGGTAAGCATATGTGATTATTTGTTTATTCACTCTAAATTTATTGATTTGAGGTTTGGGGAGTGAAAAGGGAGGCCAGCAGAAGAGAGTGACTTACATTTAAGTCTTATTTTTTTTTTTTCTTCTGAGTAGGGGAAGGTTGGTCATGAAGATCATTTTCTCATCAGTAACTTTGGCAAGACTATGACATACATTACTGATAACTCCCAGATCTGCTTGCACAAGCAGAATATTTATGCAACAAGATGTCAAGTAACACTCTCCTGAAAATTAGGAGATCTTTGATTACACAGTCTAGTGTAAAGTTAATGGTGTAATAAGTCTTTTTTTTTCCCCTCCCTTCAAAAAACTAGCATCTAAATGTTTTGTAAAACTTTGAAAACTCCCAAGGAGAAAGTGGAGCTATAAAGGTGTCATAAGTACTTGTGTACTCATTAATAGCTGTCATTAATGAGCTAGCCTGTGCTTTGGTGCTTTCTCCAGCCTTTGTGTGTCGTTCAGTGATGTGTGGTTGATGCTGATCACTCTCAGCCCAGCACATGGGGAGTTTGGGGTCCCAGCACACACAGCTGGAGCACCCATTAGCACCCCCAAGTCCTTCCCCAAGGGCTGCTCTGCATGACACTGTCCTCAGGCAAATTTTATGGCCACCAGGTGTGTTGAGACCTCTGAAAGAGGGAAGCCCAGCACTCCTGCCTGAATCACCCTGAAAGTGGATGTGACAGCACAGGGTGTCCTACACACGAGGCCAGTCGGGTTGTTTCCTGTGGATCTTTGTTGTGGCTGGGGACAGGACACAGATCCCAGCGTGCTTTTCAGGGTTGTGCAGTGTTATTCAGTCTGGTTGAATAACTACCCTCTGCTTTGTCATCAGAGAATATTTATGACCATCGAAGGAAGGCCGAGTTCCTGGAGACGGGATAACGCACGGCTTTCTGCTGCCAGACACAGAGTTCCTTTCCGTGGTCACACCAATGTTTGTTCATACTCCCACGGACACCACAACTTTTTTGGATAAGGAAGAAGATGATGGAACACAGATGAGGGAAAGAAATGGCCTCAGAGAACTTGGATACGTGGGGGTATTTTTACCCTTTGGGGTTTTTTCTTCCTGAATTTCAATGAGTGACTTATTGGAAACTTCTTTGGGTTTGAAGTGGTTTTTTTTTTCTCTTGTTCCACACACACGAAACTGTTTTGGGTTGTTTTGTTTGTCTTTGTTTATAATGCAGCTGAGATAGGGTGACTTGATATTTTTAAAATAGAAAACTGATGCCTTCTGAGGGAATAGGCGGAAGAGAGGAGGACTTCACTAGCTGGAAAAGTCCTGTGGGTCATACCAAGGACAGCTTGCTACTGTGAAGGTTGTGCTGGATATGGCAGGGAGGATTTGGTAGGAGCTGGTATGGAGGCAGTAGTGCTGCTTCTCCTTGGGTGCCAAATCCACTGCTGGTTCTCCCAATGCCAGATCCCAAAGATCCCTGCACCACAGCCACATATTTCTTTTGATTTATTAACTGGTTTTTCCCTCTTTTGATTTATTAACTGTTTTTTTCCCCTCTTTCTTTTAAAGCAAATTGTAGATTAAGCTTTTCCAACCCATGGCATTAGAAACTGTCAGGCGCTGAATGCCAAGCAGGTGCCTTCAATTTCACTCGCTGACATCCTGCTATCCTCTATCACTCAATGAAAATAAAGCTAAAACAAACAAAAAAATCTTGTCTTATTGGTGAGGTAAATGAATGGTATTACAGATCCAGTTTTTTAATTTCTAAGATGCAGAACCCTCACAGAAAATGCTCAGCATCTTGACCTTTCTCATTTTGATCATTGCCAAAGCCTACAAGGCACTGAGAGTTTAGGAGCATCTTCTGGAGCCTGTTATGTGCTGGAGGCTACCCAGCACACCCTGAAGTGACAGCAGGTTTTCAGAGAAAGAAATCGTCAGTGAAAAGGAATGTATGGCAATGACAAAGTGTCTTCCAGGGATTACCATCCAAATGAACAGCATGAGTCTCCACAAGAGGCTCCTCCACTTGTTGCCTGTTGGGAAAAGCCCAGTGCTGTTTTCCATGTTGTGCGATTGAATTAGTGAATAGTATAAATTATTCTACTTTTTCAAAACCATCACCCTGGGGATAACTTAATATTTTGAAAGGAATATTTAATATTTCCTTGTCATTTCTATGTCTGTGTTAAAAGTATTATGCTAATATTGGCAAATGATCACTCTAGGGTAAGTCTCTGTGATGGTAATCCTCTTTCCCTTCTCTGCTGTCACTGCCATTTCAAAGCTTCCAGAGCTTGCTGTGGGAATTATTCCAGCTGGAGACAGGGGCTAGAAATCAATGAAATAATTGCTGTTGTTCTGAGATTTCTGAAAAACATGTTTGCACTGGTGCTGATGGGTTCAAACCCAAAATTTGAATATGCTTTGCTGACTCCTGCAGGTGGACTGAGAGAGAGGGAGAAGGTGGCTTTGGTTTTGCATATCTATTATAATCTAATTTTGATTTTGTTGTTCTGAAATACTTGAGGGTTCATATATTTTGAGAAGTTCAGCAAAGGTCCACTTTGTGCAGATGCACTTCAAGCATCAGCAGATGAGCTCCAGGAAATCATGTTGGACAGGGCACTGTTACAGTCATCCTTTCTACCACTTCCTCTCAAACTGATATAAACAGATGCATGTTTTTATGTCCTTTCCCTTGGGAAAGGGAGAACTCTGAGCACAAATGATCAATATGTGGCTTTTCCGTGGTTACTTGGGAAACTTCATCCCTGAAAACTTTTTTTAATCACAGGACAGAATCCAGCTATCTGTTTTTCATCTGCTGTAAGTTATAAAATCTGGACAAGAGGAACAAAGCTGAATGAGCTGGTTTATGCAACAATAAAAACAGGTATGTGTGTTTGTGAAAACTAAGGAGCTGTAAAAAGGGAAATAATCACTGCTTTTAAAATAGTGATAATTTTAGATTTTTGATGTACTGTAGACTTCCATATTCATTTACTGCTCCTTCCAAACATTTTTCATGTTTTATTTTCTCCTTCAGCATTTTTAGCAGATTTATGGAAGCTGGATTTGATGGCTTCTGGCACACTATGATTTCTCTTCACTTAGGAAGGCCGTAAGTAAGGCAGCCCTGTGTGAACATGAGGTGCAGTGGCTGTTCTGTGGTGATCAGTGCCAAGACACACTGGTGTGCAACTCCTAGATTGTATTTCTGGTTGTATTGCAGCTCTGGACAAATCACACCTGGGAGGTTTTGGAGGGCACATGTCTGGTGTTTATTTCCCACTGAAATGCAGTAACAGGAGTGGTTAAGAGCTGGTTGAATTTTTCTGAATCCCTCCCATACAGTCTTTTGGTTTCCATGTTCTCAGTTATCCCAAATGAAAGGTGAAGGCTTTGGGGTTATCTTCTCTGGAAATGAAGCTCTGCAAAAATATACTTGCAAAGGTCCCTCCAAGAGCAGCAGCAGCTCGTTCCTACAGCTGGAGCTGCGGGGCACCAGGTGAGCATGGGCATCCCAGACTGGATGTGAAAGGGGTTCCTTCTAGACACTGATGGGTGGGGGAGACTTTGCACACCACGCTGCCAGATTTGCAGGTTTGGCAATTAAATTGTGAGGCAGATTGTTCAGAGGGCTGGAGGAGGTGGGAGGTCTGTGGGGTCCTTTTCGTAGGATGGGAGAGAGATGAGATTGTCATTTGTGTGTCTGGGAGCTGTGCTGAGAGATGCTCCTGGACCTTCCCCCAGCTTTGAGGGGGGGTTAGGACTTGTGAGGCCAAACATGGGGGTTGTTGGAGATGACAGCTGGTGTTTTCTAATGGTATTGAGAGAGATTTTAACAACGCCAGGTGAGGACAAACACTATTACAGGTACACAATAATGGCACTAGTCAAAAGGCACAATGGCCCTGTGGTGCACACGATGGAGAGGAGCTGGGAGCTCTTGGATCAGTTTTTGACTTTGCCACAGACCTCCAGTGCTACTTTCAGGCAGTCCCTTAATCTCTGCATCCACCCTCTGTGAAGCAGCCAGGCTTGGAACAGTTTGTGTCTCTGGAATCATGTATCTAATTCAGCTGTTATTATCAAAATTAAATATTAAAGAACTGTTGTGTTATCATAGGATAAAACCATGCCACACCATTTTCACTGTGAACTTTGTTCTTTTGCTACTACATTTTCTTTACATTACATTTTTCAGGAAAAACAATGTTTTCACTGCATAAAAGTAAGTTAGGCAGAAATTCATGATGCATGTTGTGCAAGCTAGACTTGTGGATTTGATGGCTGACACTAAAATAAGAGATGCATGTTAAATGCCACTAGGAAGACTTCAGGGCTGGTTGTTCAATAAAATGAGGCACAAGTCTGGGCATTGAAAGTAAACAAATAATGTAAGACTTTGTAGAGATCAGCCTTCCAAAGCTGTTTGGAAAGTTCCATAACTTGGGGCTCACTGTAGGCACTCCTGATCCCCTTGGTGACAGGCATGCTGCTCTGAATTTGTTGTTCAAACTTCCACTAATATTCTGTGTCAGACAAGGAAATAACTTAGATAAGATCAATTTTCAAACATACTTCTTCAGGAAGGAACTAAAGACAAGTCCTGAAAAATATGGAATGGAAAAATCCTGATCTTTGGGAAAATAAAGGAACTGCTGTGTGAGAGGAAAAATGTCAATACATTTGGAGGACAGGTGAGTTTTTTTGCCAAACAACCTTTAAGTTGTCTTTGAAAGTGCATGGTCAGTTTATGAGGAGGTGCTTTCAGTTTTAGGAAGCACTGGTAAATGTCAAAACTATTTACATTTTTCACGTAATGGAACATGGAAGCTTCCTGTGACAATTGGCAATTTGCCCGTGTGGGGGAGAGGTGAATGGCAACTTTGGAGAAGTTAATTTTGGGTTTAATTGTGTTTTTCAGTATTACTGATGCTGTGCAAGGTGATAATTACCTAGTTGAAGTCTGGATAATGTAACTCCCCAGCAGACACCTGCAGCACTGTCCCATACACCCAAACAGGGAGGGATTTGGGCAACCTGGGGCCATCCATGAGCTGTTCAACCAGCAGTTCCACCTTGCAGTGTCTTGGTTCTAGCTGATGAGAAGTTCTACAGCATAAAGGCAGCTTCTGAGGGATGGAACCCTCAAACCCACATCTTTGCTCACCCCTCCAGCCCTAAGCAGAGTGTAACAATAACCCACAGGTTTGTACAGAATTTCAAATATTTCACCTGTGTTGCATCTACATTGCCACATGCACTGATGTGTCATCCCTGAAACATTTCTACTGCCCTGTTAAGCATCCTGTTTCAGCTATCTCAAAACACTTTTTTTTTTAACCACTGAGTATTTAAAATGATCCACAGACTATTTCAGACTGGTTGTGAACAACTCCAGAACAATGTTTGGAGCAACTTTTGCTCCAAGATCTATAGGATAGATCTTTCCATAAGCTCCAAAAAGCATGCCTGGAGCTTACAAATCGGGGAGAAGTATTCAGTTGGGAAAACTTTTCTCTTTAGTGGAAGAAGAAAATCACCCATATTCTTTGGATGGCCTTTTGTAATGCAGGGACTGTCACAGACCTCTAAACCAGAGACCCCTAGGCCTGCTAGACTTTATATGGTAGTAGTGTAATAGGCCTTGGAAATACATATTTTAATGTATTATATAATTATAATACAATGTATAATATAATTATAATATATAATTATAATTATGTATGGATCATGTGTGATCTAGTAGGTCCTTTCTGCCTCTTTTCCCTTATACATGTGCTGAACCTTAAATACCACATGACACTTAATCCACACAGTCAGGCAGAAGGGTTCAATTTTAAGTTACTCATTTGAAGATCAAATATTTTTGTGCCTGATAGTGTCTCTGACAGTGAAAGGTCACAGAATAATTTAATTAAAAAGCTAAAGCAAAGCACTAATAATACATGGTATCTCACCAAACCCACAGTCACCTGCCCTGCAGCTGTTGGATTTGCAAAAAAAAAAAATAAAAAGCCATCAAATAATGGATTAAGGATGCTTTCCAGGCTGAAAGCTTTAAGTAATACACCAATGTATGATTCTTAATAGGAATATCATCATCTAGAAACCCAGCCAGCAAGCATTGGATGAATCTGTTTTTGTTGTTATTGTTGCAGGCTGGCAGTACTTCTCTCCAGATGTACCATTTGGCACATTAAGCAATTCTTTTCTTAGAAGGGGAACCTATGTTTTTGACATGTAATGCAAAACACCAATGGAATCACTACATAAGCAAAATGCCAGTAATGGTACAGTGGTCCAGCCACAAACATTGGTATGTTAATTTTGTTTTATTTTTCCTAGTGTGTCATCTGTAGTACTGTATTTTGTATCAGGGCTATGGCTGGGCTGTTTAGTATCAGATTTTAAAGTGTGTTTTCAGCAAGAGATTTAAGCAAGGAAACTAATGGTTGGGGGTTTTTTTTTTCTACTTAATATGGATGTAACTATAATTTTTCCTTGATCTTTGAGACCAGGCCAAATTTTCCCCTCAATTATAGCTGTTCTGTCATTCAGCTGTATGCATCCACTTTTGATAATGGTACCCAAATAGATTGAAAAGCAAGCAGTCTACACTAAGGCTGTGGCTTATACATGCCATTGCTTCCTAAGACTAGATAGGCCTTAAAAAAAAGTTTCAATTCATTTGTAAGAAGATTATTTAAATTACAGTAGTTAGCAGCTTTCTTTCTAGTTGATATGACAGATGTTTAGGGTTTTTCCTGCTATTCATCAGAAATCTCACCTTTATTTCTCCCATGTTAAATAAGTCAGTTCTGGCTTTTGCCTGTCCATACAGTTAGAAAATGAGACTTTCTGATTACTCTCCCCCTGCCTAAAAGCAATGGAAAAGCAACAGTGGGGGGGAAAAAGGAGTGGTTTCTCTCCAAGTTCCTAATTAAATGGGGTTGTGTGGCCTTTCCAGTCTGATTAACTCTGTGATTAATAATGACCAGGTGAGGCAGGGAAGTTATTTTTCTTTGGGTTTTTTCTGTCCCATGAATGCTGGGGAAGAATGCAAGGAAGGCACAGAGTTGTGAGAACACTTTCCTTCTCCTGTTGGCACAATTCCTACAATCTGGCCATGTTTTAAACTCCTGTGAAGAGCAAAATTTCATTCTTTCTCCTCTAGAGGATTTCTGCAAAGAAGGCAATGCTTGGTCCTGCTCAGCCCCTGGAGGGAAAGGGACAGTGTTAATGCTGTGCCCTGTTTTGGTTTCTCCAATTTTTTATTTTCTTTTTATTACTCTTTGAAGCAAGCAACCCAGGGCAAAACATGGTTTTGAAGGTTTGCAGCTACCCTTGGGGCTGAAGTGGAGAGAGCCACTGCAGCAGTGCTGTGAGCTCAGCCATGTGGGTCCAGCTTTGAGGGAACGCATATTTTTAAAAAAATACTGGCTAAATGTTTCAATGTGTGTTTTATCTTTTCCCACTCCTATTTGTGTTGCAGGAAGTGATCCTCTGCTACCCCTGGGGGGGATTGAGGTAGACTACGGGATTAGCACGGGATTGTTTCTTCTTTAAGGCAAATATGTTAAAGTTTGAGTTGGTGTGCAAATGAAACTCACAGCCCTGGCACTGCTTTACTCACCAGTGTGTTATCATTAGGAGTCCACCAAAGAAATGTGGATTAGGCAATCAGCCTGTGTAAGGCTTTTCCCTGTGGCACACCAGCTACTCTTCATGTTTGCTGTATTTTCATAATAATTGAATTTAACATACTCTCCATTCCAAAGTTCATTCAATTTCTTAGTACTTTTCTGTTAGAGGTGGCTTTTCACACCTGGCTGTCATCCAAATTGCATGGTGAAGGCATTTTTGAGGAAACTTGAAGTTTTAGAGTGTCAATAAAGTGCTGCCTGCAAAAATAAAGTCAGATTGGTTCAATGTTAATGTAAAAAAGTGGGTAAATAGTAAATACAGAAATATCAAAACAAATATAGATAATTTAAAAATATCACACTGTGCTCAAGGTAGGTTGGTGACATTTCTTGACCTGTTTTATTATTTTTCACTTAAAAATTATGCACTGCCATATGCTGAACATATCGAGCTGCCCTTCTACTGCTGCTCTTCATATATTAGTTATACAAAATAACTAACTGCTGTTCTATACTTATACCAAATCACATTTTGTTCTTTTCCTTCAAAATCTTCCTTGAACCTGCATCCCAGGAGTGCCAACAAACACAGTTTTGTCTACAGCTTATTGCAGGCGCTTTTACAAAGCTACTCTTTTGTCTTTTGACTGTCTGCCTGAATATGTAACTTCTCTTTTCACCTCTTTATTTGGGAGTCCTCTGAGGCAAGAGCCTCATACAGCACCTGGATCCTTGCCCATAATAATGCTCACTCTCTATACATCCAACAGCACATGGTTTTTCCTAAGAAGAGTGAGTCCTTTTCTTAGGAGAGGAGTTAGGTTGGTCTTTATGGGATTAGTTAGTTAGTTAGTTAACTTTTAGCTTAGTTATTGACTTGGTATGTTACTAGAGCTTTGGCACCAAACCAGTGCTCCCTTTACATGAGTTTTCCCCTAGGAAGGGGTGTCCAGCTCACTGGTAGGACACACCTGCAGCCTCTCCCCTTTGCCTCACACCTGCCCACGTCTTTGTCCAAAAATCTGGAGGTTGTTACACCATGTGCAAAATGTGGTTTTTGTGGGCTTGTTCTCCTGAGTGGTGGCATCATGATGGGCCATGTGGTGGAGATTGAGAGGAGAATGGTTCTGGTGCTGATCCCTGACCCACTGAGATCCAGAGGGTGCATTTTCATTTGCTTTACATGATCCACTGACAGGTATTATGTTGTTGTTTTCCAGGAAACAAGAGAAAGGAGGAGAGAAAGACTGGGAGAAGTGGTTGGACTCAAGGGTCATAAGGGTTTTTTCCAACCTAGATGGTTCTCTTTAGTGAAACCTTGAAAGGCTTTGCACGTATGAGCAAAGAAACTGGGTTCCAATACCACCAAGACAACCTTTACCACTTCTTTCAAGATGTCTTGAAGCACATATAAAATTCAACTTCACATCAGTTTTAATATGCTTTTATACTACCAGACTCCACTTTAAGTCAAAAGCAGCTCTTGGGTGAAGTTGGACTTGATGTAAAGAATAACATTATGTAATCACATAGGAAAGTGCTGCTTAACCACCAAAATATATTTAAAATACTTTTCCGAGTAGATTTGTTGCTAATTATACTATATAAATTTAAGAGTGGAAACTTTGTTTCTCCGTCACCATGGCTTGCATGTCTAATATTTTGCACTGAACCTTGGAGCGCAGCTGAAGTGCAGCTCTCCTTGTAAATGTGTTTTTGATCTAATCCCATTTTCTAGTTAAACATTTCAAATGAAATATACTGAGCAAGAAAAAGAGGGCTACTTTGTTTGGGGTATTCTATAGGCAGAAGATTGCCTGAGGACTTCCTTGTTGACTGTACCTTATCTTGCTGTGTATCCACTAACAGATCAAGTTGAAGTGTGGGTACCTCAAGCTCTGTTTAATTTTCTTTTTCTACTTTTTTTTTTCATCTCCAAGTACATGGATTAGAGCTATAAAGATGTTGGTCTAAGTCACAAGAGTTTTGGAGACCGGAAATGCTTGATTTAGGTAGTTGAATTTTAAGTTATCTGAAGGTAAATATTTCTTATCTAGATGGTGTGTAAATTGTGTATTCATCTGATTTCCTTTCCTTACTGGTTATCATTTTCCTTTGGTGAGTGGTTCGTTTGGCTTCCTAAGCAGAACTAGACAAACTCCTAAATCACTCCAAGCTTTCAGTGAGCTGTGTCACCTTTCTTTTTTTATTTTCTTTAATCATTCTTTTCATGCTTCCGGAACGAGCTGAAGTATTGTGAAAGATTTCCTATCATCTTTGGTGTGCCTGTCTCACACTTCATACCTCAATATTCAGCGTGTTTGATATTCAGCTACTTTCTTTGTAATATTGCATACTGGGAGGGTTGGGATTTCCAGCATGACTGCAAATTTTACCTTTCCAATGATATGTTGTGTTGGATTAAAAGGTGCAAACACAAAACTCCAGTATTCACAATTCTGGAGTTATGTGCCCTTACCAGTCTGGGGATCTGTAACCTGCTGCTGGAAATTCTTATTCAGGTTTCCCAAAGATAATACCTTGCTGGAATTCTCTGATAAATGGCTATTGTGTGTTGCTAAATAGTTTGTGTAGAGCCCAAAGCTGACTAAATTCCAATGATAGTCCCAGTTTTCCAAAAGGATGTGTGTGATGGATACTGTAATTGTATGGGCTTTTTTGCAAGTACCATATGTGGATGTTTGTTCTAATACCAAGTAATTCTAGCAATAAATGCCATTAATAGATTAGTTTATTCAATGCTTTCTACTCTGAGAAGTCATTTGGAAAAAATTTCACCTTTCCTCTATACCATTATCGCTCCATAGCACACCATTATCAGCAAATACCTGATAATATATCCCTACATGCTTGCTGTTGTGAAAGAAATTAATATTTATACTTTTATTGCTGCAAGCATTGCCAGAGTGTGTAGATGTCTCAATTTTTGAATATGTCTTGGCATTTTTAGCTATTTTGCTACTGTGGATGGAAATCCTGTCTTTAGTTTAGCATTGCTCTGTCTTGTGGGAAACAGGGAGTTGTCCCCATTGAGTTGAAAGCAGGAATTCCAGGGTTTGCCTCCTGGAATTTCTGTTCCCAGTGGTGCCATGTAGGCAAAATGGAAACCAGCTTGACTCCTGTCAGTGTCCAGGTGAACTTTTCCCAGCTTGGCAAAACATCAGTGCTGTGTTGCACAACAGATTGGTATGAGGAAGGATTGATGCACTAATGTCTCTAGGCTGACTGTATACCTTATGGTCATACAGTTAAAAATGTTTTTTAAAAAAAGAATATTCTCCCAGAAGCACTAACTGGATCTTCTTACAATCCCTACCTGGTCCCTGCATGTGCAAACCTGATGGTTCTGCATTTATCCCAGCAAGTCCTCTGTGGAGACACTTGTTTCCATCACAGCTCTTGATGTCCTTCCAGAGCTATTAATTTAAGAGCTGGCATGGTCTTCTTTGAATACCCCAGTGAGACATGGAGGAAGGAGGTGGAAGTTTGGTACCATCCACATGCATGTCAAATAATTTAAAAGCAAATTTGGAGGGGTTATAGCAGCAAAGAATGTAGGTGCAGTCCTGAAGTCACGTGCAAATACCACTGCTTTATAGATCTCTCTTAAAACTCTGACCATGCTGAAGTATTAATTTACTGGCTGAGAAGTTTTGAAAAACCTCAATTTCCATGTCAGCTACATGAAAAAAAAAAATAGGGTCTGGTCCTCTGGTTCTGTGGCCTTTTGTACTATTTTTTCTACGTGTTATGGATGGTCTCCACTGCTGCATGACCTTCCTGAGCAGGAATATTGATGCACTTCCAGTTAGGCTGAGGTAGTGATTCACTTTCTGGTGGCATTTATGCAGCCTCCCCTGCCAAAGTTGTGCAGCTGCTTTGCATTTCATCTGGGGAGCAGCATTTCCTTGAAACCAGTCTTGAGGAATCCAGTGTGTAACTTGGAGAGGGGGAGGGCATCCTCAATTTCATTAAAATTATATCCAGGACTTCTGTGGAGGAAAAGTCTTGGAGAAAGGGAAGAAGCCAGCATGCTATTAATGAAACATTATATTCCTTGCAGAGCACCACTTTCCTTGCAAGGCAAACCCCAAAAAGCGGAAGAAGTCCTTCTTGAGTTTCTGATTCCTGTGGCCCTTTGAGCTGATTTGCAGCACTGAGAAAAGGCGCCAATATCTTTGCATTGTTTGGCAGAGAAAAGATTACCTTGTAACTCATCTTGTCTGGCTATGGCCTGGCACTGGATCATGACCAGGTTGATGGCAGCCTGACAGTTTTAAAAGAATATGTTGGCATTTTATGAAAAGGGAAGTTATTACACTTGAAAGGAAGTAAAAACAAAACCAGAAAACCTATGCTTGTCAGTTTTATGGCAGAGAGGCTGTAAAAATTCTGGCATGTTACTTCAGCCAATCCCTGCAACAAATTACTGAACTAAATTGATTACAAAATCAAAGATGGATTTGCATAAGCATTTGTGTTTTAGTTACCCTGCTCTTAAAATGTGTCAGACACTCAAAAGAGTCAACCCCATGCCCCTTACAGTTAAAATTAGTTTACAGCCTAAATTTAGATGTGTAGCAGCAAGAAGGGAGCATGGAAAGAAAAGAAGAGCATGGGAAGGGATGAGACCTCCTGGGTCACTGGCTCCAATCCCCCCCAGTCTCAGGAAACCACATTGTCTTACCCTCTTTCAGGCTGTTATGGTCTTCTGACATTCTGTTAGATAATACAAAAGATGGGGAGTGAAATTTACAGATTTGTCCCAGTTCAGTATAGTTTTTGTCTGTCTCTGTTAACTGCAGGATTGGACCCACGCTGAGACTTATCACAAGTTTCTGCTGGTGGGCTCTGTTTTACAGCAGGAGATGTGCCAGGGAGCTGGGGACTGTGGAGACAAAGGCAGCAGCATTTGTGAGCAAAGTGTGAAGAACAAGGAGGATTCAGGGCAGCTCTTCCAGCAACAAGGAAGAGCATAAACTTGGGAAATCATGTTTCTGAACATTATAATTTCTCTTTCTGTTCCCAAGCTGCTGTCAGAGTAGTGAAGCAGATCACTTCACCCTGGGGTGAGCCAAGGAGGTTTGGGTGCTGTGGACAGGCTGAAGAGATGCCTGAGGAGCCACATGCTGTGCCAGCTGGGTGGCATTCCATGCTAGCTCAAGTGTTCTGCACTACAGGTCCCTGGAAACTCTTCCTCGTGCCATCCTTCAAAACCCTTTATTGAGTATCTTCATCTTCATGGGGGAGTTCCCTGTATAAGTGAGGGCTGCAAAGAAGGCTGGCTTGGTGAGTGCCGTGGCCTCAAAAGCAGTTCTGAGTTATTTTGCTTTGTCAGTCAGAACTGCAAACTGCACCTGCATGACTTTGGCTCCAGAGAGTGCTGCATGGAGTTCCTAGCATTATAGCATGCTTGTAGTCAGGCCACGTAGCCAAAGAAAACGATGAAACCAGACTTCTTCTTGCGGTCAGAAAGAAACAAACAATTTGTTTTGATTGAAGGCTCGGTGCTGTAGTGAGGCCTGGAGTTCTGAGCAGCTGCACAGGAATTACAGAGATATGGGCTGGTGGTTGACAGCACAGCTTACCTCTGTCACTGCTGAGCCCATGGCATGACGAGGGGATGGAGAGCTGAGGGCAAGGTTTGGAGCGAGAGACAGAGAGAGTTGAGAGCAAGGCTTGGAATGAGGGACACAGAGAGAACTGTCACTGAGCTGGAGAGCTGAGAGCAAGGCTTGGAGCTGAGACACAGAGTTGTCACTTCTGGCAAGGGAGGCCTTGGCCAAAGTGATCTGCTTTTCTTAATGCCAATCAAGATTTTTGTGTACCGAATGCAATTGCATGAGTAGATGCAAATAATCTGGGGGGGATTTTCTGCAGGAGTTCTGGCCCCTGTGTTGGGAAGGAGCATCCTGATGGAGGGAGCTTTGGGTCAGTAACATGTGCTATTACACCTGCCTGTGGCCAGAGAATCTACCACTTATGGCTCCATCCTTACAGTGCCTGTATCTCCTGGGCAATGCAGCCTTGTGTCCTGAGGCTTGCAGGTTTGTTTTTTTTCTTCAGGTGAATGCAATTCTTGCCCCATCACAGTTATTCAATCCAAGTAGGTCCAATGTTCAGATAAAACTGAACAAATTTGAATACATTTTCTTTAGATGCTGAAAACAAAGTCAGTTGGGTTTGGAGTTGAACTCAGTATAGAAAGCATGTTTTTGGTATGCTCAGATTCCTTCAAGGATTTTAGACCTTAAGACTCCTCCTAGTATGTAGCTCCCAAACAGGTTTTTCCATGAGATAAGAATAAAACCTCTCTTTTCTGAGGGTTCAGAAAGTTTTCAGTTTTGCGCAGGTATAGTGGGATAACCTAAATATTACTTAATAATTATTACTTATACTTACATTACTTAATTATAACCTATATTACTTATTTACTGGCTTTTTATTGAAAAATGTTTTGTCTAGAAAATATGTTTGAGAAAGATGTGCTCAGATTTAGAGTCCAGATTTCACCTTGAGGACATTGCATGCTGATGTTCAGACTTTGCCTTTTATTGTGGGTTTGTTGGGGAAGGTTTCCTAATTCCTATTTTACACATGGGAAATTCAAAACACTTCTTAACCATTCAGGGGTATTGTTAAGATAAATATATGAGGGAAAAAAAATAGCATGGTAATATAAAGTCACAGATGACATATGGTGAGCACCCCAATGTCAATTGTCAAAATCTCTAGTTGCTTCATGAAAGCAAAGGTGAATAGAAGAATCAGAGCTGCCATTTAAAAATGAGATTTGCCTAAAGCTGTGTTGGAACTGCATCTTGGGGATTTGCGCAAAAGGAATTTCTGCAGAGCTTGTTGTTAAGGAAATCTTGTGAGAAAATGTGGTAATTTTTGCTTTGAAGCCCTCGAGAAGAACTAAACCATGAACAAATGAAATTTAGAGCCTGAGTTTACTTTCAGAGCTCCACCATCCACCAGCTATCTGTCTGTAAGTCTGTCAGGCAGCTCTCTGTCTATCCCTGTAAATTTATGTGATGGAATATGGCCAAGACCAGCAAGAGCTGTGGATGAGGATGAAAATTGCCTGGCAGAGCTGCCTTGCTGCTCCAGATACCATCCAGAATACCATTTGGACATCAATCTGTTCAAATAGAGATGAGCTGGGACAATGTCACAGCTGCCCAAGATGAGCATGGGAAAGAAAAATACAGTGATAGGAGATACAGAATTGACTTGGTGTGCTGGCATTCCTTTCTTTTCAGGGTAAAGACCTGTGAAAGGGCTTGTCACTGACAGAAAGACCCTCTCACATTCTATTGGGGTGAAACTTTCATCTTCCAAATAACACCACGAGTTGTATGTTTCAAGGTGTAATTTGTGTACATGTATTCTTACACCATGGAATTCAGCATTGTCTTCTCACCCCACAGCCTCAGCAACTCAGAAATCTGCTGGTTTATTTGAGCAAAGGGTTGGGGTTTTGCTAATTTTTTAATTTTTAATGCATGTGTCTGGTAAATTGCATTTCCTTCTAATGTTAAATTCTATGCAGGCTGAGATCCTTCTGTTGTGCTTGATTAACTGAAACTCACGGATGAATCTTTAAAAGGAGAAGGTTTTCTCATTTCCATGGAGTGATTGCACTAGGGGATTAGGAATCTCATCTTGCATCTCTAAGCCTCTAAGCTCAAACAGCTCAAACTTTTAAGTTAGTGTAAGTGAAGCTCATTCTTGAGAAAAATTGAAACTGAGGAAGAAAATAATAGTATTTCTAAGGAAAAAAATGCAATGTACAGGGGGAGAGTTTATCCATCTGTATTCAACATGAAACCCTGTGTTGATTAGGGGCTTTGTGAAAAGTTGATTTTCCAGTTCAGCAAAACTTGTAGAAAAAACATTTGCTTCAGGTCAGCTGCAGCTAGTTGCCCTCCCTCTCACTCATTAAAATGAAAAGCAAGTGTTCTCACTTCATTCAACCTTTTTGACCTAAAGCAGAGCTTTAGGGCAGAGCTTCTCCTAGAGCTTGGTCCTGGTCACTGGACTCAGGAGGATCCTGGGTTTCTGTGGTTGCAATGGCACTTGAGGTCACACATGACCAGGCCCCAAAACAAGGAATGCAATCCAGGGTCCCAGCCCCTGATGGATGTCCAACCAATGGAATGCCATGGCTTGCAGAATAAATTCTCATCAGTCCCTTGAGAGGAGGAGTTTCACTTTGTCTGAGATGGGCCCCAGATGAGAGGATGTTGATCTGTAGCTGATGGAAAGTGTCCCTGTGCTGGGACTGCTGGGACACTGCAAATCCCATGGGCAGCTCTGGGCTCCTCACTGCAGGAAAGACCTTGAGGGGCTGGAGAGTGTCCAGAGAAGGGAATGGAGCTGGGGAAGGGGCTGGAGCACCAGGAGCAGCTGAGGGAGCTGGGAAAGGGGCTCAGCCTGAAGAAAAGCAGGCCCAGAGGGGACCTGCTGGCTCTGCACAACTCCCTGCCAGGAGGGAGCAGCCAGATTGGGATTGGTCAGTTCTCCCAAATAACAGGAGACAGGACATGGGGAAATGGCCTCAAGCTATGCCAGGGAGGTTCAGTTGGCCATTAAGGAAAATTTCTTCATAGAAAGGGTTTTCAAGCATGGGAAAAGGCTGGCTAGAGAATGGTGAAGTCATCATCCCTGGACATATTTAAAAGTCATGGATATGGCACGTGGGTCATGGTTTAGTGGTGGCCTTGGCGGTGTTCGATAAACAATTGGTCTTGATGTTTTTAGAGATCTCCTCCAGCCTAAATGATTTTGTGATTTATAGAACAGAACTTTGCCAAATAGCACTGAGATGCTGTATTAGCTTCTGAATTGGTAGGAAGCAGCAGTAGACTGGATTGGCTGTTGGTGGAATAACTTTTCCACATGGCCATAAGTTGACAGTTTAATCACAGTGTTAAGGAGGGTTTATTTTTTCAGTAATAACTTTGGTTAATTTTATTTTGTGTTTCGCTTTTCAGTCCAGCAATCTTCAATGCAAAAGAGTGGCTTCAAAAATAGAAGGGAGAAGGGGCAGTGTATAAGGGAGTGTGTCAAGCCTTAGGAAAAGTGCCCTGCAGTGTCAGATCTTACAGAGCAGGCCAACCAACATTTTTATGGTCGTTTTTGAAAAACCTGCCTTCTGCAAGTTTGGGAAAGAGAGCTCTGCTCATCTTCATGGTGAAGCAGTGGTGTTGAGATGGCCTTGTCACATGCAGATCCTCTGCTCTGGATGCTTTGGGGTTTGATGTTGTGCCTGAGAAGGTATGAGATCATAGCCTGACCTCATACCATCTGTGCAACAGATGGGTGTGCATGGCAAGGCTAATGGTTAAAAACCTGGCTCCACTTAGGTCAGTGGTATCAAGATCTTACCCACGACTGGAGGGGGAGGAAGAAAAAAGTGTCCAAAGATAGGTCTCCTAAATCACTGCTGGGAAAGCCTGTAGGCTTTAGAGCCTTGTTTATTTACCCTGCTGTCGTTTGGCTGATAGTTATTTGTGCTTGGCCCTTGGACAGAGGATTTGATCTTTATGTCTGTGTGTTTGTTGGTGCAGACTATTAATACATGTAACTGCTGAAAGATATGGGAGAAGTGCAGATCTTATTTCTAATCAAACTGTGAAAATTATAAACTTAGCTGGTATTGATCAGAATCCTGTTTGTCCATTCTGTTCTGTAATGAAAGTAGCACAAGTATAAATCATGTTTATTGGTAAGTCTAGGTGTTCTGCTTGCTGCACCAGACCAGGTGATTAGGTTGTTTTCTTCTTAGCTGAATTGCCCTCTTTTTTTTTCTTTATTTTCTTCTCTTTAAACACCCAACACCACACAGATCATCCCTGGATTTCTTTAACCCACAGAATACAATTTTTCTGCCCTCACTGAAATGTTAAAATTCTGTGGACTGGAACATGGCTGGGTGGGGCACTATTCAGTTTCCAGCCTAAAATACAGTCCCTGACAGATTGAACCCAGCTGTTGCACAGGTGCACTGAGGCTGTGCAGCAAGGAAGTTTGCCCACTTATAAACTTCTGCCTGTGTGCGTCATTAAACCAAGATATTTTTGGATCTCAACTATATACTTTTTGTTTTTTTGATTAGGCAAGGCAAGTGGTCTTCATTAAAGCCACAGACAGCAGAATGGTTTCATCTAAATTCTCCCCTGTAATTGCAGAAAGACAAACACAAGTCTCATAATGCTCCAGTTCTTCCCCATCCAGCTCATTCAGCCATTTCTATAATTGGGAGTAAAGCCTACAGAGTCTTAGTTGTTTGTCTAATCTGACACTTCAGCATCCAGCCTGCACTGAAATAGTGCGGAAATACATGGAGTTACATTTCATAAATTACTCTCAGTGACTCTGAAAGAGCTGTGATATCCCAGTAGGAATATAGTAAAGGTTCTAGAGAGTCAGTCCTACATGGAGCAGGTCAGGGAGCTGGGGGGGCTCAGAGTGAAGAAAAGGAGTCTCAGGGGGACATTCTGGCTCTCCACAGCTCCCTGACAGGAGGGTGCAGCTGGGGGTGTCAGGCTCTTTTCTCAGGGAACAAGGGACACGACAAAAAGAAATGGCCCCAGGCTGTGCTAGGGGAGGTTCAGCTTGGACATCAGGAGGAATTTCTTCATGAAAAGGCTTGTCAGGCATTGGCAGGGGCTGCCCAGGGAGGTGGTGGAGTCCCCATCCCTGGAGGTGTCCCAGGAATGCCTGGACATGGCAGTCAGTGCTCTGGTCTGGGTCACAAGGTGGGGATCAGTCACAGGCTGGACCCAATGGCCTTGGAGGTCTTTTCCAACCTGAATGGATCTGTGATTCCATGGAATGGCCCAGGGGGTAAATGTAGTAGAAAAGTTGCTTTGAAGAAATAGCATGGTGCATTTATCTGAGTGAATTCATGTGCAGACCCAGACTTCTCTTGCCTTTGCAGAATTCTGTAAATAATGTGCAATAAACTGTCCTGCAGGCAGGAAAATGTGACTAGAGCATGTAACTAACCCATGGTGGCTGCTGGGGGAGCCCCAGGTAGTGACAATCCATCTGTTCCTACTGATTCCAGCTGCAGGTGGGACTACAGGCAAGGGGAAGAAGAAAAACCAATTAGTCCCCACATGTTTTTGTTTCATAAAGACAATTCTCCTAATGTGTGCAGCCACTAATGATGGGGCTAATTGTAATCTCTGCCATAACCTTTCCTGGCTTGAAGACAAAGCTTGTCACTTGCAATGACCCTTCCTCAGGTGACAGCTACAGTCTGGAGGCAAAAAGCTCAGCATTTCCATGACTAAGAAAGGAGGGAGGTTGCAATTTTATGCAACTCTTTCCATACCACAATGTGCTGCCTTTCTGATTCTTGACTTGCTCCTGAACAGGACAGGAGTAAAAACAGCATGTCTCTGCACAGGAATCCCCTTGAAATTTTCTATTTTACTTTAAATACTTCTCTTGGTGCTTCTCCTGGCCAGAGGTTCAGTCTGCACTCCTGTTTTTTATAGCTGCTCACATATGCATTGTCATTGTATTTCTCTGATGGGATTTTTTATCTCAATCCCAAAGCCTCCTGTATCAGTGAGGTCTACAATTTAATTATGTGTTTTGGAAGAAAGCATTTCCTCCGTGTTTTTGATCTTATTATCTGACCATTGCATTAGATCTACATTTGTACTGTATTTGGAAGCAGTCTGCTGCTGTCAGTTCGACTTTAATGGGCTCCAAACAGAAGATTACCATGCTGATTCAATTACTGCATGCCACAGATTGTTGCAGGTCCTGAATGCTCAGGAACATTTTGCAGTTCCTGAAATGTCTACTTCCAAGCTGAAAATGGCAGCACAGCTAGGCATTGGCAATAAAATTTCAACCCAAATTTCACATAAGTCTTCAAGCTGCTATTGTCTGAAGTGGAATTTGGTGCAGAAATCCCATCTGGTAATTTATATTCTTGCAGAAAAAGTCACCATGAGGAATTGAACGCTTCAAAAGAATTGAGGCTCCAGTTACTTTTAATTCAAAAACAAATGTTTTAAATGGGGTTATGAAGCGGGAGCTCACTGCTGGGATCAATCCTCTCCTTGAAGGCTTGAGGCCTGATTAGGTTCAGGCTCTTAAATTGTGCACACAGCTGATACAGCAACTAATGGGGTTGTGATCATTGCCTTCAAATGCATCCAGCTGATCCCTGATGCTTCTGAGGTGGACATTAGCAAATATGGAACTTGGACTGTGTAGAACCTTCATTTTTGCTGTGAAGAGGCAATCAAGAGCCTTTCATTTTAAGGATGTTCTGCTTGTTTACCAAGGCCTGCTTTTTTGTGTTTCCATTTTAAAATAGGCTAATGTTTGTTTTTTAACTCTTGTTACATTTATGTCAATTTTTATTTCACTGTTTGCGTAAATCCATCAGTCTTGTTGCTGAGAATGCAAACTCTTTTACCTCTCCTCAGCTGATATGTGGTTGAATATCTATTGTCCCTCTCATAAGGGACTGCAGAATTGAATTTTGATCCAGTCCCACAGCTGACGTTCTGCTATGGGCTGTGGATGTCAATAATGTGGAATTTAAAAAGTGGATGAAAACTATTGTAAGAACATGTTTGTTGGGGTTACTGTATTATGCAGTCAATTTCACTGTATGAGCAAGCTGCTATCAAGGTGGAATGCATTTCGAACTTGAATTCTTCAGAAAATAACCTATAGATAAAGCTGTGATTGCATCAGAAAAATAGATATTTTGAATTCATTTTTGCAAATGAAGGATAAAATCAATGCCATAGTTTTCATAGGGGTTGTTTTCATGTTTTCAATCAAATAAATTTGATTGAAAGATGATGTGGGTCACTCTAGCTTCCCTCTTCATGGCTGATATTCTGCTGACATGCATGTGACTTTTCACATGATTCCAGTCTCACTTTAGGCACACCACCAACTCAAGAAAACCATTTTTTTTACTTATTTATGTTGTCCTCTAAATCACAGAATCATAGAATGGTTCAACCTTAAAGATCTGCAAGATCATACACTTTCAATCCCCTGCCATGGAGGGTATAAACATCTGGTGCAACTGTGGTAGAAAAAAAAAAGGAAACAAAAAAAAAGCACAATTGTTCTGGTTTTATTTAATAAAAGCTGCAAAGTCCAGCACAGGTGATTGAATTCCCAGCCTTCTGCCAGTACCTAAAGTGACCTCCACACTCACAGCATTTCCATTTGGCTTTTCCTCAGATACTCCTATGGGGAGAAGAAACTTATCATCTCTAGTCCAAAAGCACTTGTGAATTTTTTTTGAAAGTTGGTGGGAAATCCTCTTAGTCCTTTGGGATACAGGACAGTGAGCTCTTTCACAGCTTTGGAACACCTGAGCTGGGAATCCTGTGCTTGTCATCTGCCTATAAACAAGAGTGCTTCTACTTCTTTTTGTGTCTATGTGTTTGCAGAGCAGCTGAGAAGGGCTTCTACCTTTCTGTGTGTGTGTGACTGAAGGAGAAAAGGGAAACTCGGAGTAAAAGGTAAGGCAGATATTATTTGCATTTTTTATTTTACTTTAGGCTTATTTTTTTGCGAATGGTAAATGTAAAATCCATACACTGATCTGCAACAAACCATTTTCTATGATTTCTCTTATTTTATGTATTTCCTTGAGATCAACAGTATCAAACTTTTTAATATACCTTCATACAGAAAGTTTTTTTGTACAACAGATCATTTCTTTAGCAGCTCTTTTCTGTGGGGGTGATGGTAAAGCACATTCCAAGCTATTTGATTTGAAGTGCAGTGCCTGAGGTTGCTTTCCTTGTCACCATTGCTAAGTGTGAGTTTCTCATCAGAATAAGGTGAAGTTATTGTTTCAAAATGAGTTTGACAAACTCGTTGAGTTTGGACAAATGATAAATATGTCCCAGTTTAAGCCAGCAATGAATTTATAGTGCTTTTAGAAGTCCCTGGGCTTCTTTGTGTCAGGTACTCTTCCCAATTCTCCATGCAGCTGTGGCATTCCCCTTCTGTCCTGACTTGTCAGGACCTCTGATATTCCAGTCCAGGCTTTCTCTTCAGCAGAACTTTCCAGTGGTGCAGGGTTGTATGGTGGTTTTTCACTGTTGACAGAAGTCCACGAGGATGCAAACCACCAAACTCTCATTCTCACTGTGACCCAAACCAGGATTTAAACTGAAGTCTCTGGAGGTGAAAAACCAGACTACCAACAAGTGATGGGAGAGCCTCACATACCTTGGTTCAGATAAACATCTTAATGTTTAGCTTTTCTGAAACCATTCTGGTCCAGAAAGCAGCAATTCAGTCCCATGAGTGTAGCTTGCCTTTTCTGACTTATTGCATAACGAGATTGGGACTCCATTTCTGAAACACCAACAAAACCACTTTTTTTTTTTTTCATAACGAGTTTGACTAAAACTAGTGAGAAAAGACATTCGTGCAAACATTAAAACAAAGAAATAAACCTTCAGAAGGCCTCATGTTTTGCAATCTCAAACAAACTGGGTTTGTTTTCTGGAAAACAGTCTGGAAATGTTTCCTCTTACTTGAAATTTTGTTTTACCATAGTAGCAAGTCTCAATGGGAGAAGCAAAACTGGTGGTTATGCCAGAGGGGTCTAGAAGAAGGACTGGGTTTAAATAGATATTAGAAAAAGAAACTAATGGTGAGAATCTGGATCACTGGGACAAGACTGCCTAGGAAATGGGTGTCACATCCATCACTGAACATGAGTGGCTTGATAAAGATTTTGGAGAACTGAAAGATTTAGGGCTGATCCTAGGATAGGAGTGTGCATTATAAATTGTCTTCAGGTGGCTTCCAGGTTTATGATTCTGCAATTACTTGTCTGATGCAACAAAATTCTCAAGTGTATTAATCTTCATGTGGAAATATCATACTGAAAAAACCCTATATTTTAAAGATCACTCATAATTTACTGTATTTAGCACAGCTCAGCAAAGACTTCCCTGTGAAAATCATGGCAGCCTTTGCTTGCTGGGGCTTCATTTTGGTCTTCCAGAAAACCTTTGCACAGAGCACTTGGGAGATGCTAATTGACTAGTAACTGTATCCTGAAATTGCTGCTCTGATTTTAACCCCAAAAGAGTGGTTTATTTTGCATCCTGAAATGAATAGGGTGTTTTCACTTCCCTTATTCTTGATACTCAGAAGTTTAAATATGTGTGGGAGAGACATGCAGAGGAAGAACTGATGATGAGAGAAGTGCTAGATACAACTACTGGAAACAGTGGTTCCAGTAGATGAGACCCACTCAGATAATAAAAATGTGAGTCAGCTCTCACTCATGTGCTAACAGAGAAGTCAAATTTTCTCTAACCAACTGTTTTTAAATTTTCTACATAAACACAATGATGCATCAGGATATGTCTAAAAATAGTTCCTCCTCCCCTGAGGGATATGTCCACAAACCCTGCACAAAACCACTTGTGCTTCTCAAACACAACTACTGAGCTGCAAAGCCGTGGGTGAGTGAATGGGCTTGGTTATGATGAGTTTCAATCACAATTTAGTTAAAGAAAAGAAAAAAAAATAATTTATAGAATGTATGTTCTGAAGGGAAGCAACGAGCTGAATGTGCTACCATGGTTCCTCCATTTAAATGGGTTTGTCAAGTCTCACATTGCTCATTGGTGTGATGAGCTTCTCTGAGTTTCTCCTATTTTTGCTAGTTTCTGGAAGTGCTGTGTCCTTCCTAGCACAGCTTTTTGCCTTCTCAAGAACTATTAAAAGTGCCCCTCATCCAAGCTGCATAGTTTCATACAGAAATTTAATTCAGCTGAATTGACGTATGGCAAAAAATGTCGCCAGAGCTGTTAGCTCTGCTGTGGCCAGCTCGAGTAGGAGCTGGCTGAAAGGGCAAGATAATATTTGAATGGGATGTAGGGAAAGTGGTGTTACACTGGAAAGCAGGGGAAAAGTTCATTTATACATTTCTGCTTTTGCTTTTTAGAAATCAGCTCATAAACCTGTATTGATCTGCTATCAGATCAACGTGTATCTATCTGCTATCCGTGATCTTTAAGATACAGGGATTTTTTACAGTATATTTTCACATGAAGATTAATACCCTTGAGAGTTTTGTTGCATCAGACAAGTAATTACAGAATCATAAACCTGGGAGCCACCTGAAGACAATTTGTAATGCACACTCCTATCCTAGGATCTGCCCTAAATCTTTCAGCTCTCCAAAAGCTTTTATCTGCTCTGCTAAATTGAGCTGCTGCTGTGTAGCTCGGTGAGAGAAGAGATATTTTGGCTCTTTTGTACCTTCTTTCTGTTGCAATGTTAGCTGGGACTGGTTAAAGTGCGCACAGGTGTTCCATCTTGGATACCTCTTGAGTCGTGGGAAGCTGTATTCTTAAGAGGGTTAGTTCAATACCCTGCAAAAATGAGTTATTGTGGTCTAAATTAGGTAAAAATGGGCATCAATTTTGGATTTTCAAATGTCTTCTGAAATGACATAATCCTGCTCCCATTTAAGCCACTATTGGGATTGAGGTGGACTAGAGTTAGATGCAAAAGAAGTGCTTTTAGAAATCCCATCCTAAATACAGAAGAAGAGTTAGGGCTGTCAGTGTGTTGCATTCTTGAAAAGAAATAAAAAACAAAGAAACCCATTTGAAGTATGACTTCAACAAATCCTGTCATTTTATGCAAAGAGGCATTTCACAGATATGCACAGTTCCTAAACAGATAACTTCAGCTCTAAAATTTGAAAGATTAACAGTTATCTTTTACAAGTTAAAAAAAAAATTCTGGCTGGGCTTTTCAAAGCAGTTCTAAATTTTAAATATAAAATAGTAAGTGTTGCAAGGGTTGTATTTTGCCTTAATCCTCAAGTGCATAATCCCGAAATAAATTTTGAGCTAAGTCCCCTGTGACCAGAAATATTCCTTTAAACTCTAGGGACTGAGCCAGCTATAGTTTCATTTTATGCCAACTAGCCAGATGTATTTTAAAGAAATAAAATTCTATTCTAAGAAAAATAAATTCAAAACTCTTTACCATAAAGTCTAAAAAATAAAGCTGAAAACCAACATAGACTTTATTTCCACAACAGCTTAGAATAAATATGAACAAATATCTGTGTCACATGGGATCAGAACTGATGTTTGTGCATTGCAGGGGCATTGCCTGGGCAAGGACCCAGGGCAATTGCCTGGAAAGAAATTGCTGCAGGGGTTTTTTATATTTGATAGTGGCATCTTCCTTCTTACATAGCACTGAAACCTTTCTGACCAAAAACCATGGAAATTTTTGCAACTTTCATTGCTTGGCTGAGTTTCAAGGAGCTTTGCTTTGACTGAAAAGCTCTAAATAATGAAAGAGAAGCACAGGAGTGGACAGGATCTGATTCTTAAAGCAGTGAATGTGAGTGCAGGGAGGCTCCCCTGGGTACTGGGATCACACACACAGGTGGCTCCTAGGAATTTACAAACAGGGGCTTAGAACTGTTCTGAGGTTACACCCTCAAATGCCTGCTGGTTTTCTCCCATTCTCCTCCACCATCCTTTCCTTGCATTCCCTTTTCTGCACTCCTCTGTTGTGAATATTCCTCCATTCACAACCCCTGCTGCCTTTTTTCCCCTATTTGCTGCCATTTAGCATTACACCAGCAGAAAATTACTGCAGGAGGGGCTTCCATAAAGCAGCAAGTAGACTTGAAATCAAGGAACAGTTTCAAAGATGGGGTTGTTGTGTTCCTGTGAACATATCATAACTGTAATGAGGGTTTGCAATACTTTGACATATGCCATAGGGGTAACCTCATGGTTACCCACCCACAGTGACTCTGATCTTGAGTGATCTCATTCCATATCCTCAGCACAGTTCTGGCATGTTCCCCTCCCTATGGAGGGGCGAATAGAGAATGACCTTCCTTTGAAATCCTAGATGTATTTACATGAGACCATGCCAAATGCATTAACAAGTGGTGGAGTGGAAACCCTGAGTGAGTAAACATGGTCAGCCCAAACATATGTAAATATCTCCAAAATTTTGCAGTGTATCATGCTTTGATTTACACCACAAACTATAGGAGGAAATTCCAGGCCAGCGAGAATCTGCTCTGTTAATTTATTTTTAATTGGTGTTTTGTCTTGGCATAGCACGTCACGCCCTCAGGGAACTTTTAAATCTCCTCTTTGCAAAGTCGATTTGGTTCAGGTGACAGCTATGTTTTGTTGTGACTGACATGGCATCTCCTCACACATAGCAGCAGCTCTTGGTGGTGGTTATTTGTGATGTTGCACTCTTATATCCCTCCTTATCTGCTGCACTCCTGCCCAGAGAAAAAGAGAAAGCTGCTGCTAAGCTTGGAGTAGAGATTTGGCCGAGTGCTTCCCTGGTTTTGGACGGGCGTTCCTCCTTGGAGCAGCATGCCTGGGCTTTGAGAGGCACGTTGTGATGAGTGAACAGCTATATGAGGAACTTTCAAACTTTAAATTGTATCCAAGGAACCTCCAGTAATAAGGGCTTCAGCTTCTACCCACAAGTGGTCCTGCGGGAAAACTGGTCTTTGGGTTTTATTTCCTGAAAGGAAGGATTGTATGGCAGGGCTGGGGCTTCTGGGTCTGTATAATCAAGACTAGGCATGATGAATTTGATGTACTGGCATCTGTTCTGTGTGCTTTGTAAGGCTTCCAATAAAATATGAATTAAAAAGAAATATGTTTCATATGCCTATATGGGACATATGGCAGTTAAAGCTTTAGATATGGCATTTTTGTTGAGTTAAAAAGGATGTGTTAGAACACACATAAGTTGCACAGTTCTTACAAAAAAACCAGAGAGGCAGGGAAAGTTTAGGAAGCCAGTCAATGTAGATCTGACCTTCAGTGTGGGGCAATTTTCTGGGGTGCCAGGGTTTGCTTCAAGCTTACTGTACCTTTGAAAGCTGAGGCTGCAGACTGCATATAATCCTTCAAAGAGGGCAAGGTGTGAAAACAAGCTAATAAATGTATAAGGGCTAAAGGAGGAATTTTACAGATCAGAGTCGAGGTTGCCAACCTTTCCCCACCACAAAACCCCAACATCCCTCTCCAGGAACTCAACCCAGAATATTAGTTTTGGATGACTGCCTTTGCAAGTCAGTACAGTGCAGATGAGGACCCTCCCCCATTATCAACTTCCAGCCCTTCTATGAGTACAGAAAAGGCAAAAATAAAAGATGAAGCTGCAGTTTGGGTTATTTTGGTCTGGGATTGATTATTCAGCACTGTCAATGTGCCCTGTCTTTCCATTGTGATAATTAGAAACATGATTAGGTAAATCAGTCGTTTCCTATCTTGCTTGTGCAAAAGCAAAGCCAAACAGTCACTTTTTCTTCCTTGAGCTTTTTTCTTCAGCTCCTTCCCCTGGCTCCTCCTCAGGGCTGCCTGCCAGAGCTGCAGCCCAGCCCTGATGTGGGACAGACCAGAGAAGGAGCCGTGCCAGGAGCCTCCCCATGCTGGTCAAAGGTGACATCTCAGCCCAGCCCTCACCCCTGGTGTCACAGCTGTGGGCACTGCTGTGTTGCTGCCTGATCCCTGTCTGGGAACAGGGAAGGTTTTGGCAACCCCTCTGAGAAGCCCTTTGAAATGTTGGGGTTACACCCCTAAAGCAGAGGGGTGTTAGATCTTGCTGCATTTGAGCTCCTCCAGATGCTGTTTGTAGGTTTCTGAAGGAGCTACAGACCAGAGCTGAAAAAGAGAGTGCTCTTCCCTGGGAGGTGATCCAAGGGAATATTTGTGGAAGATACTTCACAAGCAATGGGTAGCTTATGAATCCCCTGCCTCAAATTTATGAGAGGAGTTGAGCAGAAGATGAAATGCTTTGTAACCTGATTTGGTTTCAGTCATTTGAGCTGATCATGAGCTACCCCCTGTTCAGACTGGCTGCTTGCAAGGGGAAGACATTGCCCTTGAAGAGTTTTTAAGTTCAGTGCACTGGACTGACAGAAAACAATTTATCTTCATCTTGTGCCATCTCCTTGGAGAGCTTTCTCTGGTCCAAGCACTGTGTGGTCTCTTCCACGTGGTGCCTGTGTTTCTACTGTTCCTGAATCCCCCAAAACTGTGAAACATCCATGTTTGCTCTGTTTTTATCCTGGCCCAGAAATGTCCTTTCCTGCATCCCACCTGGGACATAACTCACCATAGCAGCACTAACCCATATTCCACAGCTGGAAACAGTCTCCTGGGGACAAAGACCAAAGGCTGCTTCCACTTCTCAATCTTCTTCAGCATATGGGTGGGCTGGAGCCAGAACCCCTTGAGGGAAAACCTCTGAGGTGGGAAAATGTTTGAGAGGGACCTGAGGCCCCTGCTGGACAAGATGAGCCAGCAGTGCCCTGGGGGACAGGAGGGGCACTGGAACCCTGGGGTGCATCAGGAAGAGCAGTGCCAGCAGGTCAGGAGTGATCCTGCCCCTCTGCTCAGCCCTGTGAGGCACATCTGGAGAGCTGTGTCCAGCTCTGGGATCATCAGGACAGGAGGGACATGGAGCTCCTGGAGTGGGGCCAGCAGGGGCTGCAGAGATGATTTAGGGCCTGCAGCATCTCCCTGGCAGGGAAAGGCTGAGGGAGCTGGGGCTGTCCAGCCTGGAGAGGAGCCCCAGCTGAGAGGGGCCCTCAGCCCTGGGTGTCCCTGTGTGCAGGGAGGGGCAGAGCAGGGCCCAGGCTCTGCTCTGGGGGCCCAGCAATGGCACCAGAGCCACGGGCAGGAACTGATGCCAGGAGGTTCCACCTGGACATGAGGCAGAACTTCTGCCCTGGGCAGTGCCCAGGCACTGAACAGATTGTCCAGAGAGGGTGTGGAGTCTCCTCACTGGAGATATTCCAGACTCCTCTGGACACAATCCTGTGCTCTGGGCTCTGGGATGGCCCTGCTGGAGCAGGGAGGTGGGACCCAATGAGATCCCTTCCAACCTTACCCAGTCTGTGATTCTGTGTTAAAAGAGAGTAAACAAAGAAAGTGCAACAAATTTCTAATAGCGCAGATGTAATTTATGGCAATGAAATTTCTGTTTCATATCTGGAAACAGACAAGTGAAAAGCTGAGTGAGGTGAACATGAACTCCACATGAATAAGATTGAAAGATGCTTCCGATTGTTTTATATGGAAGCAGAATTTTGGGAGTATATATATTCCTGGGTGCCTGGTCAGAGGCACGTGGATGCCACCACAGTGCACACACATTTATTACCTGTTCCTGTCTCTGGGACAGCTCTGCTCCCTGCAACCTTCTTGCCAGAGGATATGGTAGCAATGACTCCAGGCCTTGCCAGGCACAGCTCACTGTTGCATACATATGACCCCATGAAACCAAAACATACTCTCAAAGAGCTCTTGTACTCCAGGCCTTCCACTTCAGGAAGGATATTCTATTTCAAAGTATATTTGCATATTTACTATAGCACTTCCAAGAGCAAGGTTTTTTTTTAAAAGGTTATAGCAACATCTGTTTGCCTTTGATGGAGACAATTCCTCTTGCTTATATTCCCTATGCTGTTGAACTTCTGGATCTTACAGAAATCTTCAGCATTTTAAATTATCTAAAGGTTTGATAGGTTTTGGAGTAAGTGGTTGAGATCTAGTTGGCTGCAGAGTATTCAAAGGTGAAACTAATGGTACAGCAGTGCATTTTTAAGGCCCTGTGCTTCTTAAGTGTGTTGCATTTGCTAAAGTTAAAGAAAAAAACAAAGTCTCACTCTATCTGTGGCTCATACTATGTTGTGTGTGATATGTGGCAGCACAAAAGTGAGTTTTCTGGTTACTCCATAGCAATGAAGTGGATGAAAGGTGGGGAAGAAATTCAACAGTCAAGGAGCTTTGTGAATCTTTTGTGGAACCTTTAGTGTTCAGGAGTCATGAATCTAACAATAATAAGATGATTGGATTAAAAATGTGAAATGTAAAGTACGAAACTGCCAGGGTTGAACCTTGGACATAAACACTGGTTACAGTTTTTAGCTGTTTTTTGCACCTATCTGGTTTGGCAATACATTTTTCTCTAAAAATTCCTAGTGGTTGTAAAATGTATTGATATCAAATACTGTGAGATGTGTCAGTGCAAATCCATAGTAACAGGGTAATGCCAATTAATTTTGCTTGTTTGACTGTCAGATATGCAGTTGGTGTCCACCTGAATGTAGGAACACACTTTATAATAATTAATTGGAGTGTGCTAAAATGAGAGACAGTATTTCTATGTGATTAAAGAGTTACAGTAACAAAACCCTCACGAAATATGAACTGGTTTGAAATCTGTTCATGAAAAGTGAATGCATCACTCTTACCTTCACCTCAGCTGCTGTTTGCTCTGTTGATAGTTAAGCATGAACTTTGGGAAGGCTCCTGTTATCCTTGGTCCCACACTTTTCCATTTTGTATTTGCCCTGGAAACTGTCTTTCAGCTGGAAGTGGATGTGGCATGAGAACAGGATATTCTTTGGGGAATTACAGAAGAACAGAGTGGAAAAGCTGGACAAGTTGGGTCCAGCAGTCAAAGGAAACCAATAGCTTAGGGCAACTCTTTTGGGGTTTCACCACCCCTTTTCAGCATTCACAAAACTGCACAGGAGTTTTCCAGGTTGGGCTTGAGGGGTCTGTCAGGGGAACAGAGAGAGGCTTGCAGAGTCCATGAGTTTTGGGGATATAATTAGTCTGACAGCAAATGCACAACTCTAAGATTGCTGTGCTTTGATACATAGAGGACCATAAAGTGCCCTTTCTAGAGAAATGTGAATCCTAGTCCCAGTCCTGACTCTAACTGCAGATGCCCAGAGGATGGATTGAGGCTCTGCTCTTCACTTTAATGAGAATACCTTGGTATAGAAATATAATCTAGACTCATGATTACTCAGGCTGTCCCAGCTTTAAAAAGCATATGGCTACCAGACCTCATGACTGCTCCTAGTTTGTTCTTCAGGGAAGTGTAAAAAGACTTAAATATTTTGTTTATTTGTTTTTCAAAGTCTTTCAGTGAACATGGAAGAATGTAAAAATTGGAGAAATGCAGAGAATCAAGCTAAGTCCTCCCAAATATTAACCCATTAGTGAAATTGCAAGTATGATGGGTTTTGTTGGTATGTGCTAGAGGGAAAGCATAGGTAGAAGTGGGGAGAAGAACCATGATTTTAGGTTTATTCCTGAAATACCTGTGTTTTCAAGAGGCATTCTAGAGCCAAGGATTATGTTTACTCTAAGATAAATGTTGGAGGACCATACCTCCCACACAAAGAGCATCTTCCTGGGTTGGATGGCACAGCTCAATCGCTGGGCAGTTGGAGCATTAGCTATCACCTAATTTAAAAAATAGGAAAAAAATAAAATAAAAGGCCTGTTCTCAAAAGGCAGCTCACCCAGAGCTATTAATACACTTGTCTGAGGAGAAGGAAGGGGATGATGTTCTCCTCTTACTTGTTCAAGGCATCTCTTTTTGTTCCTTCCTGTATCCTTGAAGGCCGTATAGGTGACCCTGTGTCTTCCAAAGAGATGTAATAGTCTACAATTAAGATTTGCTGGACTTCTTTGTCTCTGTAATCACCTCTCTCTTCTAAAAGGAATGAAGGGGAGAAGCAATTTCTGGTAATATCTGAATGAAGATCATTTGGTACAGTGAAAGTTCTTTATCCCACAGCTGCAATTATCTTAAATAAACAAAACCTTGTGAGTTTGTCCCATAAAAAGGATTTCTCTGATTTTCTGTGTGCTAAACCATCTCATTTGAATTATACCAGGGATTAGCCTGGGAAATGTAATGCAAATGACTGATTTTTTTTTAAATAGATCAAAACGCCTTTTCAGTTTATGAAAGCCTTTTTCCCATAATTGATATTATTCCTTCTATTTCTTCTAAGTCCTTAGAGGATTATGAATGTCAGTATTAGAATAAAAGAAAGATTGCTTTAGATAATTTTATGTTCAGGGCTCCGTTCCAAAGGAACCAAACTCACATGGAGATCTTTGAGAACACGATTAAAAGGACATGATGAAAATAAGATGGGGGTGAAGAAGAAAAATCTACAAATCAGACTCAGCATAGGTTTCCAGTACAGCTGACAGTCAGAACAGCTGCAATTTTGGTCATTACAATCCATCTGGAACATCTTGATGCTGTAGCACAACATTGATTCAAGATACTTTTCACTCAACACTGGTGATTCTTTTCCTGACTTCTGTAAAGCTTTCTAGCAATCACCATGTAAGTAATCCCAAGTACCATGATCTTGTCCTGGATTCACACTGGACATGGCTGCAGGGAACCAAAGGCTTGGAGACCGTGTCCCTCTGGCTGCAATTTGTAACACCACAGTTGTTTTCAGACTCAGGAAGAGAAGATGCAGCTTTGAAGGACAATTCTTAGTGTATAAAGCCATATTACTCCAGTTCCTATGGGAGAAGGTGTTTTCCCATATCACAGAGATGATAGCAAACCGCTCACCTACAGCTCAGACAGAAGAGAGCAGTGGCTCTTTTAAAAGTAAAATTTTCTTTTTTTCTATGATGTAAATGTTAATGAATTAATTTTAAATGTAAATGTAATAATGTAAATGTTAATTATTTAATTAATTTTGAGATTAAATACAATATGGTTTGAAATCACACCTCCCATCAAAAAACTATGGTGAATGTGCTTGTAGAAGAGCTTTTGCCATTAATTTTAGTAGGCATATGGGAAATGTCCTAAACTTGTACCAGTCAGCCTACAAGTTTTTGTTGGCAGGCAGAGATCAAGATTAACATTTCCACCAGATTTTTTTTTTTTGTGCATTGGCCTTAGCTACCTTAGATTAACAAGGAGAAAGGTAGGGATGTGAAGGAAATCTAATTAGCCTAATGCAGCTTCTAACAACTTAGAACTGCCATCATAGATGATGACAAGGTTACTCCCAGGGGTAAATTTTTTGGGGGTGTTTATAAGGTTTCCACTTTTCATGGGGAAAGTTGTCAGGTTGTTATGTCTAGTTTTATGCCAGTTCAAGACTGAGTGACAACAGTAGCACAAAAAAAAAAAAAGCACAAGATTTGAGGCTGTTGACATTAATTTAGGCTTTGGCTGCAAGACTGAACTGCACTGGAGGAGTGGACCAGGCACAGTGGTTGCTGGATTTCAAAGGAATGTTCCTTTTCCTGGTTGATGCTGCCCAGTAGGACCATTGGGAGGGAAAGCCTCTGCTTGGGGTCCAGTTAGAAACTGAGAGTGTTGGGGGCACCTCAGTTCCCATCCTTGTAAAGGTTCTGCTGGCTGGCTCAGGAGTCCTGGAGCTGCAGGACGTGGTGCTGTGCAGGGGGAGTTTTGAGGAAGGATAGATCAGAAAGGAGGACACTGGCTAAGTTAAATATGTGGTCTCCAATCATTACAAGTTTATTCTATAATCCCAAAATTCCTTATCAAGGTACAGTAGCCAAGTTAGTCCAGGAAATTAGCTCCTAAATTAATATAGTCCAGGAGGAGGATTTCCACAGCAAAGCTTTTGCCTGCTGCTACTCTATGAGTACTGGGCCATGTTTTATTTTCCTTTGGGCTCAAGTGCTTTTCCCTAAATGTCCGTAGAGGAAATTGTGCCTCAACAAGGTTCAGATGATTTAGCCACTTCAAGTGTTGATACCATTAAATCTGCGGAATGCCATTGGGTTTAGAAGCTGGAGAACTGCCAATCCAGAAAAGGAATGAGTTTTGCTCTACAGCCAGGTTAACAATCCAGGCTAACCCTGAAAGTGAGTGTTTCACAAAGTTAATGGTAAATATATGAGCTATTTTAAAATAGATCTTATGGTGGTGAAACATACATATATTAGATGAATGAAAGTTTGGAATCCCACTCCAAAGCAATATGATGCAGTCTAGAAATACTTAGAAACTGAATGAAATTATGGAACTGTGATGTGGCACTCATCTACTTCTGGTATCATTTAGAGGTCTTGCAACTGTGTTTATTAGACCCAGCTTTGCGGACTCCTCTTCACATCTGAATCCTGCACCATCTGATTTTACCCAGCTACTTGCTTTCCAATGAGCAAATTATGTGACTGGTGAAGATTTAAACTGCTCATGGCAACTTGAGTAATCGCTGCCAAATGAAGTGGATTGCCAAATGATGTGGGTCATAAACAGTGGATAGGCATTCCTGTCAAGATCTTTGAGCCCACAAACGAAAACCTGTAATTCTAATTTGCTATTTAGGAACATGAAAACAAGATCTATGTTTTCCATAAAGCTGGGCTTGCACCTGAAAGCTCCTGTCAGGAGAAGCCTTTTACTCCAAATCTTTGAAAACCAAAAACCAAAGTGCTCAAATAAGAATTTAGGAAAGGAGAATTGGGCACCACTTTGGGAATTTCATCTCTGAGCAGAAGGAGCTTGGCATAAAACCACGCTGCCAATGACTCAGTGCAGTCTTTCCCAAACAAAGTGAAAGATGGCATGGAACCTGGCCAGTGTGAGATCAAAGCAGCCATTGCAAGGCTGCAGAGAAGTCAGCTGCAGATGAAAAGCAGAGATAAAAAGCTTTGCATATTTTTTGTCTGAAGTCCTATGAGCTTGCATTTATGTGGGTGAGTATCACCGATTTTATAATGAGTCACTAGAGCAGTTGAAGGAAATTATTAAATGAGGAGTAATTGTGTGTTGCAATGAAAGTCTGAAGGAGGTGATGTGTCTCCAATCTCCTGATACCTTCAGACAAAGCTCCTTCTGAAGGTGAGCACTGAGAAGATGTAAGTTACAGATTCAGGTGCAGAGCAGTCCAGGGGTGTTTGCTGTGCCCTCTGGCTGTGGGGATGAGAGGCTGCCAAGTACCCACTGAATTGCTTGTTTGGCTCTGAGGGGAGAATTTTGTCTCGCTGGCCTTGTCCAAACAGCTCTTCCACAAGTTTTCTGGTCATAGAACAAGCTTGGATAGAGTGTTGCAGCCACCAACTGGATGTTTTCCAAAGCTATATTGAGTTAAAATTCTACAGGACTCACCTAGGTGGCGGATACCCTCTAAGACTTCCAACTTTACCCTAGGTGAATGAACAGGCTCTGTTGTTTCAGAGGGTTGTTTCCATGTTCATCTGCTTTCCTGTACCACAGCATAAGGGACTTCCCCTGCAAAAAGCTTGACAAAATTCAGAGTATATCACAGTCTGCACTTACCTTATCCCACTGGTAAAATTGGTTCCCATTTTATTCAATCACTTTACTTCCTTTATTTCAAAGTAGTTTTGCAGCAGTACTGTCTGTACTTCAGTATGTGCATTTCTTCAGTAAGGACAAATCCTGAATAATTTACAGTTGTTTCATGACTGTATCTTAACATGCGAGGAAAACTGGATAAATCTACAGGATTCTGGGTGAGAGGTTGTTTTCTTTTATATGCAGCTTTCAATAAATTAGAAATGCAATTCACTTGAGGACTTTTTCATCTTTTCTTGTTGAATAGTGAGATTCATTTTGGCAACTGGAAAAACTTAGATTCAGTGCCACCATGTAGATTTTCAGTTGGACAAAATGATGCCATTGCCTGGTGTATTATTATGAAACAACCACATCAAACTATGCAAGTGTCCTGTAATGTCATGATTACAGTGTTAGGCTCATACCAGTTGAAAAATATGACTAATTGAATATTAGAATATTCCTTCAATTATATATTTGGTTGTCCGCATAGATATAGGCAATCTGTTAAATTACTGTGTCAATTTGTATTATGGCAAGCTTGGAAGGTTCCTGAGAAGGGAAGGGGAGGCTGGAAGTGCAGGTTTTAGCATGTATTGTGGTATCACCTAATCCTGCCACCTCATCAGAGCCTGCTCGTGGGGAAAACTATGGGAAAAAAATCCCAAAGAACACCCAGAGTGGTGCTGATGGTCATCAGGGACATGGCTGCTTCTCCAGCCATTCCTCACTGTGGTGGCATGGAGTGGCATCCTGTGGCAAGAGGAGCCTGTTTTGGATGATGGGAGAAACAATGGAGAAACATGGCGCAGCTTCTGTAAGTGTCTTTTTGTGAGAAGTTCTAAAATCATAGAATCATTTCGGTTGGAAAAGACCTCAAAAATCATCAAGTCCAACCATTAACGCATAATTTCCAAATCTACCAGTAGACAATGGCTATAAGTGTCCCAGCTACACATTTGCAAGGACAGTGGCTCCACCACTTCCGTTTCAAAGCTTGAAAACCCTTTCAGTGAAGCAATTTCTCATGATATCCAACACAAACATTCCTGGCACTACTTGAGGCCATTTTTTCTTGTCTTGTCCCTTGCTACCAACCCCTCACCTAGCTATAACCTCCTTCCAGCCTCTCTCTGCAGAGCACCCAACACTCCCGCAGTACCCCTGCGTGGTTCCCATCTGGCCCAATGGACTAGAAATTCTTTTTGAGGGAGCCTGATTTCTATTGCCAAATTGCAGCCTCTGTAATTATATTCTGGTTGCCTTCAGTAATCCTGCTATTTCAATTGAATGCATAAATAAATAAATAAACAACGTGCTTTAAAAATACTAACTGGACAGAATGGCAGGAGGCACAGGGGTGTGGCCATTTTGTTTGAAAAAGCATGCTTTATTTTTTGATGCTTTTGCCTGAAATAGCCTCATGTTTTCAGGTCAACTTATGGCCAAGAAAAACACAAGTCAGACCAAAGCCCACAGGAAATTCTAACAACTCTAAGAAAGGCCAGCTAATGAAGGTTGTAGAAAAATCACTGTGAATGATATCATTGACCACTGGCAGTGGGAAAGTCGGAGGACTTGTAGCTGATCATGAACAGGGATTGGGGAAATGAAATGTTAAAATATTCTGAATTTTTATTTGTCTTCTGTTTTCTAAGAATCCTGGGAAAAACAACTTTGTTATGATTACCACCCATTGCTTTCTGACTTTTAATGTCCCACAAATGCAATCTATGCCTCGGAGCTGCTATAGATACAGGACATGAAATCTGTTCCTGGCCTTGCTAAGGTTGCTGGGAGTTTTGCCATTCAGTAGGGGACAGATTTCACCGTAGATTTTCAGTGCCACAATCTTAGCTCCTGACAGAGTCAAAATGCTGCCGCTTCAAAGAGCAGCACTTTGCAAAAGAAAGGAGCCCCCATGTAACTGCTTGTAGAATTCCTTCTGTGACTTTACTGGCATGGTGTGTGCTGGCACAGTGTGAAGAAAGTGCATGGGATAAGAATTTAGGTGGTTCATGGGAAACAGCTTTTCTCAGGTTTGATGTGGACCTCTTGCTAGAAAGCAAAAGTGAGGAAGCACAGAAGCAAATCGAGAGTGCTTCAGGTGATATTGAGCTGAACTTATTAGATAACAATCATCTTCTGATGCCACAAAAGGGCTTTGTGCTCGAGTATCTTTATGTGACTGGCCCTAATCTTTTGTGAATGCATCTGAATGCCCGGGTTTGTGGGCCAGGGTTGTATTGCTCTCCTCTCCTATCTTTCAGAGACTTGATTGCATTCGTGTGGTGGACTACATTTTCACACAAAGCTTGTATCACAGATCACCTTTCCTGCTGCTTCTGAGCACAGACTGGGCTTCTGTAGTATCTGTTGCAATGATTTTAATAGAAATGTGATACTGGGAAAGCAGGGAAGATATTGTATATATGGTTTCCACTGCTCAGGAGTCAAGAAGCAAATGCCACATGATGAGGCAATTCTCAGCAGACCTCAGCCTGGGGAATATGGAGTGTAGCTGCACTAGCCTGATGCTTTCCCTGTGGGAGAGGTGGGAGTTGGTTTCTGAGCTGTTCCTGTGCTTTGGTGAGAGGGTTTTGGTGAGCACAGCCTGTGTGGTGCTTTGCTGCTGCTGTTGGGGTCCAGTGCTGTAACACACACCAGCCCCAGCCTGCAGAAAGTCCTACAAAACTGTGCTGAGAGATCACCAGAGCTGAAGTTGGAGCAGAGGCAAAGTGAGCCAGGGTCAGGAGTGAGTGAGCCCAGGACAAATCCATAGCTCTGTGTCCCAGCTCCATGTCCCAGTTCAATCCATAGCTCTGTGTCCCAGTTCAATGCCTTTTCCACCCAACTCGGTGGCTTGGGGCACCTTTCCAAGTTTCAGCATCTGGCTGACTCTGGAATTACCTGGCTGAATTTCAGTCCAAACAAACTGAAGGTGACATAGGCAGGTGTTGGTGTGGTTCATTTCATAGAGATGGTGAAGGAGCTGTGTCAAATACCACAATTTCCACAGTTTTCTCACTATCATTGTTCCCCAGAGTCCGAAATACTTTGCAATGTTAAATTATCTGTATTAAAACAGTCTCTCCAATGCAACTGGAGACCACCCAGAACTGATCCTAGATACTACAGCATTCTCTCCAAGGAGATAGGCTGAAATTATTTGGAGTTCACTGCCCATAGGGCATATTCTGAGCTGGATTTATGCACGCAGGCAGTGCTCAGGGGACTTGTCTCAGAGCACTCTGTTTCTGGCGTGCTTTGTTTCCATTTGTGTAATGGAACCATTTAAAAAATAAATAGCAGTTTAAAAATAAGTGAGTGATCTTCATAGCTGATGTTTTTCTAGGATAACTGGCATCCATGTCCACGCTAAAAAACCTTTGCTGCCTTTATGAATCTGTTTATTTAAGTATCTGTATTTGAAATGAGGCTTATAATATTTGCATGTTGAGTAGCATAGAATTTCTTTTATCAAGAAAGCTTCTTCCCTATATAATTCTATGCTGAAAAGAGGAAGTTGTGCTTTCTAACAAAGCTTACTGACATAACAAAGAAAATGAGACCTGTCAGATTCTCAGCAGCACCAGTTGCTCCCGTTTAGTTTTGCTCTGCCTTAGTCTTTTGTCATAGATTCCAGACGTGGTGTTAAATCAAATCAAGAGCCTGAATTGGAATTATTTTGTTCAGCTGTACCTGAAAAAAGTGTGTGAGACTGTCACCAGAGGACTTTAGAGTTTTCTGTGTGATTTTTAACTGAAAGACAAATGACTTATCACACATTGATTCACAGGTTTTATGGTCACAGGTTTTATGGTCAAAGGCAATGTGGTATATTAGAGGAGGGTTAATAACAAATTAAGATAAGAAGATGTGAGACACTTTTTGCACCTGTTTTTTATGTCTCTGTATGGATTGTCGTTCAATTTTACATTAGTAATTTTATGAATTTCCCATACAGTCCCAAATGTTCACTTCCTCAATGGAACTGCCTCAGTCCAGGTCCCCTTTTGGGCTGTGAGTGTTAAATGTCCTCCTGCTGAAATGTACCTGACACTCATTTCAGCTGTGTTAGCTGGTGTCCATGGTGCTAATGGGAAATACAACAGCACAAGTGATGTAATTTCATTATCTAAAGCCATTTTGAAAAAGCTTGGATCTTTCTTAACCAGCCCTAGTGTAAGTTACATTGGAGTGAGCTTACTGAGGGGATTTGAAAGACAGTCGCAGGGATCAGACACCGAGAGTTCATAGCCCTACCAAAGGAACAGAAGAATTACAATGCTCTGTGGAGCTTTGATTAACTGTCTCCAGAGTAAATACAACCTCTGGAAACAAAAGCTTTCTCTCACACCAGGCCCCAGAATTGGCAACTTTAGCACATTCTCTTTGTTCACCTCCAGGATGGCTGGCAGGTTCAGCCAAAGGAGAGGGACTGTAAATTACAACAAAAAGGGAATTAGAAGATGTTATTTTAATCAGACTACTGAATGACTTAACTGCCGAGCTAGTGCACGGTGTGCACAGTAATCAGACTTCTGTGGGCCCAGGCAGGAGCTTTCTCTGTGGGGCTGTGCTGGAGGAGGCTCAGAAAGAAATCTTTCAGCACACCCTTACGGTTGAATGATCAGGCAAGTCCTGTATCCCTTCCCTTGTACTTCTATTGTATCTGCTTCAGACCACTCTTTGCATAAGCAATAAGGCTGGATTGTTTTAGCTGGCATATCAGGCACCAATTTTGCAAAACATGATCTACTTATGTAGACCTGAATGCCCACAAAGAGTCCAACACCATTCCAGAAGTGATTCAGGGGATCCTTGCTAGGAGCTGCTGTTGAATGATTAACTTTCACCCAAGCCCCTGCATTATTTTGAACTCTACCCTTGTTCTTATAGATAAATGCAAAATATTAGAAAGTTCCTTGTGCTGTGCTGTGCTTTATGTTGTCAGAGCTATAATCTCACTGTTAATTACTGTGTGTTTAGCATCCCAGTCCGACATAGCTCTCCCATGCAGGCAAGCTGAATTTCCTTGCAGTATTTCAAGTGAGATATTTACTGCCAGTGTTAGCCAAATAAAGGATTTTTGAATGCTCCATTATTTTGAATTATTTTCCCTTTTCTTTGCATACCAGGCTCCAAACAGCTCTCAGCAAAACAACCTGCCTTTCCCACAGCAAAGTTCAGGAGTTGTTCCCCGACTCTGTTCCTGAGAGCTGGCATGCTTGAAGCAAGCAAAACCAAGCTGCAGGATTGAACTTTCCAGGGGAAGATACGGGCCATTATTCAAGAGAAAAGCATGTTTTCCATTGAACATTGCCATCACGTAGCTGGCAGCTGCATGAGCAAGAGGGAGCAGGACTAACAGACTGTGCCATACTTAAAAACATAGTTGAATTTAAATTGGCAATTGTGAATCTGTTTAGCAAGATCATTTACAGGAGAGCATTACTCACCTGAGTGTTTCTGTGGAGCTTAGTGCAGTGGATAACATGACTATTTGAATTTCTCTTACAGGAGGGAGCAACTGGTGGTGCAAATTTGGAATATTCTTCACTGCAAGGCTGTGTGTTTGGGGAAAATGTGTGTGAATGTGCACACCACTGTCACCAGAGGAGGTCCATATTTCCTCACTCAATTTTCTAAAAGCTTCTCTGCTCAGAGCAATCTCCACATTTGTACCTCTGTCATCCACTTCCTTTTCCTAAAACCACTGACACACGCCCTTGCCCTCAAACTTCCCCAGGTCCCTTTGTGTCACGAGGCAGGGCAAGGATAACATCACAAAATTCAGCTTCTGCATGTGCAGATGCTTGGTGGGCTGCCCTGTGTGATGGAGTGACCACCTGGGGCTGTGCATGGGCAGCAGTTGGGGTTTGGTGGCTCCTCCATCGCTTCTCCAAACACAGCATAAACCTTTCCCCTGCCTGGTCTCCTGGGGCTGTCTAGAGAAAGTCTTGATAATTCCAGATAGTTTTGTTGGATTATGTTTAACCCACTGGGACTGATTGTCCCCCATGCTGGTTGTCCTGCAGCACCTTAAAGCCAGGCCAGTCATCTCAGACATTAAGAATTCTTGTTTTACCCCTTCATCACTCACCTGGACAGCCGTCTCTTGCAGCATATAGTTTGCCATTCCTGGCATCATGCTGGAATAAAAAAACACTATAAGAAAAATAAAGTACTGCATAAAAGAAAACCCAAACCAGAATTCAAGATTGTTCCATAAATGTGTGACTTTCTGTTTCTTCTATGAGAGAAGTTGGGGACCTGGGTTTGTTCCCTCCCCCTTTGCCCTCTTGAAAGTAAGTGAGACTTCTGCTCCTAAACTACTTCAGCCTTTTGGAGGGCTGTTCAGTGTCTTTGCCATCTGTTTGTCCTCCCACCTCTCCTCCTTGCTCATGCTGCTCTCTGGAGCACTGCTGCTCCTTGCTGCTGTTCCTGTGCATGTGCCTTTGGACTAAATGGTGGGATCCTGGTCACAGCTCATGGTGACAGCACCTCAGAGCAAATAAATGCAGGACCAAACTGGAGCTCCCTGAGGACGAATCTAAAGTCTAGGCTGGAATGACCTGAGCAGGGGATGTTGATATTAAATGTTCATTTCTGTTAATCAGTTATGTATGGTGGCCTGAGTAAATGGGTGTATACAGGGCTGGGTGCAGCAGTTTAACTTCCAGGAGGTTGTGTCTGCAGGCTGGGGTCACAAACAACGAGGGTGGAGGAACCAGGAGCCTTTAGCAAGCCCACAAGTTGTGGATGAGTCCAACACACACGGACAGGGCAGCAGCTGCTCCTCAGGGCTTGCAGATTCCACACATCCAGGTAAAAGCAATGCCCTGATCCAGCCAGGCAAGGCAACACTGCTACAGCCAGGCCCAGGGCAAGGAGGCAGCAGCAGAGCCCCATTAGCTGCCCTTGATACATCTGTGCCCAGCTGTAATGTAAAGGAAGGCGCAGAAAGTGTGGGTGAGACTGCAGCCTAGCACAGTTGTTTTTATTTTTAATCTCATTTTGGTCGAGGAAACAGAAAATTCTGTTATGTAAAACATGACAAAACATTCTTTATTAATAAAACCCCAAATGAACAGAAATTGACAGGGAGTTTATTCCTCCGGCATATTCATGTAAAAATTAAGATATCTGAATCAATGTTTTGAAGAGAGGAATTTAAAGCAGGAAAACCCATACATAAGGTTACCTAATTTAAAGCAGAAAACCCAATATAAGTTCACCTAAATGAATGACAAGCATGCATCAGTTCCATCAGAGGTTGATGTGAGGTGCACAAGAGATACTGTTGGATAGTGGGAGCTGTTACTCACTGGGCTGTGTCTTTGCAAGTGGGAGTTTGGGGTCATAACTTTATGGCTCTAAATCTGGTATCACATTGCTCAGTGGAAAATGTTACAGCCTCTGCACACTGTAAGTATTCTGTGCCACAAGCCTCAAACTTTCACCACTTGACTGTTGCACCACCTGTGTGTAATTAGCAGTTTGACATCAGATGGCAACTAGAAAATTACGTTAAAATGGAAAACCTAGGCAACCTGACTTCCAATTTTCATTTTATACAGATAAGAACAGACATCAAAAATCTATAGTCCCTTCTGTGCACTGATTCTCTCAAATATTTCAGAGGCTTTACTCTTTTAACCAGGGATGTAGCTGGCTGAATGCACATGAAATACAGTGTTATTAATGCAAATATATTCAAATTAGAAGCTATCTGTGGTATATTTTACAGAAGCTGTTTCAGTGTTAGTGCAGCACAGCCACATGAAACCCACCTGGCCACCTGTGAGGTTTCTGGTTTCAGAGCCAGCTTCACTGAACCTGGCCCTTGTTGCAGAGTTAATTGGAAATATTTGTCCAGGGAACTTGCCTGGCAGATTTTGTGTGTTGTTTGATTTCCTCATTCTTGGTGTTTAATCTGTCATATCAGAATGCATGGTTTGGTGCAGTTGGTTGGTGCTGTCCAGAGGAGGGGATGGAGCCAGGGCAGCTCCTGCTCCCGTGGATCCCCAGCAGCTGGTGCAGAGGAGGGGGACAAGATTGCGGCCAGGGAATTTGGAGGAGGAGGAGGAGGAGGAGGAGGGCTGATGGACAGCTGCCTGCTGATAGCAGGCTCAGGCTGGATCTTTGGCACTCAGTACAATGCCCTCCTTAGGGTAGAAGTGATAGCAGTAGGATATCTCTGCGCAGGATCGCTGGCTGAGTACCCCAGTGTAATTGCCAACTAATCCTAATTGTGTTTGTTCTTTAATCCAAAATTAATCTGAGCTAAGTCATCTGGACTCTTAAAAGTAAAAGCATTTTTTTCATTGCTGCTCTAAGGATAGGTAAATCTCTTCTTCCTTGCTCTTTTTAAACTTTTGAGCAATACCTTGCCTTTTTTAAGCCCTTTTGCCAAGTTTTTTTTTTTTTCTTAAACACCAGTGACAAGAATATGAAAGTAATTAGAAAATTTTTATGGGATTAAGACTCATGCACAAAAGACATGTTGATTCCTTGTCCTCCAAAGAGGGCAGCATGGGTTCTGCAATCAGACCTAGGGGGTTCACCAGGGGTTCATGCACTGTAATGTATGTGGTAGGTAGGAAAGTAATGCATGGAACAATCTTTGATTAAAAAACCAAACACCTCCCTCCCCCAGACAGGGTAAAAGGGGATAGTCAAAAACCTCTTTCAATTTTTAGAACTGAAGAAAATGTGTTCTTCACTTCTGTTTGTGAAAAAATATTATCTGTTAGTGGTAAATAGCAAAGTGGGCACACTTCTGACTTTATTGATTTTGTAATATGTTATTTCTATCTCTTTCTCATCAGCAAAGAGATGCTTTGCTGCATGGACAGATATTTTTTCTAATTCTATATTAAGTTCCCATATAGATGGGATAAAAAAAATATTTTTTTGATATTTATTTGAGAGTTTTCCTCCCCACCTGATTTTCAGCAAATGGAAATGTCACCGTTTATATCCTCTTCCTTCTAACCACAGATATGCCAACAGTTTTCATAATAATGCTGTGTTTATGAGAAGGGAAAAGGTTTTTTTGAGGAAATTTACATACAAGTCTCTAGATTCCTGTCTGTTACAATAAATAATCATTTTAAAACTCTACTGTCTTTGGGCTCTTTGGAACTCCCAGCTAACTGAGGGCCAGTCTAAAACCATGAACTCTAAGCTGAGTGCTTGGAAACCATAAGGGTAATATCATTGGGAATTTTGCATCAGTGAGGGCTTCAGGATGTGGCTGTGTGCCTTTCTCTGTACCTTATCCCAGTTCCTGTTTTCTTCTCCCTTTGAAAGCCCTGTTTGAAGTTGCTTCTTAATCTCCTCAGTAGCTGACTTGAAAATGCAGCAGACCTCCTAAGTGTGAGTCATGCCAGCCCTCAATCATCAGTATTGTCCAGAAATGCTCTGTTTCCCTTTTCATCTCCTCTTACCCCTTAACCAAGGGCAGCAATGATTCATAGTGTAAAAGGACTTGATTTGCATTTGATATGAGGCAACAACTAATTCAAGATGGAGAAACAGCATCAAACAGGCCTTGTAAAAAAGGGGAAGGAAACTTTCTTATTTAATGTGGCCAAATCAAAAGTACAGGCATAGTTATTATCCTTGAAAAATCAAAAGATATGTTATGCTGGCTTGAAAATCCCCTCATACAGATTCTGCAAATGTTTGAAAAAATCAATGTGTGGTAAAATATACTGTGTTCCAAACAAATCAAAATCTTGTTTCTCTTTTAAACATCTTTGCAATGAAACATTTCTGCTTCTTTGGTTTTGTTTGCTTCTTATTTTAACAGAAATTTTTGTGTTAGGCACTTTACAAGAGAGCAGAACAAGATGAAAAAAAATCTCCCTTGAGAAATCTTTTTAGGAATGCACTTAAAGTGTACAAATCTCATCTTTATTTTAGACGTAAGTAATTATGTGCTTACCTGCTATTGATGTCTTTAGGCATTAATCCCATCTTTAACCTTAAGTATATTTCTAAATTATTTTCCTCTTTTGAGGTCTAAATACACAAAACAGGGGGGAAATCTAGGGAGGGATCAAGACAAAATGGCTATAATAAATCTTGCAAGTCTAGAAAGTTACTTCAGGGATCTTGAGCTGCTAATATTGATCAGCTCTGGGTGAGTAATGCAGCTGAGCAGGAGTGGACTTTGCAGGACAGCTGCACCCCATAGTCTTGGGGCAGTGTCCTGTGAAGCAAATTATTATAAAACCTACAAATATTGCATGTCTCTTGCCCTCTCTTTTGCAGAACTCAGTTTGCCCAGAAGATGGCCTGTTTCTTCAAACTGCCTTGAAAAAGATTCTGGTGGAGGTGGAAATGGAAACTTTTGGTAACAGACTGAAGGAATTAGATGGTTTCTTTCCCTCTGTCTGCCTCTTGACATTCAGCTTCTGTTGCCTCCCTTTTCCCATCTACCATCATTATGGTTGTCTACCTGAACTCTAAGTTCTATGAGGCTCATCCTTTGTCTTCAGCTGGTGGCCAAAAAAATAACTCAGCATTTTCAAAGCTAACAACTGCTCAAAGGAAGAGTTTGGGGAAAAGAGATGGCTCCCAGAGCAAAGTCAGGCTGCTTACATTGGTAGGTGTAAACTAAAATAAGATCTTGGACCTCACTGAAGACTTAAATTTCTCCATGAAGGGGAGGACAAAATTCACCTGATGATGCAGCAAATTCTTCAGAGCTGTCCGCGGGCTCTGAGCTGGTGCTCCTTTGGCTGTAGCTCTCCACAATGCTTTGTTCAGTTCTCAGATGGATGTTGGCCAGTTCCCTCTCCATTTCTAGTCTACTCTGACTAAGATCTTGGAGCCTCAGGATGTCTGCTTCCCCTCTTTCTTATGTGCTTTAAAGGAGGCGCTATTTGTGTGGACTTTCTTAGTAATCTCAGAGAAATGAATGAGCTTGTTTTACAGGACACAAATTATTTTCGTAACTGTGTTTGCTGTCAAATGTTTTCAGTATGCTATTGTGTGCATAAAAAGATTTTTAGTCATGTGATATACTGTCATAGTGTCTTCTGTATCAGTTTGTTTCAATATAGGCATACAAATTTACAAAAAATGCATTAATACCATCTTTGGTTCTCCAAAGCAAGTAACTTCTATGCAAACAGAGATTTTGTATGTCTGGTCACAAATTTCACGGTTGAGTATGAATATGATCATTGACCTTCAATGATCATATTTCTGGAAATTAGGAATAACCATATAATCACAGAATTTTTAAGACTGGAAAAGACCAAAATCATTGAGTCCAACCTGTGCCCAATCCCCACCATGTCACCCAGAGCAAGCACAGAGTGCCGCATCCAGGCATTCCTTAGGCACCTCCAGGGGTGGAGACTCCTCCACCTCCCTGGCCAGCCCCTTCCAATGATTAACATCCCTTTTGGCGAAGAAAATCTTCCTGATATTCAACCTAAACTTCCTCTGGCACGTCTTGAATCTCCATCTGCTTGTCCTGCCAACCAAAACATGAATTTTTTATTAGTCTATGTACGTACACCTATATTCATCAAATGTGGCCTATTGGTCTTATGTTGTTTAAAATTCCAGTTTAGCCCCTCTAGTTTCTGAATATTCCTATTTTTGACATTTGCTATTGTATTGTTAGGGCTTTATTCTTCCCTGAATCTGCACTAATTTTGAATCAAATATCTTCTCCAGTCTTCTCCACTCCTGGTGTCCACAGACCTTTCATGCACTCAATTTTGTATTTCCTACATTGCAATGATCTAGAACCTCTGAGCAAAGTTCTGTCTGCCACATAAATTTCTCCTTCAGAGTTGTTAAAAGGAGTAGGCTTACACTCAGAAGTCAGCCTTAAGCACTGGCATTCCCTTTGGCAAAGTCTCTTTTTTGCATTTCTGTCTCTTGCAGTGACCGATCACATCCTGTCTGAGACCCCGAAAACTTTCTTGAACCTACTTATGTGAGCAACATCAGACTCTGGTGTTTGCACTGCCTCTCTTTTACTGAAAACTCAGACAGAGTGTCTGCTGACACAAGATCTTTTCCAGGTTTATATTCTGGCTGTAAATCATCCATCTGCAATTGAAATAACTTTTTCTGTTTGTGAAACTCTTTTCTCCTCCACTGGCACAAGCGGTTTACAGCCTGCTTTGGCAAACGAGGAGCTGGAGGGTTGTGCATGCATAAGCACTGGAAGTTTTAATGTTTGTGTCCATATTTGCTAGCATTCACCTACTGTTAGGTTTCCTGCAGCATTACCTACAGTCTCTGATGATTTGTGTAGTTGCAAAAATGTTGTTGCAAGACCTCACATAGCAGGTCCAGGTGAGGATTCTGTATAGCAATGACCACCAGACAATCAAAGGAAGGGTGTCTTCTTCATAAGCTGTTCCTAGGCTAATCATTATTATTATTACTAATGTGTTTTGTACACATTTTTTGCAGATTAAGGTTTTTTAGATCAACAGTTATGGTGATAAAATTGGATAGAATTTTTTTCCAGCCATATTTATCATTCATGTGTACTTTCCTTCTCTGTAAGTAAAGAAATATTGATAGCCATCTCTAACCCCCCAAGGCCTAGCAGGGCCCCCAGATCAGTCCTGGTTTTCCTATAGAAGTTAATTATTCACTTCTACCTTTACATTGCTGTCTGTTATGTTCCAAGCTTACAGCCCCAACTCCCTGTCCATGATGCCCTTCTATTGTTTATACTCACAGCAAAATACCATCCCTAAACTTCAGTGCATTCCCATGTCTGGATATCCTTTCAGGAAATTACATGGGTGCACAGCACAGCCTAATATTTACAGGGAAGCACTGTGTTTAAAATTTCACAGACTATAATTTTCTTTCCTAAGAAATTTTCCACCACCCCATTGAAGTAATTGGGGTAAGATGAGAGGAAGAGGGGGAAAATGCATTTATTAAGAAACACTCTTCCTGGTAGATATGTGGAGATCTATGATCTTGGCCCCTTAGGGGGTGGGCAGAACATGAAATCACAGAATGGTTTGTGTTGGAAGTGGCATTAAAGCTCTTCTCATCCAACCGCTGTCATGGACAGGGACATCTCCCAGGTTGCCCCAAGCCTCGTTCAGCCTGGCCTTGGACACTTCCACGGATGGGGCAGCCACAGCTTCTCTGGGCACCCTGTGCCAGGGCCTCACCAACCTCACAAGAAGAATTTCTTCCTAATATCCATTCTAAATCTACTCTCTCTCAGTGTGAAGCCATTCCCCTGCTTCTGTCACTCCATGCTCCTGTAAAAAGTCCCTCTCCTTCTGTCTTTTCAGTTCAAAGTGTGGGTAAAAGGTTTCTGCTTCCTCTTCTGGAGCTGGTAGACAAAAGACCCATTCTAAAAGTGTATCAGTACTCTCTTCTGGATTCAGAGCAATGTCCAATTTCTTCCTTAAGTTTTCATCTAAGTGTGCTTCTAAGTATGTGTTGGCACACGTGCAACAGGGAATTTGAATTCTGCTAACTTTATTTTGTGTTCTGTTGATAGCTTTTCTATGCCATTAAAAACATCTGAGAATATATTTTTTAGCTTTTAATGGCTTCTGTCCTCCTACTGTATTCACTTTCTTAACAGCATAATATCTGGCATTTTCACCCCTTGAGTAAGTACTCCTTTTCCTGAAAATGTTTTATAAGAAAGCAATTATAAATGTTATTTCTTCTAGATTTTGTTTTACTTTCACATGAAGTTCACATTCACATGGTATAGTTTGATTTTACCCTAGTGTCATCAAAGAAAGATTTTATCAATGCTTTCCCTATAAATAGGTTTTCCTTTCAAAATTATTTTGGTAACTAAGCTGACTAGTATCCTGTACACACTCTCTAGGTGTGAGAATAACTTATGCACCCAAGTTTAACCTAGAAAAACCTGTAGAAGGAAAAGAGTGAAAAGAATTCCATGACATTTTCTTCTTTTTTATTTCTTCCAGTATTGGCATGAACAATCTTTTGCTTTTTGTCTTGGTACTTGGCTAAGGCTATGGCTAAAGTTTTGATTCTGTGATCCACAGAACTAAATCAAAATCTGCTCACAGCTTTAATCAGTCAGTGAAAAAAAAAATTGTGCTAAATATATCAGAGGTTTTTCCATCTTTTTGTCTTTCCTAGGATATTTCTATCCCCATAGCTTGATCTTTCCCAGAACTGCAGCATTGTGATTTCCGTATTTTAGAATGGCAACTAGTTTGCTCTTCTCTTAATGAATTGATTGTTTCTGACTTAGTTCTATGTAATAATAGCCACTTTTGCCTCCTCCCCACTCAGTGTCTTCACAAAAAAGGAAAATATTGCTTGAACCTCTTCCAGTTGTGTAACAGATGTAGTGGAGCAGTGCTGGGGCTGACATGAGCCCTGCACTGATCCCTTTATCTTCTCCTCAGGTTCTGGAGGTTGCCTCCAAATTCATGGGACCACATAATGCCCAGTCACCACCCCAGGGAGAACCTTGCATTGCTTCTTACAAGCCATAGATGGTCTTTTATAGAATAAGCTAACTGTGAAAAGAGAGAATTAGTGAGAAACCCAGGCAGAGGGGGTTCTCCACAAAGTCAGCAAACATCTAAGGACAGGATGAAATGAAATTAAATGCTCCATGACTTTTAGATGGCCAGTTCTCTTGCAGCTTGTGTCCTCTTTTGCCCTAAGCCACAAAAAACATTGCCATCATGCTCACAGGAGCAATAACATGGGGTTTTTAATCATGTTCCCGTTGCTCTTGTGCATGATCTGGAAAGGAAAATACCTGAGGCCAATACTTGGCAAACCCTTTTTGTGTAGCAGCTAAAATTAAATAAATCTACTACTGAGCTAATAATCAGAGCAAATTTATGCCCAAAACCATTTATGAAAATATTTATTCATTTTTTAAAAAAAATTTCAAACTAACTTTCCTTCCACAATTTTTCAAAGAAATGAAAGAAATATTAGAAAATAAAAAGAAATATTAAGGATTATTTACAGCGCATAGATTACCTTTTTAATGGTTTTTGGGGCATACATTCTGAAAATTATTTTATTCCAGTATTCAAGCTTTTGGGAATCCATCTTTTTGCAATACACTTCGTTGAAGGACAAGAATTACTCACAAAAATAATTGAGTAAAACTCAATTTAGCATTTCTAACAAGTTATTTACTGTTTACCACTTCTGCAGTGGAGAAAAGGGGAGGCTTCAGGTAAAAGCCAAAAGCCTGTACTCATCTTTTACTCATATAAAATAATGCAGATGCCACCCAGTTTCAGAGGAAGGACACAGAATGGGTTTTGCATAGATTGTTAGAGTCAGACTGATTTTAAGTCAAATAAATTCAAAGAAGAGCAGGTTGAAGAAGGAGATGAGTGAAACTCAGAGCAGGATTCAGGATTTGCAATATGTATCTGTTCTGATGGCTATGGAGTTATGCTTATGCATATGCCTACGATCTCTTTGGTCTTGCCTTTCCACTCTAAAGAAGTTTACAGTAAAGATTTGGGTTATTAAATACTCCTAAGTAAAACTAATACCTTGAAAAGCACCAGGTGAAAGAGCACTTTCCAGTGCTCACAGCTGATTTTCCTGTGTTTTGGAGCAGTGTAACTCTAAGCCAGTATGTCACAGTACATGAAGTTCCTGTGAAAGTGGGTTGGGATATATCCTGAAGGATTGTTATGGAGCATGCAACCACGAAATATGGATCAGAAACATAAAAATGGACACAGAAATCTGCAGCTAGTTTGGGTTATGCAAGACAATGAAAACATAAACTGCACGAGATTTGTTTAGTTTGAGGATTTGTTTGGAAATTCAGAATAAAATCTGTGTTTGTCTGAAGCTTTATTCAAGTCCACTAACTTGTCTACTGATTCTGAATTCTTCTTTCAGATAAATCTGGGCTGATTTATAAATTGGTATCAAAATCTCTCTAAACCTGTGGTTTTGAGCAGTTCAAACTGGCCATGCTATAAAATCGAGGTAGCAGCCAGTGGTTTTGGCTGGGTTTTCAGTGGCTATTTTGAGTTCAGTAGAGCCCCAAGCTCAAGATGGAAAACCTGGAGGTGCCAAACCTGTCCTACTCCCTGCCATGAGCCTTTGGCAGGGCTGCAGGAGCACACAGGGGAGCTGGGTCTGCTTCTGCATAAAGCACTCCAAGTGGAGGAATCTGCCCTTTCTCCCCCAGCAATTCTCCCCCAGCATTCTGAGATGTCCACAGAATAAAGTGTGAGTGTGTGTCTGCAAAAGGCTGAAAAGCTGGTCTGGGCAGGGAGCACTCAGGCAGAAGAGTAACTGCTGCAAGTTCAAGACTTTTATCCAGTTGTGAGTTGAGAGTGTTTCTACTTGTGTTATTATGTCTACTATTATTAACCTCTTTCTTCAACTCATGCTGGATTTTATCAGTAATATGTGTTTTGAGAGACAAACAGCTCTTTTTGGAATGGGGCTTGTGCTTCTGTGACCACTTGTTTTGCATCTGTCTTGGGTGATTCAGGAGCATATTCATCCACTTGTCTCCTCTGCAGTATAACCCTGCTGTGCTTCTATTACGTGCATGAATTCACATATTAAATTTATTTCTTGTGCTGCATTTATTTTAAAACTTTACTCAGTCATGTGCCTCTCGGTGCATTTAAAAGGAGCCACAAATATTTATGAGGCAATTTTAACACTTACCAATTACTTTTGTGGTGTTTGGTACTTTAATAGCTGTAGTTGTATCAGCCTTGGCTGATATTTCCTAATTATTCATATCCTGACATGTTATCAGCCATCATAGAGCATTACCAGCATCATTTTAAGCTCTCTTCACCTTCTTCAGTCTGGGTTTTATTTGAAAAGCAGACATGCAGTCCCCAGTGAGAATTAAAGTAGAAGCATTAGCTTGCAAAATATATGCCAATGACCTAATGATTCTGACATTTCCACAATACAAGCTTTACAAGAAGGCATGCAGACAGCAAAGTCTGTTTTTCTATCTCATATTTTTTTAATGGCTAAATGTTTGGAGGAAACAAAATGGATTTATTCTGCTCAATCCAGGGTATAATATCAGGACTTATCCGGTTCCGGGCCCCAGGGCTTCAGACAACTAACAAAACACATCTTACTTCTGCTCTGCTAGTTCTCTGTTATGCTTTTCACATGCAGGAAGAAAGAGTAAAAGCATAACCCAATTGAATAAAGCAGCATGGCCTGCTATTCTTTGCTTATGAAGCATCACATGATAGACACCAAATTAAGAAGAACCCCCCCACCTGTGGTTAAGTATGTATGCAACTGTCAAGCTGTTTTATCTAATATAGAGGGAATTTTACCATTCCCTTCACTGCCAGAGTGCAAGAATATGTTTAAAATGTTAATGCCTTACCAAAGCATGCTTCATTGTTTTTGAATAATCCAGTGATTTTACATAATTTAAATAAAAATCAAAGCTGCTCCCTGATCTATTTTGAAAGGCTCCCACCTTTCAAAGCCTTTGCTCTGATATATGGAAAGAAGGCTAATCTGACATGGTTCTCCTTACAGAGTTTAAGTTGCAATTTGTTTTTTGGGCTCTTCAGTCGCTGTTTATGTAAGGATGTATTGGGATAGGACTGTCTGCCATGATATGGCAAAAAAACCAAAACCATCTCTCCTAATAAAAATAAGATGCTATTTAAACAAGAGGCTAAAGGAAATCTATCCTCTCTGTTGACCTTTCAGACTGTGGTAAGCAGAGAACACACGGTGCCAATTTTATGACACAGTCACGTCAAATAGATTGTACGTGACATATTTGAGCTGTGATTTCAAAGAAGGTTTAGATGTAAGAGTCAGGAGGGAAAACCCATTCAAATGTGTTCTTGTTACTTTTTTGTGCAGTGACTTCATGGACCAACCACCTAATGACTAAGACATGCCATTTGCAAGAACATTCCCTAAACCACATATTTTTCTGGTTCATTTGCTTGAAGAACTCCAAAATTTTCCTGTCATTGCCCAGGAAATCACAAGCAAATCTGGTGGTGGTGTCAAAGACTTAGAGGTGCCTGGCATTTGTTTGGGTACTGGGCTGGTCATTTCCTCCTTTGTGCTTTTCCTTTCTCTCTTTTGCAGCCTTTACCTACTCAGGCAATGAGCTGGTTACAGGAATTTCTCATACCTGCAGAGAGTGGGGTCCTTGCCGCAAAAGGGCTAAAATGTCAGAGGTGGCCTTTGGAAATTAAAACCTGGATTGCTTTCTTGTGATGCAGTGTTCAGAAAACAAGCAGCAAAAGAATAATTTCGAATTCAGCAGAAGAAGTCACACTGCAGTTCTCATTGCAGAGTTCCATGGCAGAAATATTCCAAATACCTGTCTGTAGACCAAGGTCTTGCAAGTTTCAGAAGTGGCTTCTCACTGGGTGCAAAACCCCTCAGTAGTCCTTGCCGAGCATAAGAATCATTAGTTGCTTTCAGGGATTTAGCCTGGAATTGATGTGACTCCTTTTCTTCCAGCATTTCTTCCCTGCAGTTGCTGATTCTGTCTGTGCATGTAAAAGCACTGATAGGGTCATCATTAATGTACAGCACCTCTTTTCTTCTTAACATTGGCTTCTCTTTACTGCAGAGGTGAAAGCTGTGGAAGCCTTCTGCCTTTGAAGAACTACTTAAGATGAAATGGTTCTGAAGTGCATTTAAGGGTGTTTACTTTAGGCACTTTATTTTTTTCTTTATTTTTATGCCTATTGGAACTGGCTAATGTTATTCATTAAACTAACAATTTCTCCCCTGCCTGTCCTTAAGTGTGACTTGTGACCTTGCAATCTGTGTATTTTGTCATCACAATGTGTTACCATGGAACTGATTTTGATGTCATGAATAAGGGCATTGTGAGCTTCCACGTTCCCAAGCATATTTGAGACACAGGTTTGGAAACAAAAATGACTTCACCAGTTAAATATTGTTAGATCCTATAGTATATCAAAGGTAAGAACACTTGTGCCCTATATTCCTTTGCATAGAAGAATCTGAGGTTAGGAATTTCAAAGCAGGTATATACAAGAATGACACTACAAATAGCATTTCACAAGATTAAATATTTTGTGAGAGTATTGAACTCTAACCCCTTTATGTTACTGTAGACAAAAATCTTTCATATTGTTCATGGAGCCTCCTCAGACTGTCTAATAGGGATTCTGTATAAAGAGGAAGAAATGCAGTGTGCTGAACAGCTCCAGGATGCTGCTGGGACTTAACTCCTTCAAGACAATAGTGGCTGAAGGGAATTTTCCACCCAAGATCACTCGCAGGCAGGCAGAGGGCAATGTACCATTGCTGCTTTTGAAGCTGAGAGGAGTAGTAAGGATTTTTCAGAAAAGAGCCTTACACAATGCACAAAGGGAAAATACACTTTTGTTGTGCGGCAGAATACATGTATTGCATGCTTTAAATTGAAAAAAAGCAAGTTCCCTCAGTGATCTACCTACCCACATGAGGTTAAAAGTGTTCAATGGAATCTCTTGTCAAGCTGTTCCCCAGGGTGTTTAATTCATCACATTTAAAGTCTTGATAGCATTCTATTATAATGGAGAAGTTTGAAAAGCCTCAAGTGGGGTTAAAGTCCTGGGTTGCAAAAAAACTAGTTTAGCAGGAACCACATCTATAGTTCTGTTTACTTCATCTGCTGGGTTTTTTTTTTTCCAGATGAGGCTTACCCATCCATTGCATTTTACAATCTATCTCAGCAGCATTTTGCTCCTGGCACCAGGCAAAAATGTCCTCATTAAGTAAAATTTATGCTAATACCATTCTGATTAGCAGCAGTCATTGATATTCACTCTCATTAGCTAAATTGGTTCACTGGAAGACATCCCGTTGAGGGGGGGATTTTTTTCTGTTTTAAATGGAATATAAAATGTATGGATTCACAGAGAAGACAGATGATGATAATTATACCCTGTGTTTACTCCAGCCTTTTTTTTTTATCCTAAAGCCTCCTGAAGTACTTTGCAGCATTTAGATCTGCAAGGAGGGAGAAGATTTTTTTTCCCCTTACAGAAAAATCTCTGTCAGGTATAAAGAAGCCATTCTGGTTTTACTGTTATTAGCACAGATGACACAAAGGAGTGAATGTAGGTGCACTTTTTGATGACACAAAGTGCAGGACATTTCATAGGAAATCTAGCCTGGGAATAAGCTCAATTCATGGAGTAATGGGACTTTCTACATGCAGTCTTTTTGGAGTAACCTTGTCATTCTGACTTAACATCTCCAGGAGTTGGGCCTGCACTAACATTTTAAAATTAGCCTCAATGTGAACCTTGTATCAAAAGTACAAGGATCCTCATCTTATAAATCTGCTCATCTTTATGAATCTTGGTTGAAGGGAATGATCATTTCAGCTGAGAATTTTATTCTATTTTCTCATGTTAAAACATACCTGATCAGCTCAAGCCATGGTTTGATGCGGTCTGGTATGATGCTGTGATGAATTATCACCTGTTTTCTCTTAACTCCCTTGAAGGGCTCTTGTTGGGCGGAAAAGACCAAGTTGGAAGCTGTTATTGCCAAGGTGTGATAATCTTGCCATTAACACTGTTAGGTCCAAAACAGGTTTCTTTGTATCATAGCCTCCAATTCAAGTGCAAGAAGGGAAGCAGTGCTCTTAATGCTTTATATTCTCACTCATATTAACAAAAAAAATCCCAGTTAAAGTCTCTCTCTATATGCAGATGTATCTGTCCTTTACAAACTCTGCCTCTATAGTAGTCTGATAAAGTTCTGTTTACCTTTAAATATTGACTCTGCACATACTCCATTCTCTTTAAAGAGGAAAAACATTTCTCTGGTCCGTCCAACCCTTGACCTTCCTAGAAGGATTATAAACAAGGATGTCTCTTCTTGGTAATTTTTTACCTTTTGGATGTGCAATCAATCCTGCTGCTTCATGAGGCTGCTGAGCAGCAAACAGATGGCAGCAACCACTGACCACTGGCAATGGTGAGATGGGAAACACTGGCCTACAGTGACCTTTGACTGGGCTTGAAATTCCTCAGTTTGCCTTTGAATTCCCATCCCTGAATAGCTCACATCACTCCTGAGCAATAATTGCAGTCTTTTCACATGTGCGCTTCTGTTTCAAGTCTCTTATATTGATCTAATCTTTCTCCTTTAATCAAAACTAGTTCCACATCCAGAAGATGCTTCGGAGGGGAGATCTGTGACCACAAGCAGCAATGTGAAACCACCCAGATGCAGATAAATTGCCATTGTCTCTCACTGCACAGAGAAATTGGGTCCTAATGGTATGGCAATTGCTTTGTTTCCATGGTAACATGTGTGAGCTCTATAAATAATGTTTGATGTTTATAAACAATTCAGTTTACACTGAATTATATACACTATTTGTATGCTAATATATGGGATGCACTTCTAGCTGTTCCACACCAATAGAAGAGCAAATAGAAAGCTGCAAGTTTGGTGAGCCCTACACTGAACCATGTGATTATTATTTTTTCCCATGTCTATGTCCAAAGGAAAATCTGCATGAGCTGAATGTATTTCCTTTCATAATGTATACACTCAAAATGGAAAAAAATCCTGGAAAGAAAAACTTACAGAACTAGCAGATGGTTTTGCTCCCCATCATCATTACAGTACCGGAGGTTTTGTCCCAGAAGGTAAAAACTCTTTAGGTTGCAATTCAGCAAAATGCTTCTGTGCATGCTTATTTTTAAGCTCTTAAAGTGATAAAATATCTTAGTTTGATGTTTTAAAATGGCTTTATTTTTTTCACCTTTTATTAGGCAACAGCAAAATATTTTCTCTCCTTTAGATTTGGCCACGAATTTTCACTTTTTTTCCCACAAAACCAATAAGGACCTGCTGGTATTTGTTCAAACAACATATAAATTCACTGCAAGAGCAGTTTATTTGCTAGTCACAGGTAGTGGTCGGGGGGGAAAAGGGGGCTACTACAAGTGTTTAATGGGGGTGCAGAGAAGGCAGATTTTAAGAAGGGGCACGTGAATGTCCACTGGCAGCTGGAAGAACCAGCACAGAGGCACAGCTCTGAAAGGATGGGAGGCAGGAAGGGAATTGGAAGGGAATTCCTCCTCCCTCCTCCTGCCTGGCTGGGGAAGCAGAGCTCCCTGGAGCAGCTCCCTGGCCAGGGGCCAGCAAGGCTGGAGCTGTGCACCTACCTGGGCGAGCTCTAATTGCTGCTGCTCACTCTGAGCTCTGTTTGTACTTGTTTGGCTTGGGACCTGGGATAGGCTTTAGCAGCCAGGCTGGAAGAGGGAAGCAAACAGGAGCAAACAGATTTATGTTAACAGGCTGTGAGTGCTCACAGGGCACAACACCTGTGGGCAGACACGTAGACAGCAGTGGGTACACCTCTGGAACAGCAAGAGAGTGCCATTTACCCATTGTTAAGGAGTAAATTGCATTAAATTTGTTCCTTGGCAGCCATCCCAGTTGAACTGCCATGCTGGTTAGCTGTGGATACCCCTGTATTTACATTAAAATAGCTCAGAAAATTTCACCTTTATTCATGCCCTGAGTATGCAAACTCAATCTCCTCAGGCAAAGCATGGAGGTGTGCTGGAGGCTGAGATTTCACCTCTCTGGTTCCTGGCTCCACACCATGGCTCTTTGCAGGTGGCAGGGCAGCAATCCCAGCCCATTCCCCTGAGCAGATGGGATGCCCTCTGCCTTTGATTTCCTGACACAAGCCACAGCCAAAATTACACCAATGGAATATTTGCTTTGTCATCTGGGCAAGTCTTGTTTGTTTGTGTCACCCACGCTCAGAGTGACTCCTCAGCCTGTGCTGAAGCTGTCTAGCAACAGGCAGCATGTTTATTTTGCACTGTTTGGTTGCTGGTCTGGAAAAGAAAGACGCTTGGCTTTTGGGAAAGCACCAAGAAAACAAATATGAGCCAAATAATAAGGTTAAATAATGTGGGATTCAGTAAAGGGCTGTTACTGTTGTGACAGGGCTGCAGGGTCACTTGGGAAGCTCTGCTTGGGCACTGACTGCATCCTGTCCCTCCCTGTCTTAAATAACTTCTCCAGCACTGGACTCCAAGTGTTCTCCTGAGCTGGTGCCATGAGATGCAGCAACAACCACACCAAGTTTCCCATCAGCTTTCCTGTAGCTCTCAGAGCCTTGCCTTCTGCCCTCCTCCCCCCCAGAGGATGCAGAAGCAGCCATTAACCAAGAAGTGCAGAGAAGCCAAACATCTTCCGCTTGGAAATACTGAAAATGACTGAAAATAGCTCCAGCCATAGATTGCCTGTGGTATGGCTGCTGGTAGGAGTGTTCCTGTGTTCCACAAATAGCTGTGGTGAGGTTTTCAAACCCTGCTGAGTCTGTGCCTTGCTGCGCCTACCAAGTGCTCCTTGACCTCCTTGTTCAGTTTGATCTCTCCAAGGTGTCCTCTGCTACACCTGACCTCAGCACTGAATTTCACTAGGGTCTGCTGAATGAAGGAAAGGGGAAACTACCCCCAGGCATTGGGCAATATTTCACAAATGGCATCCCAGGTCAGGCCAGTAAGCTCCTATTTAATCAGTTGTATTTATTTTAAAACTCTGACAGAATATGATAGCCTGGCTTTGTTTTAACGATAGACTTTGGCTATTTAAATTTTGGTTTCTGTGTTTTGGAGGTTTTTTTTCTCTCTATCTTAATATCTTTTAAAAGTACTTTTAACACCTTTTGGCTTCATATATTTCTCTAAGATAAAGACGGTGGTATACTCCAATTTTGTTTGATTTGCACATCTGAACTTGGAAGAATAACAATAACAGAGTATATCTGAGAAAGCTTAGAGAGAGGAAAAAAACAGGACCATCTTCTTTTGGAACTGAAATATGAAACTCCATACTGTCATCCAGTCAAGGTTTTCACAAAAGTTGGGGGAAATTAAGATTATCAACTGCATTGGGACAGAAATGTTCAAAAAGCTAACGTGCTCCTTAACTAGGAGTACAATGATTTCCCCATCACAAATACACACATGTACACAAAAGAATCCTGAAAATGGTTCTCTTTCCAAGGAAGCACAAAAATTTATAGTTCCCTTGATTTAAGACAAGGTCTGGTTTTGACCAGCCAACTAATTCCAGTTTGATATTTGTGAAATCTTTCTGTATCTTGTTCCTCCTTTTTTTTTTCAAGCTTTTAGATTAAATATATTAAAATAATGCAAAAACTAGGACACTGAGAAAGCCTGCCTTAAAAAATGTCCTCACTCCCAAGTCTTCTAGTTTTATATTGAATTTGAGAGATGAATCATAACTCTATTTTGGTCTTGATTAATCTGTCTTTTGTCCCCAAATAATTTTTTTTTTGCCAGGTTTGAGAGGCACACCAGACCGAGACAACTTCCTTGTTTAATTCATAGCATCCTCTAGCCTGGCTTTGCTTAGAGTAGAGTCAGAGCTGGATTTGGTGAAAACCATCACCTTGGACAGGTTTCAGGTCAGGAGCTGGAGCTGATTTGATTTATTGCTCCTTAAGCTGGTGTGTCTCACCTTGCAGTCCTGCGCAGAGGAAGGGGAAGCTCAGCTCCCTCCTCTTTCAGCTGGAGATGATGGGAGCAGGCAAACACTTCACTGCTTTGAAGTGCCAGCAGAAAAGCTTTCAGGATGGTGGCCAACACCCTCTGCAAGTGCCTTTTGGATCTGTCTCAGCTTGAGTAGAGACATTTGAACAGGTATCAGGCTGGGAGGGAGGGCAGCCAACTAAAAAGCTGAAGTGGAAAAAGAAGCTCAAGCAAACCCACCCAGGGAAAAGAGGCAGCTCTTGAAGGCAAAAGGCTTTAAACAGAAAAGTGAGGGTACTGTTTTTAGAGGAAAGCAAATGCAGGTCCTTGGGAAAGCATTCATTTAGCTGGGTTTTGAAAAATTTTATTTCTGTTTATTCTCTTTGCTAGTGGGCGGTTAGGGATAGGGAGAATGTTTCAGGAATTGCCTAAAACAAAAATTGACAGTGCTGATACTTTCACTAAATGTATTTGAAGTATACATGACTTTCTAATGCAGAATCAAAAACCACAAAAATTGTTCAAATACTAGTAGAGGGCATTCAATTCACTAAATCTTAATTTCCCTTCAGGAAAATATCCCCAAAGGAGTGTATTGACTTCTTATTATCTGCTTGTAAAATTGCAAATAATGAAAAAGAGTTCTAGCTATCACTTTAAAAAGTAATATAGTTTGAAAAATATGCACTGATTATAAATTGACATTTTCCACATCTACCTTTTCATTTTAAATTTGCAAATACAGCCAAAGCATAAAGTAGCATCACCACAAATTGTTAAAGGCTTATTTCTTCTTCTTCCAGGTCTTTGGGACTGAAAGTTGATATTTGCAGATACCTCTAAAATGGGGATATCTCTGGATAAGTTAGTGGGAGCATTACAAACCCATGAGTTTCTGGTTTATGATCCTGAAGACTAAAGAAGCTGAATTTGAATAAGGTGCTTGGGAACAAAGAAATTTGATGTTGTGGCCTGATTGTTCTTGCTACATTTTTTTCCTTTTCTAAAATTAACTTTATAACTCTATTGAACATCTCAGTAATTATTTCTATTTCAAGGAAGCATTTCAGCAGAGCTGTTGCAAAGGGTTTGGAGATGTAGAGGGCTAGGAGTGTAATTAGGCAAAATTAGTATGGCTGAAAAAGTCCAAGATATTCAACTTCTGTAAAAAGATCTTCAACTTGAATAAAAACCAGAGGCTTATACCAGGAACATTAATGCTTAGGAGTGGCTCTGTTTGAGTAAGAAAATGCCATCAGAAGCAAGTATTTGTGACTAAATACACTTGAATAGAAAACATGCAGAGAAAGCTCTTGGTAGTTCTTTTGTCAAAAGCTGGCTGAACTGTAGCCCTGTAATAATTATGTACTGGATATCACAGCCAGAGGAGCTGGTAACCACAAACTGACTTCCTCATTCCTTCTCCTTCCTCCAGGAGTGGTTTGGATTAGGTAGTCAGCTGAAATTTCCAAAGCACGTATCTTCTTACCGTGCTGCTGCGACCCATCTCCAGGTACTTCTCGCTTGGATTATCCCTAACACCTTCTTCTTTTGTTTCTTTCATGAAAAGTAAAGTTTATTAATGCATTGACTCAGTAAATCTTTCCCAAGTCCCTCTGCATGTGAGCACATGCACAGAGAGTAAAGCAACTTAAGCACTAAAAAAAGACAACTGGGCACTCTTGAACACAATCCAACAACTCTGTGGTTCCTTATCCTGAACAACAGATATTCTATATCACCTAATATTAACAAACAAAAGACTTTTTCCCACGCCATTATATATTTACTTTACCCTACTCTTCAAGCTTGGCATGTCGGCTTCCTAAGACTATTCCATCCCAGATGCAGCTCAGTGCCAGAATTGCTGGAACAAAATGCAGTGGGTGGACAAACCTGTCCTGCTGCATTGCTTCTGGCCTTTTAAAAACAGAAAGCATTTATCTGACTCATTACTGTAAATGTGCTAACAGAGCATACCAGTGATGGTTTTCTGACTGAAAGTGCCTGCATCTGCTCAAAAGGTTAACACGGGTGCAGATCAAGTGCATATCATGACACTTTTGTTGATATCAGCCAGGGGCAAATATTAAGTAGCTTATCTTTTAAGGAGAGAGATAAGGAGGGAGGGTTGTGAGGTGCTTGCCAATAAATGTATATTCATCACAACTGTCGCTCCTGTGGGCTGCAGGAGCCACGGCTGGTGGGGCCGGCAATAGCACTGAAAACCAGGACCTCTGAATTCAGCCCTTACTCTTGGCCTTTGCAGGGCCTTTGGCAAGGGATTTAGAATGGAATTAGGCTGCCTTCTGTTCCTGACTAGGTGGAGGGAGAGAGTTTTGAGACATATCCCCTTCTAGCCAGTGCACAAGCATAGAATCACAAAACAGTTTTGGTTACAAAAGGCTCATAAAAATCATCTAGATCCAATTCCCCTTCTGCTTTCCATGGAGATCTACTAATTAAAAAAAAAACAACTACAAATAAAAGAAGTAAGTCTTATCAGCAGTTACTGGGTGCTGATGACACAGGTATATGGAAGACAATATAGAAAATTTGTATCCCTGTATGTCAGTAGGAGGCAACAGAATCCACTCCCCTTAAAAAAGGAAATTTGAGGAAGAAGCTTACAGAAATTGTTCTGAATATCTGCAGTGAGTATTTTTCAGATTTGCGCACACATATGTATTTTTATGTATTTATATGTATCTGCACATGTGCACGGAAATACATGGATAATGTACATGCATTTTAGGCTTTTTATTTGGGCTAGAAGATACAATTTGAGGATTACCTTTTCTCCCTCTTTCTGGACATGCTATTTCCTTCAAGTATTATAGAATCATGCACAGATACCCCAACAATCCCACCCTGTGCATCCCTGAGGGTGTTGTCCAAACGCTCCCGGAGCTCTGGCAGCCTTGGGGCCGTGACCATTCCCTGGGGAGCCTGGGCAGTGCCCAAACAGGAGGAAGACCTTTCTCTGATATCCAGCCTGAACCTCCTGTTATGTGTATATTTCTGTCTTAAAAGAATGTAATACCTCAGCAAAGTGCTGAGATGATGTTTAGCACTGTGGAAAATTCTGTGTTATGTCTAGCACTACTGAAAATACGTGATTGTTAAATTTCACTGCCATTTGAACAAGCCTAACCTGGAAGCTGAACTCAGCTGGGTGCAATCCTTGCAGATAATTGGGATGCAGTTGCTGTGACAGCCTTTAAGTGCAGCCTGGATCCACTCTGGTGAAAGAACCAGGAGAGGACCTCTGTGAACATCCATTAGGATTGTCCACAACCAGTATCATGACGTTTTTAAATGTTCACCCCTTGAATAAGAGTTCTCTGGACAGCTTATATGTTTAGAAAAATTCAAAATTATAAATAAGATGCTTTGTAGGAAACTGCTTCAATCAAATCACTGGATACTAGTCTGGCTTTTACAATTCTATTTGTACTAATTTTTGCGGGGAGATTGTCCGTGAATTAAATCAGGAGTTGGAGATTGGTTGGAAGAGAGGAGAGGGTAGCAGTAAAAAGCAAAAGCAAAGCAAATTTCACTGATGGAGCATCTATTCCACAACATATAAAATAAAAAAGCTTGCACTTAAGAAAACCCTAAGGAAAATGGAATTGGTACCAAGAGCAACTAAGGCAAGTGGTAGAGGGGAAATGGAAATTCATTCCCGTGATACAATTTTTGGCGTTTAATTTCAATAGTTAAATCATCCAACGTTGTCTTCCTAGGGTTTTTCTCCAGAGGAGAGGGAGAAGGTCTGCCAGAGCTGAACTAAGGCCCCCCCTGAAGCAAGATTGCTCTCCCTATTGTAGAGGGACTCCGGAGAGGCTGTCACTTCCCTTAGCCTGTCTTTTACTCTTTTAAGTTGAGTGGTGTGAATAGCCTTCAAAATGCCTTTGGGTTTCCCTTTACCCAAAGATTGAGGGAATGCTCCTTTTCATTCTCAGCCACAAGAATTAAACAATAAGATCAAAATCTTGTAATCTTCTTGGGAATTCCTTTTAGTTGTATGGGATCTAAAATGCAGGGTTTTCCCTAAATTGCTGGGCAAATGAAGGCAGAGGCTAATCATACAGCTGGCTTTAGATGCAAACATTTCCAGTGTCTGGAAAAGCGGTTGCCAGTTGTTTGGGATGCCTCTGAAACAAATATCTTAATAGTTTCTATGACCTATGCAAGTTTAAGGCTCATTAAGCTGTTTTTTATTGATCTGAGGATCTGTTTGCATCAAGAATAAGAGGACCTGGAAACAAAGCAAACTTTAATATTTCAATTTTTTGGTCTTTCATAGCACTAACTTCTGAAAAGGATGATCAAAATAGACTCACACAGGGGTCTCCAAACAGCTAATATTTAATATATTGCTGTTAGTAAAAAGAGTACGGGTAAAGATTTTGAGTTTACAGTAGTACTATTCCTTCTGTACTCTGTGGAACACACTGCAAACAATTACCATGTACTATGTGAACTGCCATTCCTCACTGAACAAATCTTTTAAAGCAAACATATCTGTTCTGCAGGATTGTGCAGGGGGGAAAAGCCTTAAATCTTCATTTAAAAAATGAGATGCAAATTTTAAATTTGCGACTATGTGTTCCCTGCCAGAGAATGATCCCCTACTGTTTCCTAATAGCAGATTAAACACAAAAAAGGAAATACTTGCCAACCTTTGGGTAGGCTTGTTGAAGTCTGAATGTGTAGACATGCAGACAGGGACTTTGGATTTGAGGGGAAATGAGCTTGTGGGTGAAGTTCAGCCTACAATGCGGTTTGTTTAGCACACAGGAGGCTTCTTACAATATCAGTAACACAAACTGAAATTGCTTACAACTTCCCCTGCCTTTCCAACTTTGATGGTTTTTGGTTTTTTTTCCTTAGGCATAGTTTTTGTTGTGTATATCCCACATCTTGTTGTGGCCATCGCTCAGAGAGAAGAATGTTGTGTCCTTACTGTACCATTTACTCCATCGCCTTCGCTGTGGGAACTGTCATTGCAACAAAAGCTCTGAAGGGCTGGAAAGGAAACGTGCAGTCATTCTTGTCCAGTTATGAAAATTGCTATGAATGCAAATTAGCTTTATAGAAAGCATTTTCTGCTGAATGCCAATTTTGCCTTCAATAATGGAAGCCACACTGAGTCATTTGCAGGGGAAAGCTGCTATAAGGGAAGGTCTTGATTTGTTAGCTTCAATATCACTTTGGGGTTTTAGTCTTCAACTAACAAAGAGACCCAAGGAAATATGTTCAAAACTTTAGGTGACCTGCTTACAACATGCTTTAGATTTGTTAAAAGATTTGCGAAGCTTTTGATGAGTTTCATCTAGTTTCCAGATGTCATTGCAGAAACAAATGTAATATTACCATATGCTATAAAAACTTCCTGCAGCTCTATTAACAAGTTTCCCATGATGTAATTAGAAAGAAGGTGCAGTGTTTTCTTTGGCATCTGTGGGTAAAATACTGTGCATACTTATGCTACTGTAAAACCCAGGCCAACTTAGTTCATTTTAATGGAGTTATTTTGGACTCAGTTCATGTAGAATTTCACTATAACACTATCTGTATCTGGATACCTTCCCTGAGGGGTAAATACAGCAAAAGTTGTACAGTTTCTTTAGATTTCGTATAGAAAGACAGTATTCTCAATATCAAAGAGGTTGTAACTATTCTAGCCAAGGTAAATGCTTGAATAGTAGAATCCTTCAGGTTCAGATTCAGGTAGGGTTTTCAGATGTGTCCAGAGCTGGCTTGAATAAACTGGAGCATGTACAAGTGCCCAAATCAGGACCTTCAGCCCTCTCCTCTACAGCTCTTATTCCTCTCTGTTTGCTAATCTGTTATGTGAGGTTCATGATCAAGCGACATTTCTGAGTTAGATGCCAAATTTCTATCATAAAACATTTATTTTCTTCCACCAAAAAATTGATTTTTTATTGTAGCCAGCTAAAGTCTCTGGCAGCAGCAATGTTGGTGCTGGTGTCTCTGTAGCACTGGTGTAGGTAGATGACTCAAGACTGATACCACACATAGTCATGTTCATTACTATTTTTCCTGGAACACAAAAACTGTATAAGACTTGGAATTCACCTATCATTTCTAATGTGGAGAAGCCTATACACAAATGGTCTTTTCATAAGGCCCTGTTGCCTTTTATTTTTTCCCTTAACAAAGAACAAATAAAAGGAAAAGGAATTGGAAGGGGAAAAAATTAAGTTTTAATGGACATACATTTCATCTTTTGTTTTCTGCTTGCCACAAAACATTAACATAGTAAACAAATTGATCTTTGCTCTTAAGTTCTTTAATAACATAAAGTATTTTGAGTTTTGTCATGGCTAAGGTATGGTTAAACCACATGTTACTGGTCGTGTTCCAACCTCTATTGTCACAGGTCTTTGACACCAAACTACATTTTTAAAAATAAAAGTTGTGTGTAACCCACTTCTATTCACAGACACCTTTGTTAAAAGTTGTCACTTTGGGGAGTGTTTCTGTAATATTAGTGGTAATGGTATTTTCTGACCAGAACTGCTTTTCCATGGGACATATTTCGAAGTCCAAGCATTCCCACTGCCAGCCCCTGCTTTGTGCCATACAGCACCTTTTGGAATGCTGCACCTCCACATGAGCAAAGCTTTTGTAGGATGCTCTGAAACTTTACATTCTAGACTGCTCACCCAGTCATGGGACTGTTACAGTGGTCTTACAGTAGCAGACAGAGCTACTTCAAATAGGGATGTGGAAGAGAGAAAGTGTCACTTTGGTCCACTTTTTGGAGTGGTTGGTGTTATAATATATAACCTTTTTTCCTTTTTTTTCTTTTCTCTAACGCAGTGTAGTTCGCAATAATTTAAAATACTCTATAGACATTTAAACGATATACAATAATATAACTTAATTGGATTCCTCAATTGTACTTAACAAATACTATTCTAATAAATTTACAGTATCTAGTACCATAAGACTGTGCATTACTGTGTTTGGGAGCTTTATTTGCTTCCTGTCAAGAATGTAGTGAAAGTACAGTATCATCACTATTATTCAACAACAATACCCATGAGTCCAAGGGACTTTAAATTACATGGAGTGAATCTAGTACTTTGGGGGCCCCTGTTGACTTCTGTGAAGTTGCACTCATTTGTGCCAAGGCTGGCAGTTAGAAATCAATAGCAACATCAAAAAAGGAAAAAAAAAGCAATTTTACATTGCTCTGTGAAGGAGTCATCAAAGGGGTCTGATTTTCACAGGGTAAGTGCTTGGGGTCAGAAAGTGTTCAAATGAAGGTCCCCAAATCATCAGTTACCTTTGATAATACAGGTCCACAAATTGCAGAGGTAATTCTGGCTCATTCACATATCCAGCACGGGAGCTGGTGGAGCTCCAGGTCCACCAGCCCCTTGCCCCAAGAGCACCATGTGGATGGACAAGTGCTTCCATGTTAGGTGGGGAGGGGTTCATGGCTCTGCAGCCCCTCAACATAAGGAACAAAAATTAAACAAAAGCTAAAAATGCAGATATGCAGATGGAAGGAAATTTTTAATCCAAGTTTTCAGAAAATCAGGCAGGGGCCCTTGGGACAAGCAAACAATTACATGGTTAAATGGGCTGTGGGTCTAAGTGGGCATGTCTGGGCTCTTGGGGTTAAAACACTAGATTTTACAGCAGTAAAATATCTGAGGCTGTTTTTAAAATCTCTCATAGGGAAAAGGTGTGGGAATTAGGATTGAGTGCTATTAAGAAGTGAGCTTCTTTCTTTTAACATTCATGTGCTTACCAGGAGGTACTCTATTGCCAGCCTTAAAATAATGATGACACAGATTAACCCAAATTTTGACTTTCTTATGCTCGTGAAGCCATGACAGCTCAGAGGTTGCAGCAACCTAGAGCTCAGCTGCCAGACTTTTATCAACTTCTGAGTGCATACTGAGCATAAGTTTCTTAAAAGTCTTGAAAATACTAACTTTCAACCATTAAAGGGAAAACACAATGCCTGGAAGACCCTGCCAGTGCATTCATTGTCAAAGCAAAACCTGTGATACCTGTTGAAGCACATCTTTGTATCCTAAAACTCCCTATGAGGAGCTGTGAGCAGGTGCTCCACACCTCAGGCCTGAGTCTGAAAAAGTCATTCTTATTCAGGAGGCAAGTGGTAAAAGTCAATATCAAACATTGGTAACCAAAGTTTCATGTTTTCGCTCCATTCTGGCAATTGCTTAAGGCCTACAGTAATTGAGCTCTCTAATAGTGGAGTGACAACAGATCAGTAGCATTGAAGAACTTAGGCAGAACCAAATACAAAAGTCATACAGTCAGAGTTCCAATAAGTTTACATTTAGTACAGAATTAAGACATAGCTACCCGTTAGTGCTTAGAAATTTTTGATACTATTAAAACCATAAATAATTATTTTTAATGTTCATTCAAAGAGTTCCAGTGTCACTGGCAGCTGATGTAATTTTGTGAATGCTTGTTGGGGTTTTTTTCCAAACTGATAGTGGAGTGTTTCTGCCATACATTTTGCTCCCTACCTGTTGTTTTCTCTCTATCTGCTTTCTTAGAAATTTTGGTTTTTGCAGAGAGAATGCTGTGTTCTAGTCAGTGAAGATTTCATTTCGTTAAAAAAAGTCTTTGTTTGCACAGGGCCAGACAGTTTTGTTGCTGTAAAATAGGAGAAAATGTCTTTTTCTTTTAAATGTCATGGGAGCTGCAATGCAATCAGCTTCTCTGATATGTATAATTTAAAACACTAAGAGAACTCTACAACACCCAGATTGTAGTTTCAAAAAAAATAAAAAAGAGAGAGAGACAGAGAGAAAGTTTCATGTGGTTGTCAACATCACCTTAATCCTGTTGCCCTTGTTTCCAAAGCAGTTACAACAGCCAGCCAGCCAAAATGCACCATCCTTAGAAGAATAGGTAGTTGTGGGGAGGGAGTGGTTGTTGTGGTGTTGGCTGGGGTTCTTTCCCCCAAGAGGATCAGATGTGCAAAATGATGCTGTCGTTGTTTGTTGTACTCCACTTTCCTCGCTCGCGGCGCTTTGCTCTGCGCGCTCGCGCGCGGCGCCGCTATTTGCAGGTGAACACCTCTGTCCTCTCGCTGCACGTGTTGCACTTGACAAAGCAGCACCAGTGGAATTTGCAATTGCACTGCCACACCTTGGTGTACTGGTGTGTGTTGTACCCCCTTCCGCAGCACATCATGTCGCACCCGTCCGCGTTGGGAGAGGTGCGGTTGCAGAGCCGTCCCTGGGTACCGACGCTCCCCGTGGAAGCATCTTCCTCACAGTAGTTGGGTGACTTTTCAATGTACACTAAATCCGTTTCCATGGGTTTCTGGTAGCTCTTAATCTGCTTGATCTTCAGGAAGGTTGGCTGTCTCAGTCTACTGGCTCTTACCACCTCCACTTGCACGGCGGCGTTGTATTTCTCTTTCAAAATATATCCAATCTCTCTGAATTTAGGAAGCGTGGTCCAGCAGGTCTTGGTTGTACAGGAACCTGAAACTCCGTGACACTTGCACTCCAATTTCATCCTCTCTTCGAGAACCTATGTGTACAGACATTTGCATATTGTTACTGCAGGAAAAATAATGTTGCAAGCCTGCCTAAACCTCAATCTGTTTAGTTCATATGAATATTCGTTACTGCTGGTTGAAATTTTTCAAATGCATGCTTTATAAATCTTCTCACCTCCCAGCACAATGCTCATAACATTTTGTTTCAAGGGTTGGAAATACCCTTGGACCTGGTTGGAAATACAGCGCCTTGTCATTTTCTTGGGAAAATATTTCCATTCTTTTTCCAAATGTTGGAGAATATTTACTTACGTTTTAGGAGACATTTCTTTAGAGCCACAGGGGATTTAAATTTTTTTCAAATCATTTTCATTTTGAAAACAGAAAACAAGAATGGGTTTGTGGGTTAAGTGGCATAAGATTCAAAATACTTAATTGCATTGAGTAATGATCAAAGAATGCTTAAGAAGAGCTGTGAGACTGAATAAGCCTACATGCAGGGGCTGGAACTAGATGATCTCTAAGATCACCTCCAACCCAAACCATTTTATGATCCTGTATTCACTGCATAATTAAAGACTTTTCCTATGTACCTATACCAACACCACCAGTGGTAAACTTATGTACTAATCCACCCACAGAATGTCCCATTCCCTAAAAAAGCAGCACTCATTGCAGTATTTAATCCAACAATTCAGCAAACAATCAGCCACAAATACCTTTTTTTTTCCATCAGGGCAATGATAACACATCATTAGAGGGGAAAAAAATCCCCCTGAAGGATCCTGCTCAACAGAGTACTGTTGAGCAGGAGAGAAGAGAAATGCATTGCTGTTGTAGAGGAGGTTCAGCCAGAGGGGTTTAATTCAGAGTCAGAAGTGACACAAACTTGGGGGTGGGTGCTCAGTTTGATGCTCCACTGCCACACTGCTGTTCCTGCGGCAGCCCAGCCGTGTCACACCTGGCACATCCCTCCTGCACTGGGTGTCCTAGGTAGACTATATGATGCTTTTATCCCCAGCCATCTTGTTCTGTTTATGCTGAATAATAAGTTTTGCACCTTTAAGACTTGTTGCAGAGAGTGAAGAGGGGAGAGAAGAAGCACACAATTTGTTTTCAGACACTGCACTCACTCCTTCCTGCTACTGGACTGTGCTGTCTGCAGATGGACAGACAGTGGGACAGAGCTCTCCTTTGCTTTTAGTTAGTTTAGCTAGCTGAGGCAGAGAAGTTCCCTGGACTGCAGTTTTTTTCCTTTTTCCCTTTTCTTTGAACCTGTTTAACCCTGCTCTGGACAGAACACCCAGCAGAGCACCGGCAGCTCCAGCTGTGGGCACCGGGCCGGGCCTGGGCCGTGGCATTTCCAGCACTGGAGGGACTGAGCAGAGACTGATTGATCAGAGACTGATTTATAAGAGACTGAGTGAACTGAACTGCAACCTGGGCAGGGGACTTTCTGAGTTTGACATCTCTTTTGGAGCAGCAAGGGATTTTATTGATTAATATTAAGTTTTATTGTTTAATAAACAGTTTTTTCCCACTTTACTCCAAGGAGGTATTTTCTCCCGGACCAGCTGGGGAGAGGGGACAATTGAATCTGCTTTCCTAGAGGAGCCCCTTTGGGGGTTTTCTCCCAAATTTGCCCTGAACTAGGACACCAGGCCAGGTTGTGCTGGGGGAAGGCAGCGATATCCTCCTGCCCCGTGTGTGCAGCAGGGGGAAGGCAGCCCCATGGAAGCGCCTCTCTGTTTCTCTGCCCTTGCGTTACCACTTAAGGCTGACCATAATTACACCCACAGCCATCATTAGCTTATGAAAATCAAGGCCTAAGAACAAAGCAAGCTGATCTTTCCCCTTTGCAACGGGATGCTAACAAAGAAACATGAGCTAGGGAGCTTGTCTGAAAGCATTACTGATGCTGCAGACCATCTCCTGTAGCGGTTTCGCTGCAGATCCCAGAACATGACTGAAATGGGCAAAGGATAAAAGGGCCGAAATCTGAGTACAATGGCATAATGAAGTAGGAGGGAGTAAAAAATGCTTACTGCTTCAGAAACTGGCCTTAAAATAAAAGCTGTACAGATCTGGTTATCCCTGCAAATAGAGGGCACCCTCCTGAGTTGTTTGAGTTTCACTTAAATTGTATGGTTTGTTTTTTCCCAGATTTCTGGGGTTTCAATATTAAAGAGAATATTTGGATCTGATTCTCCCTTACCAACATACGGTAGCAAGCATGAGATAGCTGAGCAACCTATGCAAGAATCATAAAATATTCTGAGCTGGAAGGGACCCTTCCAGTCCAGCTCAGGACAACTCCAAAGTCCCACCCTGTGCCTCCCTGAGAGCATTGTCCAAATGCTCCTGGCAGCCTTGGGGCCGTGACCATTCCCTGGGGAGCCTGGGCAGTGCCCGACACCCTCTGGGGGAAGAACCTTTCCCTGATCCCCAGTCTGACCCTCCCCTGACCCAGCTCCAGCCATTCCCTGGCTCCTGTCCCTGGTCCCAGAGAGCAGAGCTCAGGGCCTGCCCCTCCTGTTCCCCTCAGGAGGAGCTGCAGCCCCTGCTGAGGTCTGACCTCAGTCTGGTCCTACCTCAGACCTTCTGGAACCACAGGCTTTACCAGGGTGAAAGTCAAGTTATCCTATCGGAGGCAGAAAAGGCGTTTCCCAGCAAGGTTTGCTGAGTTGGGGAAGAAATTCCTATAGCTGCAACTGCTCTAAAAGAAGAAAATCAGCAAGGCTGTGATGAGCTGGGTTTTTGGACACTGGAATACATTTCCTGTCTCCCATACTGACAGAAGAGAAAACTTGCCACCTTCTGCTGCAGCAGCTCTTCAGTGGCAGTGAGGAGATGGATGCACTGTGACACACACTGGCGTCTTTTAGGGGTCTCCAGGGTCTCCTCTGTATCCATTTCTGGCCTATGGAGAAGGTCTTTTTCCAAAGACCCCTAAATAAGACTTCAATCCTGTTCCACGAATCTGGGTTCAAATAATCTATTGATATTTAGATGTGTATATATATATATATATATATAAAAACATGCTTAGAAGTTGTGCTTGACATGAAGCTGTGCTGAAAAATGTTCGGTTTTGTTGAAACATACCCATTCCTACAGCTTTCTCAACATGCAGTTGCAGCTGTAAGAACTGCAACAAAATCCATGACAAGAGGTGGATGGATACAACTTTTACACCTCCACCAAAGAGCACGAGGATCTGAGGATTTCCAGGAGAGCACTGACAATGGGATCTGTCACCCCTGAGCTGTACTCTTCCCTGAGCAATAAATCTTGCTGAAGGGTCCATATTTTGTCATGCCCTACATGTTTTTCTGGTGTCTACATTTTGGTTGACAAGGCCAAGTCAGTAGCTTGCTAAGAGAGTGGGAGGAGGTGAAGTTCATGAGGCTCCTTATTTTTCTGTGGGTTCAACACTGTCCCAAGGAGCCTCTGATGTGCTTCCCTGATACACTAGAAGGTGTCATTGCTCCTGAAAGACAGACATCACCCATTTTGGTGTCCTGGGTGACATCTTTAGAAATGTATATTTATATATGGATGCCTGTCTGTCTGTATAATAATTGTTTGCCTGTGTGTATTTGGTTGAGGTGCTGATGTTTATATACATTATTACATACATTATGAATATATTATTTATAGACACTACCTGGCAGCCTCTATAGTACAATCTCCATCAACTTTATCCCAACTCTTGATATTTTTTCTTTTTTTGCCATTCTCTTTCTGAAGGTCCAGTTTTGTGATTCATTTTGGTGAGCAGAAACCTGATTTCACTGCTGTGTTTTTTCAAAGATTCCCACTATTTTTGAAGCTAGGAGGACTTGCAAATGCAAGCCACACAGGCTCAAAAAATCAGAAGTTTCAAGAAGTATTAATTCATGCTCCTGAAGCCAATCTTGCAGGTTTTTTAAAATTTTTTTTGGAGGCTTCTCTCATGAATGTGGAATGCTTGGGGTTACAACACTGAGCAGAGGCCCAATCATCAGGTAGTTAAATTCCTGAATGCTATAATTTGTGTGCCCACAGTCAGCTGTGGGTATAAAATTGTGCCCAAAGACTTGGAGGTCAGGGAAGACGAGGCCCAAACTAAGCAGATTCTGAGCAGCATTTTTTCCCCTCTTTCCACCCAGATGCTGCAGAGTGCCCTTCCTTGCTGACACGCCAGCATGTCCTGGCCCTCCAGAGGAATTTCTCTCTGTGTGGTACCTTGAGCAGCTTCCCATTTGCCAGGGAGGTGCCATGGGACTGGCAGAGGTGGCCGGATCTGACCCTGTTTGCTCAATGCTCTCAATGAAGAGTAACTAACATTTAGCTTCCTAAAAGTCTCCCCAGCTCAGCTTTCCTCAGCAAAATTCCCATCAAAGCTCTGACCCTGAGCCCTAAAGGTACTTATTCACCCAAATCTTAGACACTATGCCAAGCTAGGTGCTTAATTAAAGATTGAAAATCATTAGCTCCTATGAGCCACTCTCTCAGCAGTTTCATTTGTCATATGTCAGTGCCTCGTATCTAATCTTGAATGGTTTACAGCAACATCTACCTCCCAGGGCAAATTCCCATCGTTGGCCTGTGCTGCCTCAGATTAACCATAGGAACATTTCTCAGGTCCCTTTTCCACATACAGGCCCACTCCCACCCCAGTATGATCTTGCCAAGTAAAATTTTCTAACTACTGCTACTTTGTTAAATGAATTGTGAAACAGAACGTTAAAGCTTTCTTAATCCCACATATTGTTATACCTATATAAATCATACATTTAAAATGCAATTTGAGGCCTGTCAGCTGCCAGTTAAGTAGAAAAAGACTTGTGAAGACCAAAATAAAACAAAATTATATGCATTGAAAGAAATTCACTTTTTCACGTTCCATATCTAGACCCAACTGCATAACATCAGGTACAGTTTCTGTACATAGTAAAAATCCTATTTGGATAAAAACTATATATATATACACATATATATAAACAATAGTTTTACATATATATGTTAAAACAATAGTATAGTTACATACAAATAAAACAAAATTATATGCATTAAAAGATATTCACCTTTTCAAGTTCCATGTCTAGCCCCAACTGCATAACATCAGATACAGTTTCTGTACATAGTAAAAGTCCAATTTGGATATATATTTGGATAAATATATATATATGTGTGTGTGTGTGTATGTGTATGTGTGTGTATATATATATAATATATATATATATAATATAAACAATAGTTTTACAAATATATATATGTAAAAACAATAGTTACATTTTGTGTGTGCATGTGTTTTGGTTTACTCCTCCTGGTTTTTGTTTTCCTTAATGGAAATGCACATTGTTGTTCCAAGTGTTGAATGTAACAAAATCCATATAACTTTTTGACTGAAGCATCAAAAAGAAATAAAGCACTTGAAGAGTTTTGCCTCATCAAATATGTAAGTGATCAACTTTTGTTTTGGGTAATAACTACCAAAAGAGGCAGATTCTGGTCACAGGATGTCACCACTTCTTTGGTGCTCGTGCAGCTGCAGCCAGGAGAGCTGATGGCTTGCTGACGATATGTGGGCACAGGCTAACCTAAATCTCAGTGCAGCTTGAGGCCCACCACTGCTGACAAAATGCTGATCTCCTGGACCCCTCTGGGAATCCAAGCTCAGTTTGTTTGGGTTTGACTTTTTACCTTGGATAGGCAGGGGTGTAACCAAGATTAGTAGGGCGCAATGCTACTCTTCTAATACAAACGTCCTGAAATTATTCTTTGTTACTAGCAGATCACAGAGCCCAGAATTGAGCAGCTCATGGTGTGTCTCCCTGGGTTGTGTTCCCTTCCTGTGAAGAGGGAGCTTGGAGCCAGCAGGAGAGGAATAAGGGTACTTCATCTGCATGGCTTTCTTTCTGCCCCTCTGTGAAGCTGTTCCATCAACATCACAACAGTATTTATATTCTGTGGGATGGGGAACTGAGTTACTGTGTTTATTCCTCTTGTCACATCCTTGCTTTCCTTGTTGTTCAGTTTAATGGGACCAGGGAGCCTCTGCTTTGCAGACACAGCATGAGCTGGATTTTCCCTGCCGCTGGCCAGAGCTGAGCAGGGCTGGGGACCATCAGGGATGCCAGGAGATACCAATTCACCTCCTCCTGCTCTCCACTTGCCTCCCTGGGTAAGGCACCCTCTTCCATAGTGTCCCCATTTAATGCATTGAAAAATCTGAGGAAAGCCCACTGCACTCTTTACACAAGTTCTCCTCTTGGCTACCAGGAAAATTAACCCAGCATTTTGGGACCTGCTGCCCATTTGATGGATGTCCCTACTGTTATGAGGGTGAACAATAGCCTAATGCATCCGTGTTTCTTTTTCTAGGAGAAGAGAAAATAAATTTTTTGATCAACAAATCGCTGCAATTGGTTAAAACATTCTGAATATTATTTTTACAGTGAAATGTTTATTTTTAATGATTTTGTTATGGTTTACAACCACAACAGGTTAAAGGTGAAATATCACCTGAAGTAGTTAAAAATATTTCACTGGTAGTTTTATTCTGTCAGGCAGAACAGATGTGTCAGGTTTGAGGTCGTGCAGTGATATTTCACTAGATGTTTGATACATGCCTTGCATGCATTACATGGTACCCATGGGCATGCACATTTCTTGAACAAAACCATTTAGCAAGTCCTAAAATATTTGGCTGTTCCCCCCTCTAATTTTAAAGCAAATTGTTCAAAAAGCAGGGTAGTACCAGATGTAGCTGCTGGCAGTCTGTGCTAAGGGTGTGTTTCTGGAAGAAAAAAATAAGCTAACAAATCCAGCCCTACTGGAAGAAGGAGATCTATCCTCATGAGATTTTGAGCCAAAGCTTGCATATTCAGGACATATGGATAAGTCCTTAGTTATCCATCTAACCCACCAAGCAGTAACACCAAAATTTTTGAGATTGGGTTTATGTAACTGGCTGCAAATCATTTTAAGTGGGAATATGGAAAGTATGGCATGAAGCACAACTATTGAAAACTTTTCTTTCATGAGTGGTGTCACAAGGCATGTGTAGTGAAATAATTTGTCACTTTTAGAGAAAGAAACTTTCAGCAAATGATGGACCCGAGGCTGTAAAACCTGGAAAGTAACATTCTTTGCATCCCTGAAATGACTTAGGAAACAAAGTCACATTTTAAAGAATACTTTAGGCTTATAAGAGCATAAAATTAGTTGGCTTTCACATTTGAAACTGGGATTCAGCCTCCATTGTGACTTCAGAACATTTTACTCAGGTTTTTTTTTTGACCATTGCTTCTTATCTTTACATCCTGTCAGGTGACAGTGGGGGCAGCCTGCAGCAAATTAGGCACTGTGCATCTTGCAGGAATGAGCTGACTAATTACAGTGCTTCACATGAGGTGAAGGGAGCTAACACTGTCTTACATAAAATATGCACAGACCATATGCATAAATATGTATAAATATTGATAATTATGTGCGCACACAAGATATATATTTATGTATGTTTATGTATATATAATATAATATAATATAATATAATATAATATAATATAATATAATATAATATAATATAATATAATATAATATAATATAATATAATATAATATAATATAATATAATATAATATAATATAATATAATATAATATATAAAAATTTTGTATCTTTATATGTGTATATATGTAATGAATGGTAATTAACCAATCACCTCATTAGCTGTTCTACAGCCAAAGGAAGTGAGCAAAAGAACCCCTTCCCAGCATCACAGGCCTATTGCACCAGAAACTATGAGAAAAAGCCATGTCTTGGGTGGAAATGTTGTCCCAAGTAATTGAAAAATCTCTTCTGAAGAGAGCCTGAATTATTTTTTTCCCCACACTCTTATTGTTTCATACGTAAAATAAGCTGTTGTCATCTTCCAGGCATTCAAAAAAAAAACAACAAAAAACAAAAAACAACAGGAAAACCCCATTGCTGTAACAAAGGAGTAAATATTGGGATGGTGTCAGGCAGAGTTGCTGGCACTCAGTGTGATGGGTGTGTTTCTGGAAGGGCCAATTTTTCTCCACATAACCACAGTCACTGTCTGTTGTAAGAGCCTAATTGATTGATAAACTGTTAGAAACATTTCTACTTTTTGGTAAAAGCTGCAATCTGCTACCAATTTGTCAGTTTGTTCTTTTAACTCACCCCATAAAAACAAACAGAAACCTCCATTTTTATAAATGAGATTTCCCATGAGAGACAGTCATTGTTTTGAAACTTTCAACAAAAAGTTAAGCTTAATGATGCGTGTTCCCAGATGTTACTCTAAGTCCATTTATCCCAGAAGAAAGATACTTATTTCTAAAAATACATGGTAGAAAGCTGTCTCATAAAACAGCTTGGTTTGTTGGTATTTAATTTTTCATTACTCTGTCAAAGTTTTGCCCACAGATCTCTCTGTAATCTTTCAGATTTGCAACAAAACGTTCTTTCAGTAACATTTGTGTTAGACTTACACTAGTCCTCCTTTGGGGGCTTGTTTTCATTTATCACACTTGCTCTTTCCATCCCAAATCACAGCAGATGTTTATAAACTGACAGGGAAGTTTGTTCCTCTGCTCTTTCACACCGTGTGGTGCCACTTTGCCACCAAACATAGATCTTCCATCAGGAGAGTCTTGTGTCACCACGAATCCCTGAGCATTTATTTATTCCAAGCTGCACCAATGCCAAGATTGTGATTTTGTCACTGGTGCTTCCTATTGCAAATTTGGCAGAAACTTTGCAAACCTGCCATTAGCTGAAACAATTCCTAGAAATTCAGAGCAGAGCCATATGGGATGCAGTGTGGGGCAGTTAGGGTATTCATTCATTCATTCATTCCACAGTCATGAGAAATTCCCTGAGAAACCTAAATGTCTTTTTTTTTTCCAATGAGATCATTTGTTAGAGGGTTGTATTGAACATCTCAACCCTAGACAGAAGTAAAAGACCCCCCCAAGACTGTTTTCCCCCTCATCAGTTTGCAAAGTTTGTGCAATTATTTTTACAGCATGCTGCTTGTTCCACAAAGAAAAATTCCTCTGGGCTCTGTTTTTAGCAGCAGTGAAGTACCAGCAGGCCAGCTTTTGAGAGCATCCCAATGAAGAATAATTATTAAAGCCACACTGCTGTACTTACAAAGCCCTCTGACACCCAGGCATGTGTGGGACAAGTGCTGGAAGAGATGCAGAATGGGCAAGATTTCTGAGAGCACATGAGAAAGTCCTTGTGGTGGTATAAAAGAGCATTCAGATTATTGCTAGAGGGTCAAAACTAGTGGCCAGAGTCTTGACTAATGATCCTAGCAATGAACCTCTGGACACCTGGGAGATGTCTAGTGGGGTCATCAAGGGCCCACCACTGACTTCAGAGCAAGTTGGCAACAATTGGTGTTGGATTGGGAGCTTTTTGTGTCCTTTTTTCCTCATGTTTCTGTCTTGGAAGACTCTGAGATTCAAAAAGAAGACTAAAAGGAAGGTAGCATATTTGTTGGCTAAAAGTTGTTCCTCTTAGCTAACTCAAAAAGCCAATTTGGAATGACTAAAAAAGAACTGCAAGCCTTACCATTGCAGGTGTGAATGCAGGGTATTTTAAATGGTGAAAGTGCCATGAAATCTCTGTAGGAAGCCACAAAAGCACACACTTCCTTTACTGACTTTACTGTCCATTACCACTCTGAGATTGAAAACACCTTATTTGAAAATATCTGAGAACTTCTAAAGCAATGAAGGAATTAAAAATTTCCTGTTGCCTGTGTTTTCTTTCTTACCTTTTCTTCCTATTCATAGCATGGATAAAATATCTGCACTTTGGTTCTTTATAATAGCAGCAATAAACCAGAAACTTGGCTCCAAAGTGTTTCCAATTTTAAGACAAGCCACATACAGATCAGCAGGATGGCACTGACAGATTTTCTCAGGGCAGTGCAAGCATTTCCCAGTTGTGTTGTGAGGGGAAAAGGAGAAAGATGAAAGATGGAAATTCAGTGTTGTACCCAGGCAAATGGAGGAGCCAGCAAGGGAGGGATGGACCCTTCCAACCTTACCCATTCCGTGATTTTGTGATTCTGTGATCTCTGACTCGAGTGTGAATAAGGACCTTGTGGAGTATGGAACAATGACACCCATGCATAAGCAAAACCCCCTGGTTTCAGATTTTGTGTCAGGCTCACAGTGCAGCCCAGGTTCACCAAAAACCCCCAAAACAGGCAGATTTCAGGTGAATGTAGGTCAGATTTCAAGTCTACCTGGATTCTCAGAAGGAACTTGCGATTTCACACTGAAATTACAGAAAATTTTGGAACTGTTTTGTAAGGGTCCAACCCAGAAACACAGAAAGCATAACCTAGGTTCCAGAGTTTTGTTCTAACCTTAAGTTTCAACCAGTCTTGAATTCAAAATGTCTAATTTATACAAATAGCAAATTGTCTTGGAAGAACCAAAATCACTAAATATTATTTACTGTACAACTCTGAATATTCAATTAAAGGAAATATGTATCACAACACCAATATTATTTCTAAACGTGACCCCCAAAACCATGTTTTATATTAGCACATTCCTCTGGATTTTATGGATTACACTTAAAAACAAAAAACGACACCAAATCCTTTCAGTCATTCTTAGCTTTTGAAAGCAATACAATGAGTTAGTAAACAGCTATGAGTATAAATAACTACTGAAAAATGCAACAAAAAGTTAATAAATTCCAAAATACTATTAATATTTTTTATAATGGGAAAAAGTGTATTGTTGGTGTTGCAAGCATTTGTATTCCTTTCTTAAAATATGAAAGTATTATCATTTGGTTTTTGCAAAAACATTTGAAAAAAAACATAGAATTGTTAAATAAAATTTATTTGCATGAATTCTGCTACCAAAAGTATCTGCAAAAACATGCACTTATTTGGTTTGCTTAGGTCCCTCTGCTTATGAAATTCTGATGAAAAGTAAAATATAATGTGCTTCATAAGAATCAGCAATGTGGTCTGGTGGTTACTGGGCTGTATTTAGAATTGGGGGACCCATGATCAGTGCCTGGTTCACATAATGAGCTCTTTCTGTCCTTGGGACTTCACTGTTTTCCACCTCAGTATCTGCTTTTGCTCTTTTGTCCTTCTTTCACATCTAGACTGTGGCATGTTCCAAGCAGGACCTGCCTCAGGACCTTCATGGGGGTGCCACACACACACCACAGAGGATGCCACTTTAAGCAGGGATGGGAATGCATCTAGCAGTAATAAATTCTCCCTGGCAAGTTTAAGAGTTGACTTCCATCTTGTTTCGCCTCCAAACACAATTTGTGATGCTGAGCTGAAATTCCCAGCCTAGGGGAAGTGATCAGACCTGGAACTGGTCTTCCAATGGTCAACTGCTGAATTAAGTTCTTTTATGTCTGTGGCAGCAATTTTTAGGAAAAAAGACTGTGGCCCTCAAGGCTGTTTTTCTGTTTGGCTTTTCAGTCAGCTTTCTGCTGCACATCTGGAGACCTCAGTGTGAGCTATCACTGCAGCACCCATCCTGTCTCTACACCTGAGATTGTGCCTCTCTCACCACACTGAATTTATGTAGCATTTCCATCCCAGTGAACTCCTGCCCATACAGAACCTTCTGTTTCAGACCATGGCCAATGCAACGTGCTTGTAAGCAAGATCCAGGCAGTAAAATAATTGCATTGTTTCTGTCACCACCAATTCTACTCTCTCTGCCCAGTGTTCAGTACAGGACTGAAAGCACACATGGTTTTAGGGGAGGAAAATTCACTCTTATTTTGGGGACTAGAGAAGGAGGCAGATTTTATTGGATTGCTACATTGGTATATTGGATTTTTCTGCAACACAGGGTATAATCTCTCCTGAGGTTAAGTATATATGATGCAGAAAGATTTGTTACACTTTTTAAAGGACAAGCTTTGACAGCTAGGAGGATTGGTGAACACAAATCAGAATAGCTCCATGATGTTTATTGTGACCATGAGAAGCAATTCAGTCATGGTTGTAGACAGGAAACTGCTTCTTCTTCTTCTGCAGCTCTTTGTAGCTTTGTGTTTACAAAGAGACAGTTGTGCATCTGCTAAATGTATTGTGTACCACTATGTGTATTTCACTAGAGCTGGGGTCAAATAAGTGATTTGGGGTTCACTGGAATAAATATCTTGAAGTGCTGTGGTAGTTCAGCAATGCAGACAACTCTATTGTGTCCCATCAAAAGCCCCGACATCCCTTGCTAGATTTTTTGCAAATTGGATGAAAAGCAGTGATTTTCAGCTAAACAGATCCAGCAAGGTCCTCCCTGTTATCGGGGCTGGAAAGAAGGCTTAGGAAGTAGAAATTTTTACAGGAGTACCTATAATACATGGTACTATAGGTACCATATATACATGGCCAGCTCTGAATAAAAAGAAACAGGATAAAAAAGGTGAACGACGGATGGGTTGATGTTGGTGTGGGATAACATCAGAGAGAGGGGTGAACTCTCAGAGAGAGGGGTGAGCTCTCAGGAAATGCCTCCTGCCACCAAGCCAGCCTCCCCCCCAGTCCTCCAGCACACATTCCCATCCCTCATCCTTTCTGGAATACCTTTCTTCCAGCCTCATTGTTGTGCAAGTTCATCAGCCTCCGTGCATTCTTTTTGATTTCTCGGGCATCAACAAACCTCCGGGAGAACTCAATGCCGTATCTGATATCCGCAGAGCAGCCTCCCCACTTCCAGCCCTCCTCCTGGTTGTAGTAGCCCTGTTTCTCTCGGTCACAGCCACAATTGCTGAGGTTGCCCTGGCTGCAGGCGGCCGTGACAGCGTGCGCGACCCCGGCAGCGGTAATGGCATAGGTGAACGCGGCCTCCCTGCTTCCTGTGGAGAGAAGCCAAAAGCTGATGGGTTGGCAGAAAGGCAGCTAAAGAAAGCACACACACATCATCTACAGCAAGGGGGGTCAGGCAGCAAAGTGAGGAGGGGCGTCATTCCTCAGCGTGGATTTCTCATCTTACGGAATTCCGCGCGTGTTTAAGATGCTTGGCTCAGCTCGGGCAAATTACCCCAGGTATGCAGGCATGGGATAGTCCCAGTAAACCCCTTCACCAGAGGGAACTTGGCAGTGAATCTGGACAGTGCTGAGGTGAGGCCACAGGATTTGTTTTCACACTGTCTAGTCAGGTTTGCAAGCTTGAAGTTTATCTGTTTCGGATTAATAAAAAGTGAGTTGACAGCTACCTCTAAGCACTGGTGCTGCATGGAAAAAGAGAACTGTTCAGACAACAGCAACAGCGACAAAAAAACCCCTAGGACACAAATGATTATTAATCTATCTTTGGATGATTATTGATCTAACAGTAATGGATGCTCCAGTAGCATCCATTAGTGATGCTGAGTGTGAAGTACTGCAATAGAGATCTATAGAGACAACAACTGGATAGGTTTCATTTTCTTTAAAGGCAGGGGTTACCCCTTTCCCTTGCAGACTTCTCCTGTGCATTAGTTTTGCTGAAGTGACCCTTTCCCACTCCCACTCTGCAAAGCTCTGCATTACCATGGCTATTGAGCATACAAAGGGCACAGAAGTGCTGTGGCAGCACTATTTTCTCTCCAAATTAGGTGAGATACTGTCCTGGAAGCACAGACTTATTCTTAAATAATAGTTGGTTTAGGAAATGGGTTCTTTTTTGGTAGTTTTGGGGTTTTTGGGGATTTTATTTTTGGGTTTGTTTTTTTTTTTTCTGCAATGCTGCTACTTGCAAAGGTTCCTGGTTGCCAATTCCATTGATAATGAGCGTATGAGGAGAGGTGAATAAGGTGAATATGAGGAGAGGTGAATAAGGCCCCTTTCTCCACTGATTGGCTGAGGTGCCTGTGAGGTGCAAGGAGGCAGAATGATGGGAGGGGAAGCTGCAGCCCATCCCTGCTCTTGTGTGAGACCACGCTCTGCCACTGACTGCACACAGGGCTGGGTCGTGGTGTTTTGCTGCTGGTTTTTATGACACTTCCACACAAGTTCCCTTCTCAATGCTTTCCCCACAAGTTCCCTTCTCATTGCTCTCTTCTGTGTGTTTCTCTGGTAATAAACAGACAATCCTGTGGTGCTGCAGCCAAAGAATAACTGTAAAGAATTTGCAGAAAGTTGCTGAAATGCTTTAATGACCACACACAGAGCTCTAGCATCATTAGTGGATTTGGGAAGGAAAAAAAAGGAAAAAATTTTCCAGAGGAGGAAAAAAAAAATAAAACCAACTTAGAAGCTAGTTTTAATTTTTAAATTTTTGGATTCATAGATCTCATAATTATTCTGGAATGATAACTCCACAGTATGGGGGGAATTTATATTTCTTATTTTCATAGCTAGCTTCCTGAAAGATTACACCATTGCCAGATATGAGGAAGATCCTACAAGAAACAATCAGAAACGGAGGTTTGGCACCATTTGCTTGTTTCTCCAAAGAAATAAAAAATAAACTTTGGGTAGGGGAAAAAACAAAAGGGTATTGTGCTCTTCAGCTACCAAGAAGGTTGAGCTGACATGAGCATTATTTGAGGAGATGGTGCAGTTGCAGGAGTGCCTCTCTTTCAGACCCAGCAGTGTTTTGTTGGGGTGTACGATGTGTGCAGTCTGGTTCAGTGCTTCCCAAAAATGCTCTGCAGAACACTGGTGGTCCAGGAGGCCACGGTAAAGGGTTCACAGCTAACCCACAGAGCCATATTAAACACTATTTTAAATAGTGTTTTCAATTAAAAGTTTGATGATAACGATACCTGGTGGTCTGTAAGAAATTCTGAGGGTTTATAGAAATCCAAAACAGCTATGGAACCGCTGTTCTAGCTCCTAGTGTGATCTTCACGTGTTGATATTCACTCCTCTTCTCTTTGCTTGCCAGCTAAGTTCAAATCTGGGACTCTCATTTTAAAATTAAAATTATAATGTGTCAAAAAATGATAATGTGTTTAAAATTATTAATGTGTTCTGTTGATTTGCATGATTACTTTCTTCCTTCTTTAAAAAAAATCTATTTCTAATCTACCAATTGAAATATTGGAAGTATGAGATGTAATAGAAGCTACATTTATAGGTACAGCTGGCTTTTCTTAGGGATGAGGGTAAACAACAACACAAGACCAGACCCAGGGAAATTTTTGGTCAGATACCCTTGAAATATATGTGGAAAAGCTTATTAACAAGAAGAAACTTATTCCTGTGAGGGAATATGGCAGCTGTGACCTACAGCTGAGTAGATTCACTCAGAGGTTTAGTGACAGTTGCTCATATTTTGTGTTTCAGCTCAATATACTCCCCGTGTCTCCAGAGCACATTTTATTACAGCCACTGTGTCTGTGCCTGCTTTGTAAACTTTCACACGTTGCTTCCCTTGGTCAATTTTACAAAATGAAAGAAAATCATGTCTTTATCTTCCTTTCTCTCTCCCTCATTGCCATTATACCCCTGATTACCATCAACAATAAAGGAAAATATCTTCCCTTTATCCATCTGAGGGCTAACAGCAGCAATGGAATTTTCTCAAGTCATGGGACAATATCCAATGAAAACCACACTGACTCTCTTAAGAGATTACTCTCCTGTTTTAGTGCAGCTCTAAAATAAGAAGGTCTCAGAAATTAGCAAGTTAAGTTGTCCTGCTAAGAATTAAAGTTTTGGGGGTATTTTTTAACTAGAATATGTTCTAAAACTTCCCTAGTGTTCCTGAACAGTTCACTAAGGTCCCAGGATCAGTGGAGTCTATCAGAAACTGCTGATGGAGGAGGGAAGGGAACCTCTGTGCTCAAATAATGTCTGCTGTACACAAAACTTTTCATTAGCATGTCATCACTTGGAATCAGTTCTAAGCAAGTCTTTGTTAGGCAGCTAAAAATATTTAAGTAACGATTGCTGTGATACCTTAATGGAGAACAATAATGTCATTTTACAGAATTTTATGAGATTTCAAAAATATTCTTGGTCTGCAACAACATGCAGAAATGTTCATGAAATGAAGATATAAGTAGCAGCAGATTTGGGGTTTGACCCAAATTTGGGGCTAGATATTTCTTTTCCCAGTGAATATCCTGATTATCTAGTTATTTGGCACTGTATACACTCAGCTTCTCAGTCTCAGAAGAAAAAATGTTGTCTGACTTCCAAAGTCTTCTGGCACATAGACCAGAAAAATTCTGTTGAGATTTTTATTTTGGTGGAAAAGACACTGCTTTGGCTTTATTGCAACCCTTGGATTTGTCCATTTCTCTGTTAGAAATGCCTGCATTGGTGTCGAATATGACAGTTCTGACTTTATTCCCAAAACATAGAAGGGATGTTTTCATGAATATAACATGAACTAATAACTATGTGAACTGATAACTGTCTAATCTAATAACTCCAAAAGGAGATGACTGCCAGTATTAATTAAAATTAAGCCTTTTTTCTTTGGTGAAGGTGCTCAAGGCCACTTTTAGCAATCTGCCAGGCTATCAGAGGAGCCTGTCATTTGCCAATCTGAGTTGCTGCCATTTTCTTGAGTTTATTTGCACTCTAACAGAACTTTTAAAGTGTGCTAACAGCCAGAAATGCAGGCAGCTGCTGCTCAGACAGATTTTGGACCACTGATTCCTTAGTGTGTATCTTCCATCAGATAGGATGAGCGGAGCCTTAATCTGTCCTTGGAGTCATGGAGCAGCCTGTGTTTTACCCCCCATTTAGATGTCATTTCTGGCTAAGTTTTAGACTTCTAAGTGAGCACTTAGCATGGTTGGATGTGGAAATTCTTACAAATTCCACAATTGCTGTAGTTTACCAGACTCCAACATGCACAGATTCAGCAGAGTACTTCCAGCCTGGAGCCACAATCAGCTGAGAACCACACAGGCTAAATACAAATTCAATTATCCAGCTGTGAGCACAGGGTTAAAGATTTAACTGTGATAGCTGTTTGCAAGACATCTATTTTGTCAGAGTAATTAGATGAGAATTCTGCTATTGCACACAGCATCCCTGAAATTACTCATGTCAGCAGCTGGATGAATAAGGCTGCCACTGAATGTCAACCATTAGAACTGTAATCTAACTTGAAATATTTAACTGCAGAGCATACAGTGTTTGGCCAGTAATTTCCTAGATCTTGCATCAGCAATGATAGAAAAAAGTACTACACACTGTTATTAAAGAAAACAAATTCTTCATGCACTTGTACAAGACAAAAGATTGATTATATGACACAATACAACATAGGTCAATGGGAGAAAGAAATGAACCAGAGCAAAAATAATTTTTTTTTGACAAACCTACCCTTTTCAACAAGTCTGGGAACTGATGACAGTTTGAGTCATTTTCTATGGCAAAAGACAATAGATACATCTAGATGAATAAACTAAAACTCAGACAACAGCATCCTAAGTAGTGTTGGATGAAGACTTTTACAGACAAGTTTATTTCCTTGGTAATTTTGTATTTTATTCAACACACATATTAACAATTCTCAAGGAAAATAGTGCAGGCTCTTCATTTTGGGTTTGATCCTAGGGCAGTACAAGTCAGAGGGAGTTTTCTCACTGTCTGGAGCAGATCCTTTATTTGTATTTTCAGCGTAATTACCTTTGGTTTACAAAGTAGGGGCTAATTTAATTTAATTTAATTTCTCTGTCCCTCTAGCTTTCTGTACCCAGTGCTACATGTCAGAACTAAAGGCTACAGAAACCACTTTGTACAGGCAGAAAAATTAAGGCAGAAGAGCAGAAAACTCAGGAGGGTCTCTACTCTGTCAACCCTGACACAGGCTAAGACAGATGCTCCTCACAACAGCTTCTATTGTTCCTGTTCTTAAGGATCTTCAGTAGAGGATGTTCCAGGGTCTAGCCCAGTACCTTAGGACCCCTCCTGGTATGCATTTCACTAATATTAACTTGAAACTCTCTTTCTGAGTGCAAACCCACTGCTTCTTTCTCTAGAGCTGCCAAGAGCAGATTATTCCCCCCTCCAGCAGCAGCCTTGAAATATGTAAAGGCTTCCACCCCTTCCCAGATGTGCTGCATCATCAGTTCTTGCCCAGCACCCCCAAGGGCTCTGCTCCTTGCCCTGCTCTCCCAGCTGGCTGGTTGGAGTTGCAGCACTGGAGATGTGACAGGGTGCTCCAGATGAGGTCTTGCCTCCTTGGGGCCAGAGCAGAAGGAGCCCTTCATATGCCTTGTGTGCTGTAGTTCTGTTTGTTCCTGCCAGCATTCCTCATTTCACAGCAGCAGGACACTTTTGACTCGTACTCAGTTTGCAGCTGTCCTCTGTGCAGCTGCTCTCCCACCAGATGTTTCTCATCTCACATTTGTGCAGATGATCGTTCCCACGTACGGATCTTTGCCTTCCTGATTTGCCTCCTCTTTCTTTGCTTTAAGGCTTTTTTTCTTCTTTTCAGGACCACTTATCCATGATCATGTCCAATTTTTACTCAAACTTCCTCCAGCTTCCTTGAAGTCCTTCCCAACACAATATAATTCACAAATGCAATGTCCATATTCTCTTGGTCAAGTCCAGAGTATAATGCTGACTGGTACCAGCTCCAGCACAGATCACAAGAAACCTAGTCAGAACACCTTTCCATTTTGGTAACTACTCTCCAAGTATGATTTCCACATGGTCTGTAACCATCTGGCAAGTTCTTATTTTTCTTATGTGAATGTCATGTAAAGCAGGGTCAAAAGCTCCCTTTAAGTCCAAGATGTATGGTATAAACTGCTCTGCCTCTGAGGCCCTGGGTGGCCCAAGAAGGAAGGAAATTAGTTTGGTTTAATGTGATTTGTTCTTGACAGATCCTGATTGACTCTTACTCATGTCCTTGTTCTTAGTTATGAGCTTACAAATGGGAGTTTGTTCCCGTATTTTTTCATTTACTGAAGTTAACCTGATTGGTCCTACAATTCCTTTCTTTTAGGTTTTTAATGGTTTTGTTTTGTTGGTTTTTGTTTTTTTTTGTTTGTTTGTTTAACAAAGGCAACACATTTGTCTTTTCAATTCTTCTTAATTAGAGCTCTCCACTAGTTTTCAGCTGTAGCGGCTGTAAGGACAACCACTCATTCCATTAAATGTTCTGAGATAAGGGACACCTAACTGGAAAGCAATCAACACAGACAAATTCTGCTCTCTGAAGCTCAGAGGGTTCCTCTGTTGATGGTGTAAGTTTATAACCATCTGCTCACCATTCACCTGCTTAGGGAAGTCTGAGGCAAGAAGTGCTTTGCCTTCTTGATATTATCCTTGTTTGTACTCTCCTCAGGAGTCCACTCCACTGAGCAGTGGAACAGCCTTTGTTCTACAGCTCCTACTCACAGGAATAGGAGATGTAGACAAATTACTACTGACAAATTACTACTAACTCATTGATTTCTGTGTAGCCTCCTGTAAATAAATAAATTAATTAAAAAAAGATACAGCCATCCATGGTTGTGAGGTTCCTTTGAAGCACCTGTGCTCAGAAGTGTTCCTGAACAATGAATGTGGTGCTGGGTGAATGAATCTCTTACTGGCAGGACTTTCTGGGATGGAGCCTGATGATGGTCATGTTCAGTAATGTTCTCTTTACAGTGTTCATTCATTTCACTTTTCCTCCTTAAACCCCTTATTTTCTACTGCAATCTAATTAAAATAATCTTGCTTAATTTTGTTTCATCCATACAGGTCTGTTTAGTTGAACTAGAGCTAGAGCAGGGGTGATTACAGCAGCTTCTGCCTAGGCTGTCTGTGGTATCTATTTTCAATTACACATGGCCAGGACAGAGAAAATTGCAGATCTCAAAGCTGAGCATGTGTAGTGATATGACATAATGGTTTATTTACAGATTCTTCTCTTACTCAGCATTTTTCATCTCCAGGCTCCCACTAAGTTTTTATGGCTGGAGGTGCCAGGATCTTGGCCATCAGTTTAGAATTGCTCTGTCAACTGGATTCTTTTCTGTTGCTCATGTGGGTTTGTCAAATCTTATTTTAGAACAGGCTGTACATGAGCCAGAATTATTTCACACTAGCCTTATTGCAGCTTCTTGCTATCACTCTTTATACACTTTTGAAAGCATGTCTGTTAAAAAGAGACACTTACTCCGCCTCTCCTTTTCACATTTCTTCAAACATTTTTTGAATGTCATGGGTATTTTCTAAAGGCTTGGTGTTACTTTCCACAGTGATTTCTGTAATGAGTCTTCCAAGGATTTACAGGGATTTTAAAGTTAATTAACCCCCTAATTTATTCAGTTAAGTCTTGGCAACCTTAAACAATAGTCAGCATTTCTGTTCCAGCGAGCATAATTCTATTATGTTTTTGACTGTCTTTTGGCAGCAGGTCCCTTGGTGAAGTTTTCTGAGACAGCTTCTGTGAGGTTAGTGAGTTTGCTGTAATCTCTGAAAAGATCTTTAGCAGTGCCCAGAGAAATATGAAATTTTTGGGCTCTCTGCTGTAAAACTATATTTGCCATAACAAATATTTCTTACCAGCTCAGCCCTAAGAAGGATTCTCAGAGAAAATGGTGAAAGTGAATTTTGGTCCCAAAGCACCACTGCTTATTTTTGTCTAAGCTAAATGAGAGCATGGTGCTGAGCACACATTTAAAAAGTGCACGAGAGCATGGCCTGAGGAGCACGAGGGGGGAGTTCCCAGATGCACTGTGCCTTTCAGAGGAGCCTCTGTGTGTCACACACGGCTGTGCTTCCACAATGCTGCTGCTAATACTATCAAAGTAGAATGTGGGAAACAAGGGCTGGAGCAGAGAGATTGTCTTCTCTGCTTGTGTTCTCTTCTGGACCTGCTGATGTCCCACTGTGGCCCTCAATGGTTCCCTGATGAATGTTTGGTGCCTTCTCTTTTCAGTGATGACAAGAGGTTTGATATGTCACAGTATGTGAAAACTCAGCTGGAGACATCTTCCAGTGCACTGGGGTTTGAAAAAGTTCTTTGCACCCCTTGCCAGAAAACATGGAATCCTGAAGGCTCCCCAGAGAAACTGTGCTCTGAAGTACACCAGTGTCCTCAAATCAAATGAGTCTGTGAGGAACCAGATGTGTTATACATTCTATTCTATTCTAATTCTATTCTATTCTATTCTATTCTATTCTATTCTATTCTATTCTATTCTATTCTAATTTTGTTCTATTCTACTCCATTCCATTCCATTCCATTCCATTCTATTCTCATCTATTCTATTCTATTCTATTCAATAATTCGACTGCCTCAACCTGTTAACAACAGTTCTTATGTAGGGTTTGACAATGCATTACAGTCTCTCTTTTAAAGGGCATTTCACAGAGAGGAAATAAGTCCAATATTTAGAAAAAAGGGAAGGGAATCTATAACTGGGTGGGCACATATTTTTGTCTTTTTTTTAGGTTTGCTCTTGATAGAATTCTTGCACTATAATATGGCCTGTTAAAGGTTTCTGAGGTACCTGTGTGGGGCTCAGCGAGGGAGATATTGTCCATTTGGATTTAAGAAGTAGAAAACATGCTTGCCACATAAAAAAAAAAACAGAAGGAAAAAACAAGCAGAAAAGAAACCTCCACTCTGAACCTGAGAAGAAAACAGGACAGTGCTACCAATCACATTTTTAAAGTACATTTGCTTTCAAATAAACTTTATATTCCATTTGAGGAGATACAAGAGCAGAGGAGGTGGCTACCATAACCACTGAGATTTTCATGGGCACAGATTTTAAAGGCTTGAGCCTTTCAAGAGTGAATCAGTTCAGAATGGATGCACTCAGGGTAGGATCCTACCATTCTAAATTATTCTGTAATTTTGTGATTGTATTGATTTTGCTGTGGACCCCATTTTGCAAATACTTTGTCTATATTCCTTCTATTATACTCATGAGTATCAAAAATCCACTGCCATACAGCATGAGACCTTCTCAGTGGACTTTTTACTGGGTCAGTATTTTAATTAACTTGTATATCTTTAATTAACTTAAATCATCTCAGTGGTCTGACATAATTGCACTGTCTTGAAGAGCGCCTCTATAAAAATAAATCTGCATTGCCATGTGCATCAAATCACCCTTTTCTCTGTTACCTTATGTCTTTTCTAGCCCAGATAACAAATCCCCAGGGGCAGTGGTCATGTCTGTATTCTTTTTTAAATAAATGTGCAGACCTGTCCTTTGCTGTAGGAACATGTTAAATAATCCTCTAAAGGGTCCACTGAATTATGGGTTGTTGTAAGCACCAAACTCCTGTACCTGGGCATGCCAGAGTGCCTGTGGATGGGTTTCTGTGCATTCTGCAGATAAAATTTCTGATCTTGCTTCCTGAGGTTGTTTAGTTAAATCATGAATATTGCCTCAATGTTCTATACAGAGCCTATGAATGGGCCACTGCCACTTTGCCAGAATTGTGGAATTACAAATATCTGAGTGATACCTGGATGAAATTGGTGTTAGAGACAAATCTGTTTCTGCAAGAGGCAGTCCTTGCCTTAAGGAGACACATCTCTCAGCTGGAGAGGGCAAGAGAAGGGAGATATAATTACCTCGCTTTCACAGAGGCATGAGGAGGTTAAGGTATGTATCCAGAGGACAGAAGGACCTGCAAGAGGACAAGTTGTCCTCTTACTGGATTCTTTTTGTGAGGAGATAACAGTAATTCAGCTGCAATCTTCTCAAGCAACAACTGAAATACAAATTCAAGCCAGGGGTAATATCCATGGAGGAGCAGTAGTTATGGGACTCAGAATCCTCTGCTCTGCTCCCCCACTGTTCCATAAAGTATTGACCTGCACATCTACTGCCAGAGCCTCAGGGGGATCTGACACAGCAATGCTCAGCATCCCTGTGCCTTCAGAGAAAGCCATGGCTGTAAGAGTCCACTCCTTACATTCCCACTCACACACATCCTCACATGCCTCACCTGCTTAGCATGGATCCACACCCTTCCTTTACTTTTAATTTGGAAAAAATAACTGACTAAAAAATACCTAATATGTCTTCCCAGAAGAATTGCTGAGGTTCTATTTGTTCTGTTTCAGAGAGATACCAAGTGATTCCACATCCCCATTTGGAATTGACATTTCTTGACTACTAGTGAGATAGGCGCAACTTCAAGCTGGATATTTTGTTTGTCAGCGTAGACTTTTTTCTTGTACTCATTTTTTATGTTAGCCCACAAAATTGTTTGAGAGAGATAGATAGATGGATGGATGGATGGATGGATGGATGGATGGATGGATGGATGGATAGATAGATAGATAGATAGATAGATAGATAGATAGATAGATAGATAGATAGATAGACAGACAGACAGAATAGATAGAAACATATAAATCTAGAAAACTCCTTTTGGTAGCACATACAAAGCAAGCATAGCCCAGGACATTTATCAAATATGAGATACTGCTTTCAGACTAATATATATGGGATACAAAGTAATTTACATCTATAAGGGCAAGAGCTAATCACCTAGAGCTAAATCTGCAGCAGGGTGTTGGCTCTAAAAGCCTGTCTTTTAGATGTTATTCCACATAGCATTTTCCATGTGGCTGGCACAAAAATCCAGCCTCACCAAGAGCTGAGAGAGTTAGAAACCAAAAAAGCAAGGCTCCCAGAATGTATCAAGCTGCATGGGGAAGCCCCGAAACTGGCAGCAGAAAATGCAAGGAAAGGGAGAGTCTAAACTTATCCCATCAGAGTTAAGCCAGATTTCCCTGCACAGTGAGTCTTTCCAGCTCTGCTGGCAGCAATCATCTTGGTGTAATTGCTGGAGGGACATGGTGGTTTTAGAAAAGGAGAGCCCACCCTTAAAATATTCTGACTGAGGAAAAGAGATTTCTTTACATGAAAAGCAAGGAGATTGCTTTCTTGCTTTCACTGATGAGAAAAAAAGACATTCTTCTGAACATAACTTCTTCTAGTGTATTTTTCTAGGGTGGTTTTTTTTTTGGGTATCATTTAACTTGGTTCTGTCAAGTACAGAATTAGGATGAGCTTATATAAAAGTACTAATTCTACTTTGTCATGACATTTCTGAAGTAAAATTTATGACGAGCAGCAGTATCTTTCATTAAACTGAATCACATACACCAGGCATCTATGTGACCTAGGAAGGGTCTAATAAATAAATAAATAAATAAATAAATAAATAAATAAATAAATATTTAAATTCTCTTTCAGACTTTCAATCTAAATCCAGACAAATATCATGAAATGGAATAATCGCTGTCCTTTTAGTTCTCACTACAACAGCAACACAAGATGAGCATTATGTCAAATAACTGTGAAACAATGACCTCTAGAAATAACTTGCTCTACACATTTCATGGTAAGAGCAGTGAATGTGGAGGACATCCTGCTCAAACTGAGAAATGGTGACAGCCAGACTGGGAGGTCTGAAAAGAATTTCAGGTCATGGAGAAACAGCTCCTGTGTGCCCAGGACAGCACTTTCCAGGCACAGAGATTGTTAGGCTCTCTTGTCTGGTAACTCTGCTCTTCAAGGTGGCCTTCTTCTTATGGAGTGCATAAACATAGAGAAAAGACTTATGTTTGACCAAAAAAGGGGAAAATAATTTGTGTCAAATAGTATACCAGAATGTTTTCTTCTTCTGTATGAATTCTGCACAGGAACCCAGCAGAGAGGTTCTTGCTGCATTTTCTAGGAACTGCTGTCGGATTAACTCCTGGAGGATGAAGGTATGAAGGTTGTCCCACGATCTGTAGCTCACACAAATTCCTGGCATGGTTTGTAATGCCTGGCAGGACACCTTAGAGGACCAACTCAGCAAGTCAAATTCCACATGCAAGCCGCTTGCACTGTCACAAGTGACCCATCCTGTCGGTGTGGGGGCTCTCATGGGTTTGGTGCATTCTTGGCAGGGCAGAGTGTGGAAGGGGAGACATCAGTGAGAGTTATATGGCTGTTTAGGATGTTCTCACTCTCTGGATATCTCCCATGGCAGTAGATGTGCCTCGCTGGCTTCAGCCCACTCCACCCAGCCCTTGCAGCAGAGGGGCTGGGCTGGCAGCCCCCAGCATGCGTCTGTGCTCTGCTATTTCTGCTCACATCTCCTGGGCTGCAGCAGACAGGCTGGGCAGTAACCCTGCAAGTCACTGCTGTCCTCTCTCCGGGCTCAGGGGTTGTGGAAAGCAAATGAGAAGGTTCTGGTGGAAGGGCTGGGTTGAGACTTGCTTTTGAATTTGCTTAAATATTTTCCAAATGCTCTTTCACACTGCTTGTGTGGCTGCATTCACCTCTCTGATACATCTGCCTTGCCTATACATCTTGCTGGGAGGAAAGACAGGGTCAAGAAATGATGTCCACCCTTCTTGGTGTTTAAAGGGTCCTTGCCTGGTAGTCACATTTGTAACCCCAGGGAGCAAGACACAGCGCAGATCACACATATGAAAGAGATTTAAAAGACTAAAGAGCTCAGAGAAGTTGGGATAAATACACAAAGTTTAGATTCTGATCCAAACCTCTCTGGTTTGCAAAATGAGTTTGGAAGCATCACAAGAGCAAAGTCTGTTTTTTCAGCTCTGGAGTTTCTGGTCCTGACAAGGGTTGGGAAGTGACAAGATTCACATAAACAAGGAAGGTTTATCTGAATCTTCTCAGGGCTTATAACTGATACTGAATCAATGTTTTATCTGAGCCTATCCAGCTAACCCCATTGTGTCAGGTTATCTGATCTAGCAGACAAGTGGTTGCTGTTTATTATTTGTGTTGTGTTAAGTTTGTGTCTTGCCGTGGACTGAGCGAGCTCACCCTAAAATGGGGATCCAAACCTGCAAGAGATTGACAAATGGCAGATGCCATAACAGCCCCACAAGCTACCTGCTGAAAAAACTAAATTTTATAAGTATAAAATGATCAAATTTCTAGCCCACAGTCAACTGGTTTTAAGCAGTATACCCTAGAAAGGAATGATGAGTTTTACACAAAGACAAGAAGAAAAATTTCTAGGTTTTTAAGGTACTCCAGCTTCAGACCAGGATCCAGGCTTTATGGAAAGGAGGAATAAGGAGGAATAAGGCCCTTTCTGCTGTACATGAGTATTTCAATAGATAGATTGGTATTAATACCAATCTTTGAGATGCTGCTTATGCAAAACTTCTCCTAAAACCCACCAGCAAGTGTCTCTACTGCAAATCCCCCATTAAAATGAGAAATGGGTCTCACTAAATAATCTTTTCAGCCCCCCACTTTCCAGCAGCTCCTTTCCAGATCTGAACTTTGAAGCTGACCCCTGTCTTTGTGATGGGCCAAACCAAAAGCCAGATCTGAACACCGCTGAACTCTGGGAAAGTTCAAATCTATCGTTTGTGGTTCAGGTTCAGCTCTAATTAAAATGGACCAGTTCGAAAGGCAAATGTCTTCAAACCAAACCAAAACAAATGTTTCACGTGAAAAGTTCTGGGTTGGGCTATATGGTACCAAGTAGTGTTTTTGTCTATCACATGATGTCATGCTCTTCTGGTTAGCACAAACTGACAGCGTGCACATGCTGCTGTGTGAGATATTCCATGCAGACACTTTGAATCCAGCTTCATGAAGAAGACAATATTCATGGAAATGCTTTCATGATGTGCAAAACCCCATCAGCAATCTTCCTGCCACTCAGCTCTGAGGGTAGGCTGCCACCTTTCAAAGTTTCCATGCCCATCCCTTCTAGCACACTAGTCCAGGGTCTCTCAAAACACAGTGTCCTGCCTTCTCTGAGTGAAGCTTATGCCTCATTATGTCACCAGTATGTGGATTATTGCCACTAATCCCTGAAAACAAACAAGAAGGGGGTGCTGCAGAACCTTTGGTTGCATAAGAAGGCAGGGAAAACCCAGCTAACTCCCTGCTCAGTCCTTCTGTTTATACTATAGTAAATACTACAATGTAATAATCAAGATGGTTGATCAGTAGACAGGGGGAAAGCAAACAAAAGGGAAAGGAGCTTGGTTTCAGCATTACTGAACTGCTGAAGTGAAAGAAAATGGGAGACAGCAAGGAGAAAGAGAAAGGAAAAGAGGGGAGAAGTGTTAATGCCACATCTCTGGCGTCAGGATGTGCACCAGTAGCTAGAAAAAGAGGGAACACAGACAGGAAGATTTACTCAAAGAATCACAGCACACATACAATAAATAACCAGAATTTACTCTCCCTGTGGGCTTTATTCTGTCCCTTTTATGTTACATGTAAGTACTGAACATCAATTCAGTATTTTGTCTGTGAAATTTGAGTGGACAATTACCTAAGGTTTTCAAACTTCCTTCTTCTGCAAACTAAGGTCTACTTAGGCCTCTTCCACTGGGATTTTTCACTATGTTTTTTTTTTCAGGCCTGGACTCACTTTTTAGAAGACCATATTCCTCCATGATATTTTTTTCTTTTCCCTTTTCTTTCCTCTTTGAGTAAGAAGACTTTAACAGCAACCAGTTTTGTTTGAGGATATATCCCAAATGTTTAAGTGGAGGTTAGTCTCCAGTCATTTCAATTCCTCACTGAAATCAGTCATTGTTAATTTCCAGAGAGTGAGATATGAAGTGACTTGCCCAAGGTCACACAAAAAAGCACATCTGGGAGCAGAGAACATGTCCATTATCTCCTGGTCCACACTTTCACCATAAAATTATTGTTCTTGCATTGAACTAGGAGACACAGGTACGTGAAAAAGGAATGGTATTGAGCTTCTCAATACCAAGGAATTGTACTGAGCTTCTCAATGTGATTCCTTTCTCAGCTTAGATAAAGAGAATGAAAAATTATTTTATCCATTCTGCATGAATACTTCTTGAGTTAAAGAATATTCCAATGTTTTCACTCAGGAAATTTTCAGTTCGTTTTCACTGGTGAAGTTGTTTCTTTCAGTTACAACTAAAATCTAATTAATCATTCTTAGCAATATTCTAAATTCTAATTACGGCATAATTTCAAAGACACCACAACAACAGGAAGCAGTAAAAGACCCACCTAAGCAAAGGAATGAGACACAATATTTTTTTCTGCATAAGTTTTGTGAGGTTCATGAAATAGGATTGCCAGGAACCTAGTTATTACTTTGGAATTTTCTTTAAACCAAGAAGTAGAGTAGAATGGAAATAGATACCAGCTCATCAATACGTTATCATATGTAATTATCATCACACATGATAACGTATTGATGGTTGAAAGAATAACGTGGTATTTTGTCATTGTGACAAATATGGCAGAAAATATATGCTTGTTGATTTGGGCTAATCCTGCTCTGAGTATGGAAGACCCAAATTTTTAGGAATGAGAAGCAGAGAATAAAACCCACCCGACTGTTTAGGAAAGTTCACCACCTTTACTATGCCCTGAATGAAATACCCTGTCTGATTCTGCCTGGGATACTGGCATTAGCAAATTTCCAAAATATAGACATCAAGATTATCCTTCAAAAATGCACTGTCAGGTGCCCACCATTGATAGCCAGAACTGCCTCAACTTAAAGCAGGAATGCACCACTGCTCTGTGCTGGCCACCTTGGATTTTGGATCCTGTCATTGCCCTTCACCATTACTGATTTTTCCTGCTTGGGCCCATCCCTTTTTCTTTCCCTCTCCCTTCATATGCATTTATAGGTCTGCTGCACTCTTTCCCACTTCCTCACGTCCCTAGCCAGAGAGTTGAAAGGTTTCCATCACAAAGATTGAAAACACACTCCGTATTAAATGTAACAGGATAGTATGACCAGCAGGTCCATGTTTCAAACACATTCAATTTATATCACAACTGAGAATAAAGAGCAGGGGAAGCTACTTGGTGGGTTGCTGGAGGCTGTGGCTTCCATTTTTTTGTGGAACATGTCTCTGTCACTTGCTAAATAGGTGCACCATCTGGCGGTAATTTTGGACTCCCAATTCTTAAATTTCCAAAGAGCAGCGGTGGAGCTACGCCTGTGGTTGCAGCATTTATTTTTGGGTTTTGCCACTATCTGTCTAAAAGTCCTCAGCTAAGACAACTTTTGCAGGTACTACTGGTGATTGAGTACTGAGAATTGGTAGGACTTTAAATAGGGATCAAGTTTCCATGTTTCCTGCCATGTGGGGGAGCAGGTTTGGCTTTGTGAGAGGACCAAATGCTCCCCTGAGGAACTATAGACAAAGAGATGGAAAAATTTCAAACACAACTAGAATTCAGGTACTAAGGGAGTCTCAACTCCCGGGATAGGCAACAGGGACCATTGTGCAGTCAAATTAAGATGCAAATCACCCTCTGGAAGTGTTTCTCCCTGTTCTGTGACCATACAAGGAAAACAGCCCGACTAGGTTCCTATCTCAGATATCTCAAGCAAATGCCTGGAGCTGTGTGATGTGAAACTGGGCCAAAGAAAAGATATGAGGAAGGGGCTCCTCATTTTTCTGCCTTTGTTGTCAGAAAACCTTTAATTCAGCAGCAGAAAGAAACCACTTGAACCTCTTGTGCCATTCCCCTCAGGAACTGTGAGGTTGCACTGACCATGTCTGATGGGACTGAAAATTGAGATCTCTCCTGAACAAGGTGGCTGGAGGCTGAATCAGACAGAATATGAGGCTCCACATTTTGGTGAAGAAATGAGTGAACAGGTAAAAATAAGTCATGGTCCATGAGTAATTTTTGGTTTTGTTTCAGAAATGTGAATAAAGCTCTAAAGTCCACAGCAGTGCCATGCATGTCTGTTGAGCTCCCATCTAGAGAGAGCAGAGCCTTCTACCAGCGCATCAGTGAGAGATATCTGGGGTGAGAGCAAACCAAAAAAACACCTCAGTAATTCAAGCCCATTTAACTAACACAGGCTAATTCTTGGGAATTATCCTTCTCATACAATTCCAGAATAAGAGTTTGAACCTCTGCAGTGGAGAGAGCATTATAGATAGCAGCAAATTACACTTGTGGCTAAAAGCAGTCCCCTAGATCCCCTCCAAGTGGATCTGTGATGGGCAGAAGGACCCATCCTTGGCTTGTTCTTGCATGCTGGCTTTCACTGTGACTTCAGTATTCTGCAAACCACTTGGTTCTGCCTTTAAAAGGAGGCTTTCAAAGCCTCTTTAATAGCACTTACAATGGAGGGTTTCAAGTTAAGCATGCATTGGGTAAAATAAGCACGGCTGGAGTCAGTTCCCAGTTTGAATACTGAGAGAATGACTACCTTAGAATGCTAGATTCACTTTTTTCAAGTCTCCAAATAACAGATTATAGAGTCCTCTTGCTTGCTTCTTTAGTTCTTTTTTTAATTTTCCTCTTCTATGAGTAACAATAATATTATTCTTCACAATATGAACATCAGTAAGAAATAAACTACAGTCATGCACAATTTAATCCAGTGCTAAAAGGTCAGGCATGATACGCACGAAGGAAATTTTGTCAATTAGAAAATGAGGCATTTGTCAGATGTAATATTTTGCAATACACCAGCCACTTTGTTAGGAAAAGAAATTGCTCGTGACTGGAGGCACGATGGCAAACTGCATGGATCAGTGGTCTAATCCTGAATGCTGAAATATTTGTTTGCAAACCAAAATGCGCAGATAACAAACGCCGTGCTTTTTGTAATGTTTGTACGTGCCTCTCTCCGCATTTCAAGTTTTCAATTTAGAAACAGATCGTTTACCAAACAGAACCTATCCCTAAGAACAGAGGAGGAAAGGGAGGGATGCTGCTACACATGTAACTCTGAAGCCTAATGTTATGTTTAGCCTGTCCTGCTTGGTGTAGAGGTTGGCCTAGATGACCAAACCTATCATCTGTAATTCTAGGGAAGAGATTTTGACAACACACTTAACCGCAGTAGTAAAGCTCAGGGAATCTCCAGAGTCATTGGAACCGTAAGTTATTAAGGCATCCCACACCAGCAGGTGCTGTCCTGCACTCCCTGTCACCCTCCATAAAGAACTTCCCCTGCCGTGGCAAGGCTTGGCGCACCTGCCTGTTTGCAAAGTTGCTCTGTACTTAAAAAGTCAAATGTTGTATGGTTGATTGTCATTTAACTAATTGGGGTTTAGCTGAGTCCCTCTATGAAGTTCAGCTTCACTTTCAACTTCTGCTCATAACCAAAAGCCAGGAGAGTTTTTAGTGGTTCTGGTGAAACCAGTGGCAAAATTTCTACTGACAGCAATAGGACAAGAACTTGGCCCCTGTCCTTTTGGATGAAGCCCAACCCCACTTTATTTGACTTTTAATGCCATTTGCCTTCCTGGCTTAAGCATGCATCGCATTCTAAGTCATTGACCAACAGGACTGGGATGCTGAAGTAACTAATGAGTCAGCATGCTATGGAACATTTATACTCAGCAATAAAAATATTAAAAAATGACACTAAATGAACATTAATGTTCCTTGGAGGCACTTGGAAGTAAGGAAATGCCAAGCTTAAAGCTGGTGCGCAAAGTTAGCCCTGTGTCCAAACTTCGGTACAGAATTCAACTAAACCATAGCCTAGAATTTGTACACTATCTTTTCCACAGGACCTCTGACTGACTCATCCCAAGGGAAACCAGAAAAGCAATATGGAAAATGTTACCCTGAATAGCTACAGACAAAGCTAATAGAGAAAAGGAGGATTTTTGTTCTGACCAGTGCTGAGCAGGAAATGATCATCACAGACCCAAGGCCCCATCACATGTTCCTGCCCCCTTTCCACCACACCTAAGTACACAAGTAGGATGATCAAATGCCAAAACTTATGAGCACCCACCCCTCTGCCCCAAAAAATGTTTATTTTCCATACTGACACTTAGATGGAGCAATTCCATACAATAAAAAGGTCCATTTAGTTCTGAACCATGGAAATGATGTGTTAAACCCCTATCCCATGTCAGTCCATTGGTTTTTCAGGAGATCTGAGGTTTAGGGTCACAGGAAGACAGTGTGTTGGTCTATATTATGTTTCCTACCAAGCTGTGCAGTGTCATGGGCCCTTACATCCCAGAATACTCATGGAAGCATGTGAGAGAAGAGTTCAGGAGATCAGAGACTTGAGTCTCCCAAGTTACAGTTCTTGGCATTAATTTACAGCAATGCATGGAACAAATTTAAAATTAAGTGCTCTGAAAACAAAAATGGAATTGCTCACAGTCAGGTATGTCAGTGTATTTAAATTTAAAAATGTCTACAGAAAAGCACCTGTTCCAAGAAAATCTTCACTTTTATATGAAACAGAATGAAATGAAAGCCCTTTCCTCAGAATGGAAATTCCAGATTTCATTCAGATCAGTAACCACCATTCCTCATCCAGCTGCAAGCCACACACAGCTCACCAAGTAATTGTATTACCATATTAGTGCTGTGTTTGGAATAAGGATATCTGCCTTTTAAAGAAAGTCTGCTGCCAAATAGGTAAATATTTAAAAGGCAACAAGAACATTTTAATTTAAGAGAATTTATACTATTCTTCACACACAGGACCCTTGAGGGAAGAAGAAAATACAATTGAGCTATACTTGAGCTGAACAGTAAAACCTTACAAAAAGACAAGGAAGTGGAGAAGATAAATTGAGATATATAAACATCTGTCTGTTCATGGCTGGAAATTATTATATGCTGCAGACTATATATGCTTTTATTTCTTTTATAGGGAGACAAAGAAATAAAGGTTATAAAATTAATGTGGAAAACTGACAGTTTTTCTAGTAAAGTAAAAAAAATTTATTTCGGTCAACTCATAATTTACAAATGGTAAATATTTTCATCCAAACATTTATGTTTGTCTTTTCCTCTATGATTTACAATGTATTTTGAAAACATTACTAAGGCCTCCCTGAATCATTTTGAGGTTCTGACATCGAAGAAATTTTTAAAACACAGAGAAATTATCACACACAAATGTTCAGATTTATTCACCAAGCTGGGAATCCTCTATCCTATCAAAATAGGATATTTCTTTAAAACAGCAGTACTTTCTTAGAACAAAAAGATACTTTTCTTTTTCTAAAAACGTCCAAGTGACAGACATTAAGAGTCTCAACCTACCACTCCCACAATAACCTGTCTCCTCAGTTTTAAAAGTACAAATTCCTAGCACCTTCAGGATTTCATAACCTTTTTACTGCTCCTTCACAACCTCAGCTACCACCAGCTGGGAGGGTTTATTTTCTTATTCTGGTTTGGGTTACTGTCTTACCTTGTTATTTGTGATAGTGAAAAGCTTATCCAATATTCAACAGTAAGAAAGTGTGAACAGTTTGAACCAACTCCTCAACTTCCCCCAAAGATGATAATGCAAACTGAAATGCCCTCTCACATACTCTGCCCTGTTATTGCTGCATTATCACCCCTTTTCCCCAGTGCTTAGCTTTCAGCTGAGATGAAGTACACTGAGGAAACTGTTCTGCTAAGGCAGGCTGCCTTTGAGGACTTTTCTCATTGCCTGTGGAATAACTCAGACCAGCACACAGGGCTTTGGGTGGAGCAGCTCAGCTGCAGCATGGCCTGTCTACCTTTCTACCTCTGTAAGGCAACTTGTGGGACAGTCCCTGACACACCAGAATCCTTCTATTATAAGGAATATATAATACTATATAACAGCAGAATACTATTATACTATATATATAATATAATATGTATTATTATACTTAGTAGCTACATATATTACTACATATAGCTAATAACTGAGAACAAATAGATTGGACCTCCTTAAGGTTAAAGATATTTTAGTTTCTTCTTCCAGCAACAACATGCGAGTGATGAAAATAAAGGTGCTGTTTGAGACATTTTAAGGGGAGGCTTTGCAGTGACTATTTGCAAGGTGGTAAATCTTTCCTGCAAAATGAACATGTGGAGGAGTTCCACAGATTTTTATCTCTTTACTGCCTGCCACTTACCTAGCTGCTATGGGTGGAGGTTCATCATGCATGTATTTTTATTTTTTTCATTCAGGCTAATAATGAGAAAACTCTCCCTCTCCAAATAACCAAGAAATATACAACTTATTATGCACCGCTGTGCTTCTAGTAAGTTATGCTTGATTGAACCAAAGATCATTAAATTTGCCATGGTATTCATAGTTTAACTAAATCAAATGGGCAAATGCAATGACTCCACGTGGCATCTTGGGAAATGGGCCACCAGCAGTCACTCCAAGTTGGCTATGTGAGCAATAAAGACACAGTTTGTTTTGGTCCTACATCATCTTCTGGAGCTGCACACATCCTCAGTACAGACTGCAGCCTATTGAATGCATCCTGTGCACGTCTCTGCTGGAATCCCAGGCAGCCTGCTGCACCAGGAGCTGAAAGCTGATGCCATGCCCTCAGAAGCCACCCCTCACACTGGAAGGGTTTTACTATATCCTAGCACCAACAGAGAAATCCAGTTCAAATTACTGAAAACAGATTTATTTCTGCTCTGTTGCTTGAATGCTCAAAGAACATTGTTGTCTGGGCCCGTGCTATACGACAACAACAAAAAACCCCAAACTTTTCCACTTTAGGTCCAAAAGCCACTGTGCAATTGAGGTTCCCATAGCTGACAAATGCCTAAACCAATCATAGCACCTACTGCTATGACAAAGATAATTACTGCCTTTCCGTCGGTGAAGTGTGTACCCTGCTCTGTATCATATTTAAAATAATCTAATTCCAACTCATTTTCCCCCTCCAAATTGTTTCCAGCTGTACAATTCCTCTTTTTCCCCCATATTGTTTTTATTGGATATAGTGCAAGTTCGTAAAGATAGATTTTCCCATAATAAATACGCAGATGTTAGAATAATAAACATACAGTCAACCTGATATATGGATATTACTAAGCCTTAACAAACATATAACAAACAACATAAATCGATTTTAAAAAATTGAAAATGAGAACACAAAGTAGCAGAGAAAGAAATGGCAGGAGAAAATAAAGGCAAAAAGTGAGCTAGCAATGTACTTACTTTAGCAAACTGTCTGGATTCATTTATGGTTCCCTTTATTGACTTGCTGATAGCATTAAAGCACAGCTATGGTTGTAAAGCATTCCTAAGAATGCCGCCTGTCTTCATGTATCCCAAGTTTTCTGCTCGCACTGAAAGCCAAGATTCTCAAGTTGGCCAACTCATACCACACTAGACACTACTGTGCTAGATTAATCCATCTGCTTGGACCCAAATATCCATTTCTGGAGAATAATGAGCCTCTCTACTCCTCCCATTTTTGGTAGGAAGTTTTTATGAACATTTGGCATCTCGGTTAAACCATCATCATAGCCCAGAATAAAAATGACTGGATTCATATGTGGAATCCAAATTTAATTTAGCCTATATATGGCCTGAACAAAGAATAATTTACTGGCTGACACCCCCTCAGCATGTATGATAAGATGCCAACTGCTCCTCCATGACTCCATCACATAGATATCCTTCATGCCCAATTCCCATGTTTTTCCAGGCCTGCAGCTGAAACATGGGATCAAAAATGGACTGGCAATGTTACCTGTTTCCAGCACAAAGAGAGCAAGAATCACTGTTGTTTATGAGTATCTCTCCTTCAGAAGTTGTCCCCCTCCCTTTCCCGGTCTTCTGTTTGGAATTATCCATCCTCTTCCCAGTTTATGTGTGCACATGTACAAGTGCATGCTTGTAGAGAGCTGTGACATTGAGGTTTATGTTCTGATTGTGTTTGCCCAAAGTCTCCTTCACCTGGGAGTTAATAAAATCCGTGCACAGATTTTGTTTGTTGCTTAAACTGTAGGGGTTTTCTTTCTCCTATCCCTCCCCCTTTCTGCCTGGAGAGTGGATCAAAAGTTAAATGAATGGGGACAGGAAACTTCTCAAGATGTTCTTCTCCTAAACCTCCCCTGGCAAGCAGAGCTGTAACTCCCCTTCAGATGCATCCTTTCAACACACCAGAAAACTACAGATCAAAACAAAGGGTAAGTCATTAAATTTAAAAAAAAATTCAACACCAAAAAAACCAAACAACAAGAACAAACAAACAAAAAAAAAAAACAAAAACAAACAACAAAATCAACTTCAGAACTCCCTTGGGTTTGGTCTACTTGTTAATATTTCCCTGTCAACTGTCCAATTTAATGATTTTCCAAATCGCTGCACCAGTGAGACAGCCAAATATTGCTAAATCATGCTCATTTTCCACATCATGAGTTTGAGAAAGGAGACAGGTACAGATCACTTTGGATATCTTGACAGATATATTTTTCAAAACCCCAGAACGGCTCAGTTTTGCCCTGGATTTAGCACTGGTAAGAGCTGCCTGTTCACAAGCACTTCAGTTTAAAGCATTCCAGTGGAAAGGGTCAATGCACAAATGATCAGCCAAAATAATCCACTGTCAAAGAACAACAGTAGGTTTCATTTCTGTTATTGATTCAGACTTCATACTGCAGAGCCTGCACTGCTGACTTTTCTGGGGGGAGTGCTTTGCTTTCAATGCTGTTCATGATCTGCAGCTTTCAGATCTGTGTGACAAATTGCTCTGCCCATCATTTGGGGGAATGGAGACCTAGTGCTGGAGCTCTTTTGTACCAATAACCTGACAGGACCAGAGGCTTTACTCTTCCAGATCAGGGTCCTTGCTTTCAAATTGTTAAAAGGGCAATTATCTTTCAAAAGTGATTACCAGTAAAAACATTTGATGTATAATTGGTTTTTAATTAGTTTAAAAATATCTAATTTTTAATTATTTAATTCATTTGTTTAAGAGGCAATCTTTAAAGAGGCTTAAAGCAAGAAGAATGAATGGAGAGTACAGAAGAGTATGTGAGAAGCTGGCCTGAAAACTAGGGATGAACGCAGGAAGGTGACAAATACAAAAATGCACAAGGACAGCATAAGTAAAATAAGAGCAGGACTGACTTTCTTTGGGGATGGCATGACTATGGAAGAGTTCCCAGCTGTAAATCTATCAAAATAAGCTATGCACACACAATGCTTGGCAAATTCATCCCATGCTACAGCCTTTGTTCATGCTAGTAATTTAGATTTCTCTGTCACTTTTATGTCTGGCTGCTATAAATCTTTCACACCAACACGAATGCCCCATGATTTCTACAACTGTTATTCCATCCCCTGGACTATTTCAATTGCTTTTAATATAGATTCCATGTACTGTATTGGTGGCGCAGCCCTCATTCACTGAAGTACCTCTGTGAACAAATAACTCTTCCCTGATCCATCTTAAAACCTAGCTAATAAACTGAGGACTTCTCCTGGCACAGTAGGATCCCTAGAAATCACCAGGGGGGACATGTGCTCCTGTGTCATGTCTCCTGGCTTGGTGGAGGGTGGAAGACATGCACATAAAGGTACCCGAGAGGTGGTGGTAGAAAGAGATGTACATCTGTTGGAGAAACCTCACGTTGGGTGAGTGTTTGCGTTGAATTCTGAAGGGGCAGTGTTGCATCAAAACATAAGTTAGAATAAACATAATTCTGTACTTGTCAGTGTGCTGGTGGAGTCTCGGTCAGTGGCTAAAGAGGAGGTCCTCTCCTTCCCATGCAGCAAGAGAGTGATTAATCTGTTATCACTGCCCATTTTCCCTCCCTACCTGAGACCTGAATAACTCACCTTCAGTGTTCATCTCCCCAAGGGCTTCTGGGACAAACACCTTTCCTTTGGGGTGAAGTGAAAAACATGCCTGTCATTTTTTTAGTTTTAATCCTTTCTCCAGTGTGTTCAGGAAGAACCAAATGGCTGGTTTGGTGTTTCTGTGTCAGACACGGGTGTGTTTTGTTACACATGTGAATATTTGTACTTTTAAGTAGTTGGGTTTTTAAATCTTGGTCCATTTTTTACCTTTTTCCCCCTTGCTAGTGTAATAACACTACTTCCTAAACCCTATCCTTTTCCTAGGTACTGACCTCATCATCTCTGGGTGCTGCCCCAGTAATAAAAAGAAATAAAGACTTGTGGATTATGGGATCCTTTATAGACCTGCATGGAACTCATCTGGCTCGGCTGGAAGGGGTCATGCAAACCTTCTGCAACTGTTAGAGTCTGTGTGGTTTCACACCCAACAAATGTCAGAGCAGAACTCAGCTGCAACAGCCAAGTTTCATCTGTGTTTGGGTTAACCCATAAAAGAACCCACCAAATTCCACATCAGTCATTTCAGACTTGCAAGGAACCACCCAGGTTCAGTGAACAGGTCAAGAATCTGGCAAACATTTTGGCAAATATGGCTTGAACAGTGGCTCAAGAAAACCCTGGTTTTTTCCAACCTTGTATAGTCTGACCAGCCTGATAGCTGGTCCATCCTAATGACAAATAATTTCTGTTCCTTGTAGCTCTTTTACTTTGCATAGAAACATTGAGACTGAAAGCAAATCTACAACTTGTCCTCTTTAGGCATTTGAACTGCCCTCACTTGCAAAGTTTTGGAGGATGAAAGGAGCCTCTGGTGAAGAGGATTGCTACCCATGAGCACAGCGGTGAAGATGGTGAGGCAGCACAAGATCCTCAGCTTGAAGAGGAGAGCAGAAATTGTGAAGTGGTGAAAGTGGTGAAAGTGGTGAAAGCCTTTTCACTGGAAAGCTTTGTGATGACATCCACTCTGGTACAACCCTCCAGAGTGGCCCCTCTCAGGCCATAAGGGATCTCACAGAAGGTAACACAACTCACTTATCTAAGGTCAGGGCATGCCTGCAAGCTTTGGCAGATGAAAACAGGGCATGAAGAAGCACAGAATGCTTGTCAAATGTATATTTTCTGACAGCAACGTAATTCTGCTTACCAACTGAAAGCAAACAAACATAATACCAGCCAAGGAGGACCAGACCATGGTTCTAATAGTCAAGAAAAGTCACTAGATTTTTTTCTGGCTCATTTAAATTTGAAGGTAGAAGTCAAAAGTTAGGTTAGTCCCTGAATATGATGCCTTGAGAATGTAATGTAAAACTCACAGAATATGACAGCCCCTCTGCAAATGTAAGTCAATTGCCCAATGCCAGTGGATTTATTCCATTACAACACTTCACAGCTGAACCACTGTGTCCTTAAAACACCCAGACCTCAGCTAGATTCTCAGATTTGGATGTTCTTTCAAAAAATATTCAGTTCCCTTGTTGACCCAAACATACTTCAGTTTTTTCATTTCACAAGGGTGTCAGAAAAAAACCCTGACACCTTGATCACCACTAACAACCAGAGCACCATGTGAGTCAACACCTCTTTGCACACATGAAATTAAATGTAATGCCTTTTTTTCATACAGTTTTAAGGAGATCTTATGTCAAACCACACTCAGCTGTATTGGAAGCACAAGATTCACCCAAACCATTGAATGTAAGAGGTATCACCCAAAGAAAAATGGGATACAAGAAGAATAGGCTACAACCCCCTGAGAAGCTGGATGGTATCACTTTGAGTGGTACCGCTCTCTCCCTTGAGAGAGCCACACAGTACGACATGTTATCCCAACCCAGAGCAGCAGACAGGAGAGTGGGCAGCCCTTGAGGGAGAGAGAAAAGGTCAGGAATAAGTTAAGGATACCCAGCTGGGTGATGAGGAAAATAGTGACCTCAGTGCTGGAAAAAAATTTACATAATCTCCCCTGTGAAATAATACCAGACATAGGGTAAATGAAAAGGTATTGATTTAACTTCTGCCAGCTAGCAGCTTGTCAGGCCAAGGCCATGTATTATTTTCTTTGACTATGTTTCCTGCCTCAAATCACTTGCAGTATTTTCTTTGCAGTGTGATAGCAACACTAAAATGTATCATTGCCACGTATTGGAAGGCCGGTGTTGTATGCACAGTACTTCCATCAATTATTTGAGACTCTTTCATTGCTTAAGCTTCTGGGAAGTCTGAACAAAGAATAATTTACTGGCTGACACCCCCTCAGCATGTATGATAAGATACAAACCACTCCTCCATGACTTTCATGCCCAATTCCCATGTCTTTTTAGGCCTGCAGCTGAAGCATGAAATCAAGAGGGGACTGACAATGTTACCTGCTTCCAGTACAAAGAGAGCAAGAATCGCTGGTATTTATGAGTATCTCTCCTTCATAAGTTGTCCCCCTCCCTTTCCCGGCCTTCTGTTTGGAATTATCCATCCTGAGGGATTTTTTCTGAGCTGCTTTTAGTGAATTTTTGATTGGCCATAATATTCACCGCAGTTATCATGATAACACATAACGGGACAACAGTTGGAAATACTCTTTTCATGGGCTGTGACTTTGGATGGCTGTGCAGGCACTGAGGCCATTGCAGGGTCTGAAGTTGCACAGATATGAGTGACTTCATCTACAGATTACTGGAGACTCCATGTCTCCTGCCAGTGACTTTTCACTGGGTGGAAACACACAATTATTCTGGAAGCATCGCTGTTGAGCTCCGAGGGTTATAAACCTTTGCAGCAAAGGTAAGAGAAAACCATCCCAAACAGATCCCTACAGCACTGTAGGGACAGAGACACCCTTACCTACTCGAAGCTCTTGTCCAAAGACTGTTTTCTCTCCCAGAGCAGAGCAGTTCCACCTCCCGTACCGGAACTGGTACTGGCACTCATTGATTCCCATCTGTGCCCCTTCCCCGATCACGATGATGGCATCAGGGCGGCTCTGGCAGATCGCGCGCTGCCGAGGGGCCAGGCCTGGGATTTTGTTGCAGATTATATTAGCTCCTAAAGCCACCACGGATGACAAAGCTCTGAAGAAAAAAGCAGAAAGACACGTTATAACCGAATTGAGGTGAGCAGGTGCTGCTGTGTGGCTGGCGGGGTGCTGTGCAAAAGGGGAAGTGTCGGAGGTTGAGTTCCTGCAATTATGCCAACTTGTCTCTGGTCTAGTATAGCAGCCTGGAAACCTTGCAGTAATTCCTGGTCTGGTTTGTGCCAGAAGAAACAAAGAAATTGAATTTGGGCACTTTTGTTTCCAGTCCTACACAGAGACATCAGCTTATGAGATGTGGAAAGAAAGACTCGTTTAAAATTGAAATATAGCGATAAGCGATCATCCACAAATCTCTGAATGCAGGTTCAGAATGTGTTTTAGTTACCGCAGCCAGTTCATTCACCCCTCATTTGGAACTGTTAAGCACGATTTAGAAAATGACTTGACACTACCAACCCTCTTGCCCATTATTATGCTCAGGGTATTGAATGATTAATGAAGTTCACCAGCATAACTGTGCTTTTAGATCTGGCAAACATGATGGAGCACATAGGAGTTATCCTTAATATGTGCCATCCAGGCTAGAAACATTTGCAGTTCTCATTCCTCAAGTATATTTTCAGAATCCATTAAGAAGTTTGCATATAACTTGCACCTGCCATATGTTTTCACTTGAGCACATTTATTTTTCATTTTTCAGCTCCCTTTTCAACATCTTCACAGGCTCATTTTTCAACATCTTTATAGCCTACATGTTAAATGGTAATATTTTGAAAAAAATAAGACAGCATGGGTACGTGTTCAGTGATGCCTCTGGTCACATCTATTGAATATCCACCAAGCCTGAGGAGATGCTTCAGCTGGCTCTGGACAAGCAGACTGACTGCCCATGATCCTACTTCCCACCTTGAACACCAGCCTAGGCCTTTCACCTTAGTGTTAAAAATTTCCCACTGGAAATGCTCCCCTGGGGAAATGCTGACTAAACAAAATTAAAGAATTATATAAGAATTTGTCAACTTCATCACAAGAAAACTGCAAAATTACATAAATGTTGCGTTTCAATGAAATCAGAGTGTTTCATTTTGTCATTTCAATAGGATACAGTAAAGCCAGAGCAAGGAGGGTGAAATACTGCTATTCCTGTGGAATGGAAATTCCATGATGATCTACTCTGCCTTTAGTAGGTATTTTTGCACTTTTTCCAAAGTTAACAATCCATGAGAAATTCACCACTGCTAGGTTTTTATTTATGATGGTGCAGGGGGGTTATGGACACAGAAATAAGGGATCACCCAGCACGTGCATGCCCTGTTGTTCTGCCTATTAACAGAAGAAAGAACAAAAAGTAGTTGTAGCCTGACCACTCCCAGAGTTGGAGCAGGAGTGCTTGGACCTGCAGCTTTGTGTTTTTCTGGATGCTGAGCAACAAAGCTGGAGCATCAACAGGAGCCAGAGTCCCTGAGATTCATGCAGGTTTTGAGCTAAGGGGTTTTTTCTGGCAAAAAGTGTTTCTCCTCTTTAAAATTAAAAAAATAATAAAATTTAAATAGTGATGTCTTTGAATTAGGATTCTCCAAGAGATGTGATAATCTTAAAAAAGTATTATGTTTGATACAGGGACAAGATTCTCTTTACAGTGGCTTATGAGCTTTATGTTAGCTTCAAAAGCTAATGAAAATCACAGAGGAAAGTATCAGTACTTTTTTTCTTCTTTTTTTTTTTTTTAATCACACACTTTTCAATATTGAAAAGTAAAAGTGTTATTTTCTTTGAAAGGTCATGGAGCTCTTCTCTCTCTAATTTCATTCACTTTCCACACAAAGTAGGATGGACATTCTGAAAATATTGCAGTAAAGTACAAAGGAAAACATTTTCCCTTAATAGATAATGTGTCAAATTCAGAAACAGAGGCTCTTTAATGATACTAAAATGCTGTGCCCCATTCTTGCCCCATCCCCTCCACCTGGCTTTGCCCATTTCCCTGGGACAGACCAGGTGCCCAGGCTTCCTGCAAGACCTTCCCACCTGGAAACCCATTTCCACTGCTGCTTCAGACACTGACCCTTCCAGGAAAATCTAGCCCTGAGCAAATCTGTGGTTGCCTCCTAAGAAAGAGACATGCACAAGGCATTCAAAATTCCATCTGATGCTTGGCACATGCACAAGACACACAGTTCTGGTCTTGTAGCTGCCTGATGGTCATCAAGTTACTGAGGCTATGCCACCAACTTGCTAGCAAAACACACACCTAAAAATTGTTTGTGTGTTACATAAATACTTTTTTAAAAATTAAAAAATTGATAAAAACTGTGCAATAACTTCCTGACATCATTTTTGTTTAAACTGCTGGGCTTCCACAGTTTCCACTAACTATTCTCAGCTGAGCAGCAAAAACCTTACAACTTTCAAAACAAAGGAAAGCAAGAATTGGCCACAGCCTCTAAACATATAATTTTCAGTTAAGTTGCTTCCTTTATACATGTCCCTGCTGTCTCATAATTAGGTTAAAGAATATATTCTTTGGGCTCCCATTGTTTTTTGGAGTAGGCTTTGGTCAAAGTATTTTAATGCAGTGGGTCGGTTTATTCATCCAGAAAATAAGCACAACCATACCTGCTTCAGAAAGTATTGTGAGGGTGTTTTGTTATTATAATTATAATTATTGTGTGCTTGTGAAATGTATTATAACAATTAAACTGCAATTATTGGGGGTGGAAGGGGTCTTGGTTTTTCTATTACTTCCAGAAACTTCCCCCTCTCTGGCCTGAACTTACCAGCATATTCCCTCAGACTTGTTTAGCCTACTTTTAAATTGTTACACTGCCAAAAGAAATGCTGAATCATGAAACTGAGGTTTTGGAAAGCTTTATTTTTATTAAAGAAATGCACCCAACAGCATTTCAAGCTTCCTCTCCTCTATTTCTTGTGGCGTCCCTCAGTTTGTGCATCCATCACACATTTGGGAGGGTTGTGATGTGCTCATGCCCCTTGGCAGGTTGAAGGCTAAATTTATTTTTTTTCAATTTATAGCTGTCAAAAGGCAGATCCTCCATGCCACATTTTGGCATCTTCTTTCATCTAATCTTTCTCTGTGGTGCAAATTGCCTTGACTCTTATCACCAGAAACTCCTGAGTGTGGCATTTTGTTAAGATTTCTGATGCAGTTTACAGTAATTGCAACCATCCTGCACCACAACAGTCTCCACACAGCTCAGAGCGTTCTGCTGGGTCATCCACATGGGCTATTCCATTAAACATCATCCACATGGCTTATCCAGATGAACAGAGTGAGTGGAATAATGGCACATTTCCTAAGGAATTGGCACTGGTGCCTGGCATATGGAGAGCTTTCACATTTCTTCATGCCTATGCCATTAATGCAAGGGAAACACCAGCACTGAAATTGAGCAATATTTATAAACAGAGTTGTGCCCAAATTAAAAAAAAAACCCAACAACAACCCCCCCAAAAAAAAAAAACACAGGAAAAACCCAAACAACCCAACAAAAACAAACAAACAAAAAGCCCACACAGAAACAAACAAAAAAGCCCCATCAGATCTGTGCTTGGATAGGACCTTGCAGTTCAAACTTCCATCAAATTACACCTGATGAACAAGATTTTGGGAGGCTTGGTTTCTGCATAAGAATTCTGAAACATCAGGGTTTTTATCATTTGAAAAAATAACTAGGACTGTGTCACAGCAAGCAGAAAAACACGGCGGTGGGAGAAAATTTTCAGCTTATTTTCTGAAATAATGCTTGGTAACTTATGAAAAGACAGATGAATCCTGTCACAAAAAGAGAAATTTCTCCTTCCAAATGTATTTCCTGTTACAGTTGTATCTCCTCTGCAGCACCTAAGCAATTCCAGTTCCCCTTTTCACAAAGTGCAATGAAAATTATTAGATATTCTAAGCGAGTCATAAAAGTAAATGTCTGTGAAATGCTTCAGAAATTAAGCACTAAGGCCACTTGAGTTTTAAGAACTGCTTGTTGGAAGAGAAATGTATTCCTCATTCCTGGTTGGCTTGCTTGAGTCTCCATTTTATATTTGCAAAAACAAGTATTCACTTAACTTGAGCACGAGCCATTTCATTGACTTCAAATATTATCATGCCCTTGAAACATCTGATTAATTTTACATATAAGAAGTTCATCATTTACAGAGTCTTTGCACGAGTGGAAAATATATAAAGCAAATCCTTATAATGGACAGCTGTACAAGCACATGAGTAGAAAAAAAATTAATTCTTTTTAAATTAAATTTTTAAAATTCAGAAAATAATCTGAATTTTGATAAAATTATGAGCCAGAACTGTTTACTTATAGATGAAGAGCAGTAGCTGATCAATCGTTGGAGCTGTCCCCAAGCTCCTGCACAGGCACAGATGTGTCCTGAGATTTCTCCTAGGAGCTTAATATACCATTCTGACAAATACATGACAAAAGATGTAAAAGAAGAGATTAACCCAACAACACATTGCATACACATGAAACACTTAATCATATTGATTTTAACCATCAACTTTGGATTAAAAAAAATAAAAAGTTGCTTTAAAAATTCTCTGCCAGTCTGTGCTCCCTGGGCAAATTACATTTTATTGGAGACCAGGGCTGGTGTCAAGAACGTCTTCTCCTCCATCACCCTCCCTCACCTGCATTCCTGACTGCACAACAGCACAGCACACACTCCCCTCCGAGCCAGCCCTGCTGCAAGCCCTTGGATAGGCAACTGTAGGGCCACTGTGATCCCACCCCAGCTCTGCTTTCTGATATTCACCTGAAACTGCTGTTGGGCAGGGGGTTTGTTTTCAACGAGGAATGAAGGCATTTAGCCACACGAACCCCGTTAACAGCAGAGGAGTTGTGCAGCTTTTTGGCACACTGTACAGAAAACTTACCCCACCATCTCTGACAAAAAAAAAAATCCACACAGTGGGTTCTTTGTTAGCAGGAGCCACCGAGGTATTTTGTGGTGACATTGCGACACATCTGAAACCGTACACCACTACCAAATGGTTGACTTAATTAAGAATTCCTTAGTAAATATTTTGAGTGCGTATCAGTTGCAGAAATTGGCAGGAGTGTCCTGGGCTCTGAATGCCATATGCATTTGTTTAGGCTTTCAGTTTTGTTTTCCGCCCTGGTTTTGGGAAATCAATGTTGGGCACACGTGTGATTGAAGAGGAAACCCAGCAAGGCTGCGTGGCTCAGCCCTGTGGTGCTCTCTCCTCTGCTGGGGCTCCAGATCTGGGGGCTGTCAGAACCCAAGACATTTCTCTGACTGCCCTGGAGGACTCAAGACCCTGGCAAGGGGCTCAGAGACCTTGGCACGGAGTCAAAACCACCTGTGCCTTCAATTTTAGCCCATGGAAACAATTACCAACTTTGTGTGAAGATTTACAAGCCACAAGGGTTCGAGTAGAATGATAGTGAATTTATCACAGGGTGAAAAAGTAGAATTTTGGGGGTTATAGAATGGGGGTTCAAGAGGCAAGATGGAGGAATCTGGGCATGTCCTGTCCTTCTCCTTCTTCTTCTTCTTGTCCTCCATCTTCTGCTGGGATGGTGACGCTGTTTGATTGGTTTAGAGTAGAAACTCACTGTCTAACATAGGTGATGGGTATTGGAGAATTATTGCAAGTAATGTACATGTAGTTTTTAGTATAAAAAGATAACACCACCCCAAGGCAGTAAGTGTGCCATGAACCAACGTGCTGGACAGATCTCAGCAGGTCAGAAAGACAATGTATTAAATAAGAGCAAATAAACAACCTTGAGAACGAGAGCCAAGGAATTCTGTCTTCTTCAGTCTCAGGACTGGGTAAAAGAGACTTTCTAACACCTCAGGGTCATCTCGACACCAGACCTCGTCAGGGGGCTGCACACAGACCTGTTTGTTCCCACCAAATGAAAGGCAGAGATTTCTCTGAGGAGCTCACCCAAAAAAGTGCCTGATATCCTGTGCAGTGTGCTTGCTGGCATGGCCAGGAGGAATGGGTGAGTTGAGGGATGCTTACACAAGGGCAGAGCCTGCCTTGGGGTAAATGCCTGCTTGAGAGAGGAGTGGGGGCATGCCCCCCATCCCTCTGTGCCATAGTGATCAGGGAGCACCAGCAAACCCTTGGATCACACCCTGCCAGCTGGGATGGTTGCTGTGAATCATTAGGCTTCAGCAGAAGGAGGGGAGACATTGCCTGGGATGCCATTCACAGATCAGCACCAGCAATCAGCACCAGCCTCCTGCAAATTCCTGGAGAAATCTGATTTTGACACATCTCTTATTTGCTGTATGACCGGTCCACTGCAATAATTTTTAATAATTTTTCAGTAAGGCAACAATTGATATGTAACAGCAGGGTATCTTGAAGACTGTTACATCTGTAGGTTACCTGTATTCAACTCTTTTACACCAACAAAAGGCTCATGGAGAACAGAAATGCCTCACAGTCCTCATGTATCCTATTGTAAAGGCCACAGTAGCAAATTTACATTTTCATTTTCATTGAACATTCACTGTCCTCCAGAATTTTTATGGCAAACTACTGTGTAATGAGGGTTTTCTTTCTTGTCTCAAATCACTTTACTCTGGGGGCATCTTGTTATATGCTGGAAAACACATCCTGTTGATATAAAAATTTATAAAAATAAAATTGGGTGTTAAAATATCTGAAGTGTGGTAAATTCCGAAGGAATTTGTGTTTCAATAAGTGTTTGCTTTGCCAAACCAGAGAAAACTGATAGGCCAGTGTTTGAAAGCTGCAGGAAGGTAGCAATTCTAGCATTCTCCTGGGCAATTCATGGAAAGCTGGAATATTCCTGCTTTGGTCTTGTCAGGGATGAAGGTAGTGACATACATGGTGCAATTGAACTTATCTGAATAAGCCTAATGAAAAATGGTGTTGATATAAAATTATTTGATTCCTTTTACAAACAGAGCTTTATCAGATTTAGAAATCAAACTGAAACACTGATTCTCACACAGCTTTTTTCTTTTGTCTCTATAGAGAGTGTTAGGGGGACCTACCAGTCCAGTTCTGCAAACATGCTCATGCCTTGCCTTGCAGTGTACCAAGCAACTTCCACCCTCAGAAACAACAAAATCCATTCCTCAATGCCAAGATGCCCCTTAAGCACTCCCAGCTGGTGTTGATATCTAACACTATAATTTGCCTTCCACCCCATTTCTGGCTCCCTTTAGTACCAGAAAGAGCCCCACTAATATCTGACAAGGAGGCACAGAGCTGTTTGCTGAGCAGCAACCCACCACTGTGGGAAGCAAAGTTACCCTGCAGGATAACCAGGGTGGGATATTGCAGCTCTCCTGGCATGGAATGCAACTTTGAGATACCAAAGTGGCCAAAAGAGATAACTCACACATTTTCTGTGTCTATGCAGAAACAGTTCAGTACCATAGAAAAATGAAAATTTCACACTTCTATATGTGAAGTTCACAGTTTTGCCATGTTTTTCATATAGTAAATAAGAACAAATAAGCTTTCTCCAATCACCCACAGCATATTCATAAGAGTGGGCATTTTCCAAGCTTTATCAATGCCAAGCCTTAATTAAACTTCAATGAAGTGCATATTTTGTCTCTGACAAACGTTTAGGAGTCTGTTCTGTTTGGGGAATGGATTAAGAGGAAAAAAAAACAGGTAGTCTTCAGGCAAAGTCCAAGATTTATCAAGACCATACCCTGCTTAATTTGTGAGATCTGATGAAAGCCTGTCACAGTCCTACCACAGATGTCTTACACAGAAGCAGCTATCTGTAGGTTAGCTCATTCTAAAATGCCAGGTATGCCTTGTGGCTTTAAAATTTTTAAGGTGAACTGTTACTGGAATCTATCTTAAAATATATGCTTTGTGATATTTTTCATTAAACATTTTTGAAAGATCTTAAATTTTATGCTTTGTCTGCATAGGGCTTTCATGGATGTGATACAAAAATTGAAAGAGGAAAACGTGTAATAGTAGGTCTACAGGAGAGGAAGACTCTTCCTTCACAAAATTAAGTCAGCTGTCTTTACTGCTGTCATGGTTCAGGTAGGAGCTCATCAGGATCTGAGCAACCAATGAGAATAAATTCTGAAAGTCTACTGAGCCATTATGTTGGAGAATTTAGTGTATTGTGTTCAAATGTTGAGACTCCATTGCAGTGTCTGTTAACCACGAGGAGGCAAAATCTGTATAGAGCTTTGAGGTACACCTGAAAAGCCATACAAAGTTGTCTCAGATGTTCTTTTATTATTAAGGTAGAGAGGCCACGTTGTCCCTTCCCATAATGAACTTCAGACTAAATGACCACTGAGGGCTGCTATTTGGACACAGATACATGACCATAAAACAAGATTTAGTAGTCTTGAATTAGCAGCAGGAGAAAAAAAATTAAATTCTTTGTCAGTGACATTGAATTTTTATCCACTGAATACACCACTATGATGAGCCATGATTTATTTCTTTTATTCCTTCCCTCACCACTGTTTTCATGGTGGTAAATCTTTCCTAAGGCCATGAAAAGTCAGGATATGGAATTAAATAACATCCACAAAAAAAATTAAAGCAAAAAACCCCATGGATTTGGTCCTGTCAGGTTTACTTACTGGCTCCTACATCTGGAATGGGAGCATTACTCAAACCAGTAGCAGTGTGTGTTGTTCTCATCTGCTCTAAAGGCCTCACTTCAGACAAGACCATTGTCAGGGGCTACAAGGAGCAGGATGAGTTCTTTTGATGTTTCTCTACAACAGCTGAAGCTTTGGGATGACAGACAGAAGGGCAGCTCCTCCTGCCCCAGTGTGCAGCAGGCGAGGAAGAGTGTGAGGGCTGGGCACATCCTTGGCACCACCCAAGTGGGACCAGGCAGATCCCTGGTGCCTTGACAATAGTCCCAGTTTGGTTGTGCAGCCTTGAGCCCTTGTGTTTTTCCTCCTCACTTACCCACCTTCACCTTTCCCTCAAACAACAGTAGCTGGGGTGACACCCATTCACAGAGAACACATTTGTGCTGTTCTCAAGATGTGGGAAAAATTGGAAAAGAAACACAAAGTCCCAGAAGCCGGAATCATGGACCTCTCCATGTTTAGCATGAAGAGGTTAGGATGAGGAAGACTGTGGAGTTTTAAATATTTTTTTTAATAATGTCAGAGTTTATTCCTTCACAGGAGACCTGCAATATCCCACCAGACACGGGTGGTGTGTCTGCATGAGGCAGGGCGTGGTGCAGAGGTACCTCTGCCAGAGACGTGGGTTGAATTACAGCTACTCTCCACCTCCAGCACCAAGGACAGGAGGGTGGATGCACCTTCCACATCACCTCAAAAAGAAACAGATCCTGCTCCTCAGAATCATGGAAGAGTTTGGGTTGGGAGGGACCTTAAAGCCCAACCAGTCTCACCCCCTGCCATGGGCAGGGACACCTTCCACTATCCCAGGTTGCTCCCAGCCCCATCCAACCTGGCCTTGGGCACTTCCAGCGATGGGGCAGCCCCAGCTTCTCTGTGCCAGGGCCTCCCTTTTCACTGGAGCAGGTTGCTCAGATTGGCACAGGCTGATTGCCTGGGTACAGGTTCTGCTCCTAGGACAGGTTTGTGCTAGGGCTGGACAGCCAGCTTTAAATGACCTCCCTGGGCTGGCTGAAACTTCAAGCAAAAGTGCCCTGAAAGCCCCTTTCAGCCTGCATAGCTCAGCTAAGCTCCTGCAAAGCCTTGATTTAGGAAGGAAAATGCTTTTAGGACCGCCTTACTAAACACAAGAAGTTTATCAGAGATTTCAAGGTGCTAGATGTATGGCTGATGCCCTTTGTGCTTTCCTGGTCATGCAGCTCTACTTGCTTCCGTGGAAAATTTGTTGTTAACTGCAAGTCAGCCCAAGTCAATGTACCAGAATATGGCCCTGTACAAAGACCTCATGCTAAACACCAGATCCCAAAATAAGTTAAGAAGGCAGAGGTGTTACACTAGGGAAGTTGCCTAAGAAATGCAGAGTGCAGAAATGCTACACTTGCTAAGTTTTCTATACTTCTATTAATAGTTATTGAAAAGAAAAAGAAAAAATGAAATGAAAAAAATGAAAATTTTTAAGCAAATAGCAAATGGCTCTTGGAAATATTTTTTTAATAGTCTCTTAGCGTGTTAACTAATTTTGTCTCTCATTTCCTGGGTCTGTTCCCTGATGAGAAAATTATTTGCAGCCTTTCTTGGACCACCACACCAGCGGTAAGCAAAACTGCTTGGCGCTTTCATGGAGCAGGCCTGCACACCCAGAACCCAGCAAAACTCCCCACTGGCTATTGGTGATCATGGAAAGAGAAATTCTGACCCATCAGATAGATAATTTCTGGTAAGCTCCTTACAGGTATCATCCTACTGAAGTTATGAGACAATTTGTCTATTTGAGATTATACATGTTGGTTAGATATGGAAACAGGGCTTGATCACTAGTCTGATCAGACCTTCAAATCTGTACCTAAAAGTTGGATATTACTATAAAATAGCTTCAGTCTGAGAAAGTCTCAAGTGTGGAGAAAAAGGGGGGAACCCCTCAGAAACTGCAGAATATAAAGGTTTATTTCCTACGCAGATTTCCAAGCATTTAAAACATTATTGTATGCTGCATGTGGGCTTTGTGTGAACAACAACTCTCTGTTTTATAATCTGAACTGTCAACACTGGCACAAAATAATGTGACACCAAACAGGGCTATCTATGAATGTCTAGGGTTTCTTTCTGCTACTTATTTCAAAATTTTAATTCTGAGTGATATAAGAGGCCTGGTAAACCACATAGTAACTTTTCTAGTTCCCTGGCTTTTTGAGTCTATTCCAGGTGTTCAGAAGGATTAGCAAAAGTCATTTTGAGTTATTTTTCTAGAGGGAGTTTCTAAATTTGGTGTGCAGCCATAAAAATCTTGCATCTGTGTAATTATCCCAGTGGCCCGTGCTGGGTGTGCCCTTGGTGTTTTGAAAATCACTGTAAGCTTGTGAAAGCAGCTGGATTGAATACTTCTCCTTCTAAAATCCTCTCTCAAAAGATCCCACACACTCTGTCAGTCATACACACCCAGGCATTTACCTGCCTTTTTGTAAGGTGGCATTTTGACCCCAATTTAGCTGCTTCTTGCCTTCAAACTGAAGATGCTGCTGACTATGGGCATCTTGGATTCCTTTTTCCTTCCATTCTTTTTCTGAATTTGATAATTTGAAAAAAAATCCCTTTATGGCCATGCAATCCGAAGAATGAAGAGGTTTAAAGAGGAAAGTGATAAGGAGTGTCTGGGATTCACAGCTGAGCCTGCAGAGGTGGTACTAAAACAGCTCCACCAAAGTGAGTAATGTGCAATCTGTAGGGGCTACAGGCAGCTGATGGCATGCCCAATGTCAGCCAGTGAGCACCCAGAGCAGGTTAAGCCTGGCTTAACAGCCACACCTGAGCCACAGTCCAGTCTTCATCATCAGTCAGCCCCACGCTCTCACAGAAATCTCCTTTCACTGCCAACAAATACTCTCATTTTTCTCCCGTTCTTTTGCCACTGGTCTTTTTAACTCTTTACCCCTAGGTAAAACAGAAACTGATAGAGAAGCTAGCTTTCTGTCTGAATTACATTTATCTGTTCCACAGAAGAAAAACTTAAGCTAACAGCAGCATCACAGACTATTAGGAAGCTCAGAAATTGTCAAAGTTTCCTGAAACTCTATGACTTAAATATCTTTTAAGCACTCTAGTGTGGGGGTACCAGTTGTTGGTTTCTCTGGGTCTGGATTGAAGGCACTTGAGACAGTAGTTCATGTTCAGACTCAAGTGTTGATTATTTCTTATCAGTAAAACAGTCTCACTACTGTGAGTTCAGCAGCTTTTGATGAGAAGGCACAAAATGGCCAACAATCTCTTGTTACCAGGTCTTTTAAGACTAAACTATCCAATGAAGAACTGACACCTGGATTATTTTCCCTTTTACCCCAATAACTGAATCCAAAGAGCCCACAATGGGGACTTTTCTGCCCAATTACAGAATGCCACCCAAACCCATGGAGAAGAAGGAAGAAGAAGCATGAAGAAGCAACCCAGGATGACACCCTGTGCCCTCCATCTTGCTTCCATCCACAACATACTGAAAATCCCAAAACCTAAATTTCTCACCAAGTGATACACCGGCACTACTCTCTATAATCCATTTCACACCTTTGTGGACTCTAGTTTATCTTGAAGTCTAGGAAACGTTCTCCATGAATGAGGGTCAAAGTCAGTGCTCCCCCGGGGGTCAGGGCACCCCAGAGCAGACAGAGAAATATTCCCAGTGTCCTGGGTTTCCACATCATAGCATCTCAGAAGATGAGTTTGTTTTAAAAGGGTTGTGGTCATAGACAAGGACCGTCGTGGACATCCTCTAAGATCTGAAGCCTGCAGCCTGCCCCCTCCATTCCCCCAGTGGTTACTCTGATGACGTGATCTGCCTTTGTACATGGTGTTAGAGCACCTAGCACTGCAGGTGCCTGGGCACTGTAGGCACTACAGGATCAACCTGGCACCAAGGGATCTGAAACCACATGCCAAGGCACGTCAGACTGGCAGCTGCGTGTGCAGAACTGGCCCCTGGGGGCTCACATGGAAAGGCTCCTGTTGGGAGAGTGTGAGACCATGAATGCTGGGGACGGAATGAGCTGCATTCGCCTGAGAGAGATGGATGAGAAAGAACGTGGTGAGCACGTCTGAGTGGTGATGGGAAGGCACAGGTGCCACAGAAGGGAGCAAGTTGGACAGTAAGTGACTTTGAGGAGACAGTAGTCCATCCACCTTCCCTGGGCAGGATCAACTGCACTTCTCCCACTCCTGACAGGCACTTCAAACCATTTATAAATCATCCTACCTAATTTTTCCCTAAAAAGGTGGTTGGGCACTGAACAGGCTCCCCAGGGAATGGTCATGGCTCCAAGGCTGACAGAACTCAACAAGCATTTGAACATTCAGGCACAGGGTAAGATTCTTGAGGTTCTCCTGTGCAGGGCCAGGAGTTGGACTTGATGATCCCTGTGGGTCCAACTCAGAATATTCCAATGTTTCTATTCTATGATTCTAGGAAATTTCTGCAATTAAAGAACAGAGTTTCTTCTCTGATACTCAATGAGAACAGAATATTTTGTCCCCAGAGGCCTGGCAATGCCCTTTAAGTTGTTTATAAACCTTCTGCAGAACAAAACAGCCCTCATTCAAATTTTCCTCTCACGCATGAGACCTCTGATCATTTCTATCCCCCTTTTCAATGTTCTCTCCCACTGGTCCAAGCTTTTCTGCACAAGAAGATAAATTACACATCATGACTGAAATTATAGCCCCTTTTTCTCCTCTCAGGGATACAAAGACAAGATAACTGTTTTTGCCATTCCATGTCTTTAGCTCCATTTAGTAAAATAGAGTTGAGACCTAAAGTGGCTCTTCAGTCCTTATTCTACAGTGAATTACCATTGCTCCTGATTTCTTCAGTTCCTGCATGGACTGCATTGCAGCTGTGTAAAACAGGCCCAAAATTATTTTGATTCCTTGTGCCTCACCCCTCATTAGCGGAAGAGTAGCAGTTCAGCAATTAGTGTCCAGTTATGAGCAGTCCTTTGATTTGCACCATCTGACTTTGAGAACATGGGGCAGATGGAGGGGAAGTGTGGCTAAAAGTACAGAAAAACAATTTGCTTAGATTGTGCTTAATATTTACATTAGAGAGACAGGTCAAGGGAAAGTATCTTCGCTAAGTAGCTAAAACACACAAAGCTTGTATTTTAAAAGCACCTATTTTAAGATCTTAAAAATATTGCATATATTGCCTCTCACTGATACACAGCCTGAATAAATCTACACCAAGTTTTGGTGCAGTATTGAGTGGAATTATGGCATAGGAATCAATTTTCCCAACAAACAGTAGCCAAAGTAGGGTTGAAGTGTTTTGGTTTCACTGCACTTCTGAGAATCAGAGCAACTGCTCAGGAGAATGAGAATTGCTCCAGCTGGAACTGAGAAGATGAGATGAGGTGGTATCACCTCCAGCCTTACTAAGTCATTCTCTTGTGTCTCCAAACAAAGCCAGAGAAGTTTTTCTTGTAAGGAGCTACATGTATTGGTGAAAAGGTATCTTTCAGTTGCAGGCTTAAATACTGTTACCCTTTATTTAATTTCTAGGCCAGTCTGTACATTCAAGGGACCCGAGGAGAGTTAAGATTTACAGTTCAAATCATTCAGTGCTTCTGAATTTTCTGTAATTCATGGCTTTTCTATAGAGTATGGATGATATAAATGTTTCTATCCAGTAACACTTCTAGAATTAAGCCAGTGTTTTCCTCCAACTTCTGAGCATTTCATCCATAGTAAAAATCAAAGTGCCTGATTTTATTGGATTACCATTGCATTATGCCATTACCGTGAATCATTAAACTCCAGTTTCCCTACCTCACACATAAAGCATTTGTGCCATACCCTCAAGTTTTCCTAGCACAGCCTATGTGATCCAGGATGAACATTTACTGCCATGGCAGAACAAATATGCAGCATGGGAAAGACATTACTATAAAATAAAAATGAGTGGAAGATGAAAGCCCAGAGTAACTTTGAGAGCTTGGTTTTGGTTTCTTTGGATCTTTAATCCCCAGAATGGCTTTTTTTTTTTTTTGTCCAAATTGTTCACCCAGGTCTAATGACCATTGAACAGTCTGGCAGGCACTACACATGAGATAGGATTAGGAGGTCATGGGTTCAGTCTGTAAGTAGGACCACTCACCCCTCTCACAAATCTACTCAGTTGACAGACAATTCTTTGTGATGAGTTGGCCACCCATTTGGAGGGTAAACAGAATTCTCACTTATTTTGAAAATTTGACCATGAGACACAATATGCCTTTCTGCGTGGGGAAGCCCACCCCACAGACAGGGGAAAAAAATCACAGTTCATGCTGTTCAAAATCCATCTTCTCTAAGGCTCTTCCTGGGCTGACCAGTGTTTTCCAAGCTGAGTGTTTTTATTCTGTCTTCCAGTGTGTTCTAAAAAATACTTACAGAATGCCAAAATTTTTTATTTTAAAGGAAAAACTAATTGCCCTAATGGAACAACATATGTATTTGTTCAGTTACTTTAATGAAGAGAATGTTGTGCATGCTTTCAGAAAAAAAAAAAGAATTATAAATAATACCTTAATGCCATGTCTTAAAGCATGCTTCAGAACTCTCCTAAGCATCTTGTTTGTTATGCTTCAAAACTTTCTGTCACCAGAAAGGAAAAAAAAAATCAACAGCATTCCTTCTGTCTTACAGAAAGATGAGAGTAAGAAAATTGCCCCTTTGGGGATTTTTAGTTATGTAGGAAAAACTGTAACTTCATGAAGGATCTGATAACTAACCCATATGGTGCATGATCCTGATAATACAATCCAAACATCACAAACCAACTCCCAAAAGCTAACAAGAATCAGTGTCTTTGTTGTAGAACAAAACAATGAGATTTCATGCTAACCCAAAATCCAGTTCCTCTGGAGATACCAAATGTCTAATTCACAAGGAAAATAGATGGTCTCAGATGATGATGCATGTCCTACAGTTTGTTGTTGCCTCCCACAGATGAAACAGAGGGCTTGATCTCTTGTGGTGCTAGAAATCTTCTGGCATTTTTTGGAATCAAAGATGGAAAATCAGATAATAAAATTGCCTGCTTAGAATTCCTGTAAGTATTAACTATATGTTGTAGTCTTCTGCTCTTTCTGTTTAAACAGTTTTTCTGCATTTTTTCTGTACAAAAACCATCCTAGCTTTTTTATAAATGGGCTTAAATAAAGGGCTGATACTTTCCAGTTCAGATTCAAATGATTCAGCCTAGAAGTTCAGACATGATATTTAACTTTATAACCCAAGAGGACAATTCCATGAATGTAAAATTGAGTACACATCTCAGAGGCCTGCCACTGTTTTGGGACTCATTTGGGGACATAAATATTGTATAGTTATGACTTACCTTCATGAAATGCATACAAAGCACAGGTGAATGTGGGTTTAACTCAAAAAGAAAAGGCATAACATTTTATGTGTTTCTTAGGGCTCTCTCTGGCTGGAGAAGTCAAGTGATGCCAGGATAGATTTTGGCCATTACCTACCAAAGAAGAATTTTGGGTGGCAAAAGAGCCAGACTTATGAAACAGGCTCGCTCAGGGCTTTCTAGAAATGGTAATGAATGAATCCACATTGCACAGAAGAGATTATCCTCCTTGTTTTACTAATAGAGGAAAATGTGATTCACAGATCTAGAGACTTCAAATGGGAAAATTGACCTTATAATGATTTTTATACCGTGGAGTATTTTTGAATCATAGCTGTCGTGGCAAGTTCCCTATCCAGTTTGGTTATTTTGCTCAAAACCACCACTGTGCTATTTCAGTGAAAGACAAACATTGGCAGCCAGTTTCTAGGTGAAGGGATCTCAGTTCTGCCCAATATTCAGCAGTGTATCATCATGTGTGTCCAAACAACATTACTGCACAAAACTCTAACACAGAGAAAAGTTCATAATTAATAAAAATGTTTCCCATGCCAAAAAATCACTCACTCAGAAGGAAAATGTAAACCCCAAAGAGAGATCAAATAGCTTGTAGTATAAGGTCCTAACACACTGCAGCCAACTAAAGTCACTTTTACTGACTGAAGTCTGCAGCAAGGCTGAAATAGTAATAAACTCCAGCAATAAAACAGGACAGACCAGAGAGAACTGGAAATACTGGGAGAAAGAAGTCCCACAGAGTGAACCTTCTGCTCCCCAGTGTCACGTTGTCCATGACGTGGTCCCAGCTGTGACAGCACCAGGAGAAGCTCTGCCCAAGAAGGGGGAAGGCGACGCGGTGTGGCCTGAAGGAGCTGCTGGTCCGTGCCAGGCACCACTGACTGCACTGCCAGGGGCACCCGAGCCAAGCTGGGCCTGGCAATGCCAGCAGCTGCACCGTGCCAGCATGCCAAGACCCATCCCAGAAAAGATGGGCACTATGGCAGAGAGCATTGAGCTGCTTGACCTCAGATGACTCAGTGTGACAAATACAGGGCTTGCAGAGAAAAATAAAACTCTGCATAGCCAACATTAAAAAAAAAAAGTGATAATTCAGTGTTTGCCTGATGGCTTTTTTTTCCAGTTATAAAAAGGTTCTTGTTCAGCTTTTACAAGATATAGCTGGTGTATTCTTTTATATGCAAGAAGGAAAGGAGAGAAAAAAAATTCTGGCATGCTTCTTCTGGTAAGTTTCTAGAAACTGATATTCTCCCTCCCTTATTTCCCTATCCACATGCAAGGATTGCTACATTCACTGCTGAACTGGAACAATCTTCTCTGAGGATGAAGAGAGAGTTCCTGTTCCACAACCAGTAAATCCTTGAATTCTGTGTAGAGACTATCAATGAGGCAATGACAGATAACAGCTGCAGTGTTCTGGGTTCTGGAAATTATCCCAAAGCTGGCCAAACTCACATCATTCCAAACTACTAGTTTCATCATGATCTGGATCAAAAATGTGAGAATAAAAAGCTGTATTATATTTGCCTATAATAACTTATCTCACTGGCCACCAGTTCTTTGCATCTTCATGAGTTTCAAATTCTACACAAAATACCAAAATTCAACCCACATTCCACACGCTTCACTAAATTTGGTGAACTCACACAGAAGTAAGCTAATACTTTCAAACTGCTGTTACTCCAAGCTAGAGGGGGTGGAATTAAATATCTCTGAATATGCATGGTAAACTGGTGGGCAGCTTTTATTTTTGTCTTATTGACAGACTGTGTTCCTGGTGGCTGAGATCCTTGGGTTTGATTGCAAGCTGTTGACTTGCAAGCTTACAGCTGTCCTGGCCTGGATATAGTTATAAGGAAAGCTGTGTAGAAAGCTGCCAAATTGTAACCTGACACTGACTAAAAAGAAAACATGAAGAAATAGGTCCCTGAGAAGATCTTGCGAGTTACTGAAGCCAGGAATCAAAGCTGGACTCTACAATTTGTGTACGGCAACTTTGTCAAGGAATTAAGTGGTGCTGCAGGAATTCTACTCCTATCCTAGTTACAATGTGTTAGTTTCCATAATTTCTTCTTAATTGGCATCAGCTGATGATGGGATCCAGAACATTCCAAACCTTCCTCTGAGTATGGTGGGACATTGTATAGGCAAACAAAATAATCCTCAAACCTATCCTGTGTGAAATAAAAAAAAAGCCTGGAGTCTTAAAAAATCAGATTGAAATTCCCAGCGATAGCAACAGTTGAGAAGTGGCACTCTAAGATGTGAATACTGAAGCACAGAACTATGCAAAAAAGCTGGGTTTTGGAATTTGAATGGGGCAGTTAATCCAAAACATCTTCTGGTTTGCAAAGGTTTTAATGAATTTTAATGAAAAAGCTGGCAAAAAGTATCTTAATTAGCTCCCTACCATCTTAACTTAGTGACATCTTCCACATGCAATATCTTTGTCAACCAACCTCTTGCTCAGTTCCTTGGTGATTACCGAAACTTAAAGAATCAACCATTCCTTTTTGGAGACAATTCCAACCATTATAGCACAATATAAAAAGAAGGGATTGAAAACCCACACAGGAGCGTGTAGAAAATTGTGAGTTAGAGTTTCCAGCAGATGTACATCTTTACAGGATCAAACCCAAGCAGTTGCTGGACATGGATTGCTGGTTTTAGTTGTGTGCACCAGTATTTCCCACATTTTAGAGGCTTGCTGCTTCTAAATGGTGTGGGAAGTCTCCATGGCACACACTGAGGGCAGTATTGCACAACATTTACAATCCTGTTGTCCTTCTAAATGAAAGGACTATAGTGTCAACCTTAGGACCATGATGTCAAATCATGGGAATGATAGTCCAGTGCATCCCATAGGATAGAATTTGAAATGAAAATCTGAGATTGTCCTCTGGAGTCACAGACTCATAGAAAATCCGGCAACCTGACTCAGGTCTTACACTGCTGTGTTCATACCTAGAACATCAGCTCACTTCCCATGTTTGCAAGCTAAGGCAGGTTGTGGGAAGGATGAATCCAGTAGGTGCCGGATGTTGAGAGTCTTCTGGCCCTGAAGAGCAGCCTAAACTTGCTCTCCTTGTTCACCTATTCTTCAGAAGATGCACAGATAAGGAGTGGAGAGCCACTTCTCCAGGGGCTCCAATAGTGGTGGATCAAAGTAACAAGACCTGGTGCTACTCTTGGCTCTGATTTTCTGTGTTGGTTTGAGTGAGACACATCCTTGTAGGGTGCTGCTTTCTTGCTTCTTTGTAGTTTTACCTTCCTAGACAGAGTGTGAGCCAGGACAGTGACTTGCCCCTACTTGCAATCTCTTCCATGCTACAGACTGAGTGCTAGGCATTAATTTATTTGGAAAAAATTAATTAGAATATATATATATATCAACTGAGTCTCACATAGGTACCACCAGTAACAAGCAGGCTGACAGCAAAAAGGAGAGGCATTAAAAATTAGAGTACCATCAGTTTTAGTGCTTCCCTCTGCCATCCAAATTAACCTTTTCAAACTCTTTTAAATGATCAGTTTTGCTGTAGATGCTGTAATTCATTTGCACAGAAGAAAGATGTTGGGTTGGAATCTGGTCTTAGCTCTCCAGCTGCCCATAGATTTTGCCTAGCTGAGCTGGTGCTGTTGCCAAAGTAGTAATTCTAAAACAAACCATCCTCCTCACTCCTGCCAAACTTGTGTCAGTGCTTTCCAGCTCCAGAGAAGGTACACGAGTGTAGGCACAGCAAATCTTAAATATCTCCTTCAGGCTGCTCAGGAGTACCATCTAAAGGACAATTTTCAAATTCAGCCATGTTAAACAGACAAACACTAACTAGCAGGTTAGTTACATGCCTAGGATACTAATACTAGTTTGTGGATCAAATATCTCCCACTAAGGACAAGGAGGACATCCTGAATGTATTAAACCTCAAATTCTTAACATAGATGAACCAAGTATAAACCCAGCACAAGTTTTGTGACCTTTTAGGCGCTGACTCCACACTTGGCAATAACACACTTCCTCTGCTCCACTGTCCTTGCCTATTCCTGCACATTCCACAGGTCTGAAGGAGCTGAGTTCCTACAGCACACTGAAGCCATGGTGCTGTGCCTTGGCTGGTGCAACTACAGGACACCCATACCTGCACTGCCTCTCTCTCAGGAGCCAAGGGGCTGCACAGTGCCATATAACACTTTGTAGCATCACCCAAATCCTCTTTTGACCCCTAAAGAGGTCATGAATCATTCATCTGAGAAATCCAGCTTTAAAGCACATGCTCGAATGGATTTTGATTTTTCATGAGCAAGAACAGCCCGTCACTTCCCATGGCAGTTTGCTCTAGCAATTCCAATTGAAACATAAAAATATTAATTTTTCTGTTTTCTGCCTCCAGTCATTGATTCAGACACATATTTGCCACAGAAGAGCAAATGACAGCCAAAACCAAAACATCTGCAATACGAAATTCAGTTCTGCTCTATGACTCTGACAATGGCATCCTAAGATATAGATGCTTTCTCATTCTTCACTAACCAATCTCAGTGCTTTTCCCTGGGTTAGTTAAATAGCCAGAGAGCAAGTTTAACCCATCTCTTTCCCCATCATAGCTTCTTCTCAGCTGCCCACTCTCTTTGTGTGTTCAAAGGATACTACACTGCTCATTCTACAAGTTTAGCCACAACCCAGGGGCCTCTCAGAGGGAAAGCTCTCACCTTTCCAGGCCTGCCTCATGGCCATGGAGCTAACACTGGAAATAGGAGTGTTAATTGCTACTGGTTACAGAAGTGGCCTGGTGGGTCCCATAGGGGTGCTGCTGTGAAGCCACAACATCTATTTTCTCCTCAGCCACCCAGCAGCTGTGGTGTGGTGATGTCCCCCAACTAATACTGCTCTAGACAGAATTTGGGCAGCTCATTGTGAAGCTGGGAGATCTCTGTTCAGTGGACTTTGGTCAACCATTCTTCTATCCAGATACGTGCCGCAATATCCTGCTTCTACTACCTACCACCTTTCTTCACTTACAGCCTGCAAAGTAGCTTGTCTGTGTTTCCCAGGGTGTCTTTTACAAGGGTTTTTTTCCAAAAAAAAAAAAATCCAAAGCAAATCCAGAAATTGCTGAGGTTGATTTTCTTCTTTCAACTAAGACCCAGCTCCACCTTGTTTCAGATACTGGCACACACGTACACACGTAGCTGCGCTCATACACACCCAGCCATTCACTTGCCTCCCCTGCTCCTGCAGAGTGCAATCAGCCATAGAAATTACAGAGTGTTCCAACATCTTTATCTAAAAATACATCTTGTTTTAATTAGATCAAGAGTTTGGGAGCTACGATGGATTTAATCAAGAGTTTGTAAGCAGGGTGCAACCTTTAGCAAACTTACTGAAATTATCACTTAGCGGTTTTCCATCACCCATGTAGCAAAGTTTTCTTTTGCCCTGTGAATGCTTCTGTTTCTTTGGCAATGCACAAAGTAGTTCCTTTTTTTGTGCCCTGCAAAAGCATCCAGATATGTCTCTTTGTTTACTGAGTTGTTGACACAAAGGAGTCCAGTGTAACAGGCCAAGTCGATGTATGCCTTCACTGTGAGCGGGACTAGCAGGATTAGCCTTCCAAAATGAAAGGGGTGCAATAAGCCAAATACCAATGTCATTAGAGCAATATGATGGATGAATTTGAGCAATGCTTCTACATTGCCAAACTGTTAAACTCTAGGATTTAACAGGCTTCAATTAACTTGGTAATTTAAAAATGAGTGAGCCAATATATTACGATATAGTTAAAGCCTCAGAAAATTAAGTATGAAAAGAACTGCTGCTCAAAATGAAAAAAAAATGTTTACATCAGGGTTTTATGTCCTAGGTCATTCTGCCAGTCTTTCCATTCAAACCTCTCTAAGCATACATAATACCAAGTGATAGAAAGCAACTCTACACTAACATTTTCAGGTCATGAGGTCAAGCACTTGCAAGTCAGAAAATGCCAGGACAAGGATTGACAGGGAAACTTGAATTCACCTGTCTCCTGTGCATGCACAGGAATGCAGCCTGCAACTCTACAGCAACACAACATTTTTTTTTCTGCAGGACCCTCTCATCCACTTGGTGCACAGGGTGGATGCAGTCTCTTGATGAGGAATTGCATTGTCTTGCTTCCTTCTTTTTCACTGTGCACACCCAGGCTTTGTAAGCATTTCAAACTCCGTTTTATTGAAAGAGTCTGAGCTTGCCCTTACCTTCTGTACGGTGATGATCAATACAATGTGTGAGAGAACAACAGAAAATTTATCCCATAGTACCCCTTTGAAGAGAGCAGACATGAATCCTCCCACCTTAGAAATTCAGCAAGATTCAGCTATCAAGTATTCACTGGTCCAAGGAGTTGAGTTGGACAACTTTTAGGACTCGAGACTTCAAAACATTTTTTATTGTCTGATCCTTCTGACTACTTCTGCAGCTGGGCTCGTTCCCTGTTTCATCAACTCACAATCTGGGAACCAAGCAGCCAAATACAGTGTCAGGGAATAGCTACTTCTCACTTAAAAAACAAAAAACTTTCATATAGCAACACTCAAGTATTTGACTCAGAGGAGACTTCTGCTCCCCCTGCACAGCCCCTGGAGGAAAGCCTGCAGCCCAAAGCCACTTGAAGTAAATGCCCTGAGGCAGAAATATTGTAGAAATATGTGACTGAACTAGAGAACAGACACTAACACACACTTAGGTGGGAGCCACATTCAGGATCCATTGGCAGTTGCCGGAAAAAAAAAAAAAAAAGAAATACCTGCTAGACTGAAATTTTAACTCAAATGGGAACTTTCAAATACCAAACCTGGACACAACTTGGATAGCAACTGCAACTCCCTGTTCAAAAGCCCATTATGACAGAAACATGAAGGTCAGGGTAGCCTCACTTTCTGTAGCCTCTTTTCTAAGCATCTTCTGCACCACCTCATCTGAAATCACTGAGGCAGAAATTTCATGTCACAGAACAGGAAAAGTCATAATACCATATCACATGTATAACAATCTCTCGTATAATTTCAGATAAAAAAATCTCTCTCCCTGCTCTGGTTTGCATGCATAGCCCTCACATCTGTGGCTGAGTTTCCCATGCTTATATCCAGTCTGAGTAGTGATATACTTTACCTGCAAATTGATACAGTTCAAATGGCTTAGGTGCATTATAGACAATTTCATTTGAAAATCACTTCATTCTGTCCTTCAGAAAACTGGGGGAAAAACCACTTCTGAATTTTGGGAATGCCCAAAATTTAGGCTTTATAAAATTGTGAAAGGGCTAGAGAAAACTCTGCATTGTCCCAGACATTGTTTTGCTGTCTTAGCTTCAAAGATGCATTTCTAAATCTCTTTTATTTCACAGTGTCTGTCTTGTCATTAAAATCTAAAACCTGAGTAAAAATATTGTTATAATGCTTATTTTCACCTCTCAATGCATTTTCTAAAGAAATAAGATAATTGAATCACTGATAGGCTATTGCACCCCACAGTGCAAGCCTTTGCAAGGGATTATGTTGCAAGCAGTAAACAGCGATCTCTGCATTGACAGAACTCCCAAAAAGAAACTTCAAGAGTTAAAAATGTTTCTGCAGACTGCCTCACATTTAGTGCCACCTGAAAAACAAGGCAAGAAAGACACATAGCACTGAAATAAAGCAGCACTAGGAAAAAAATAGTGTCTTGCAATGCTTTATGGGCAAAACTTAGTTATGGAAAAAAACCCACTAGAATAAGAAGGGGTTTTCTTGTATTGTTCATGCATTCTAGCACCCATTTAATATGAGATTACTGGGAAAAAGAGCACAACATCTTTCTGGAAAAGCTAATCATCCAGTCTTGTGCCCATGCCACATAATTGCTGCTAATCCATGCTCCATTATGTCATCCCCCGCAATGCTCCTTCCCTTGCCTTCACAGTCCTGATACCTCCTCTTCCTCCCCTCACATCATCCTCTCTGGTCCTTCTAACCACAGGAAACAGTTTTCTTTTATTACTTTCTGAAAATTGTGGCTGCTAAACCTCTTTGGTATTTATGATAACTATTAGTATCTATAGGGTTCAATTGACTCACACAGCAGCCCTTTGCTCTTTCATGGTAATTGCCTTCCACCCACACTCTCTACCTTCCCAGATCTGAGCTCCCTTCTCTTTCTCTCTCTCTCTGTCCCTCCCTGTGACTCACCCTCACTGCCTGGAAGTCCCAAGCACATGCTGGCAGCTCTAGAGATTACGTTCTCTCTGCCCAAAGTGCTGCCGAGCCCCTAACCTGTTTGAGAAACCTTTGCTCTGCTTCCTTCTCACTTGGACACTGATAAACCAAAACAAAGCCGGAGAAGCTGTTTTGCCTCAGGAACAGGAGTGGGTTGGTATGAGTGGAAGCTGTGTCAAGGGAGGTTTAGGCTGGATATCAGGGAAAAGTTCTTTACCCAGAGGGTGTCGGGCACTGAACAGGCTTCCCAGGGAACAGTCAGGTTCCAGAGCTCCAGGAGGCTGCCAGAGCTCCAGGAGCGTTTGGACACCGCTCTCTGGCACAGGATGGGATTATTGGAGTGTCTACTCAATGATCCTTGTCTGTTCCTTCCAACTCAGGATGATACACTATCCCATATTCAAAGAACTGCAGCTCTGTCAGCACTGTCACCCTCCTCAGTCCAGCAGCCTAAAGAAGGGTGCCACTGGTGCACCACCTCAGGACTATTTCAATTTATGAGGGGCTGTTACAGCTCCAGTTTAGCAACCTAAAAATCCATGCAGCACAAAAACTGCCATTGCTGAATTTTCCCCAACACTGCTTGGGTTCCTTGGATGTGATGGATCACAGGCACAGAGAAGAGTTTGGTCCTCTGCCTCTTTAGCATCCCATTCACTCCCTTTTAAATCTCTTCCAGCTCAGCATTCAGGCAACCAGGCTAGGTCTAATTAATTTTAATGGGAATTAAAAAGATATTTTTTACAGAATTATAGAACATCCTGAGTTTTGGTAGACTTTTTCACTGGGTCCTGTTTTTTCTCCATTCACAGTGCTACTAGACGCACCTGAGGGAAGCCACCAGGTGCACCAGGTTCCCTCTACCATCAAGGAAAGAGCCAGACATCTCCCAAGGATGATTCAGAGCAGAGGTGTGTTGAATTACCCCATGGACCTGCCTGTCTCTCCATTAACTACAGAAGACACCCAGGGAGACTGGACTCCTCACTTGACAACCTCTCCTCATTGCCTAAATCTGGCTGTAGGAATCCACCTCTGCATGTTGCTGCAGATAAACATTCAAATAGATTGCAACATGCCACTGCCTTTCACAGCTCCTTTTGTTCTTCTCTTTGTTTACCCCCTCTTATCACAGAGCAATTGTGGTTTCCGCAGATTGAATTTTTCAAAGCAAAAATCCGACACACAAATATGTATTCCAGTTGACTTTGAAAACAACTCTGGATTTTAACACCCAGGCCAATTTTCTGTCACTCCATAGCAAGTCGTCTCTGAGGAGCCACTCTGGTATGCTTTGGCTTTAACAAGAGCTGCCAAACATTAGCAGCAATATCTGCTGTCCTTCTGGGCCACGAAGGAACACGAAGTGTGTGTTATCAGCCACTCCTGGGCTTGATCTAAAGCTCATTGAAAACAGCAGGAGTCTTTTCACTGGGTTAATTGGACTGGGAAGTCAGTTCACATAGCAAAATGATTCCTTTGCATGTTCATCAGTACATAACAGACGGGTGGGTTTCGAATTTTTCATGATACAGGGGCCTGAGCTATGGCCAGATTGAGGCATCAGCTCCCCACAGATCAGGGGCCATGTGGGTCTGGTGTCACAGTCTCTTGTGTCCATGCCTTTTAATCCTGGTGGGTGTGCACTAATCTTCCTTTGCCAGGCTGGGGATGACTTCTCATACACACAGGGGGTTTACAAGAGAAGATAAGTGCCTTTTCCAGCACTAAGCTCCTCTCTATCTGCTCCATCCAGCATTCTGCATTTGAATAACAGGGTGTCAAGTAATCTCAGACTTGCACTCCAGTTTATGGCTTAGCTGTTCATTTTTATGCAATTAGAAGTAGTGGTAACATTTATCTGCTTTCAAAGGAGACTATTCCCTCTTCGTCCCTCTTACTGCAACTCCACACCCTCCCCTTCAATCAGCTGCGTCTCAGACTGGAAGGGAGCTGGACTAATTTCACTCTCATCGTTAAAGCAAATTATTGTACCAAAAAAAAGGCAACCTGAGCCAAAGTCCATTTAAGTCTACAAGTCTCTGGGGATTTCAAAGAAATTACTGTTCTCCCTGGCAAGGAGTATCTTAGGAAGCCAGGATTAGTATCCATGCCGATGATTGTTGCCTTAGTGTTCCTGTCTCGTGCGGGACCTTGCCAGTGCATGTTTCCCCTTTCCTTCCCTGCTAGACCAGGGAATGTGGAATGGATGATGACCCCATGGGTGCTGATGACTGAACCTGCTAGAAGATAGAAGTTTGGGCAGCTGTAGAGCCCAGCTTAAAATAAATAAATAGTAAATTTTAGAATGGCAGTGAATGGGAAAGGACAATGCTGGGGTGACCATCCCTAGAGTGAGATGGAGAAGACCAGGAATAAAGAGTCACAGCACATCTTTGTGTATGGATGGGATGGTGAGGCAGCCCTGAGGGCACCTCTGTGAAAAGAGGCACTGGGATGGGATCCAGGCTATAGCCAGAGCCAGAGAATGTGTGCATCTTTGGCTGAGTGTGCTGGCAATAGTACAGGCATGCAAGGGAATGAACGTTCTTCAGGCCTTCGGAGAAGGTGGCTACCTTCACAAAGCTTTTAGCAGTGCTAGGAATGGCTTCAGAGAGCAATAACTAAAAGGCAATCTGTCTAGCAGCCAAATTTTCTGGAGAGTTGAAAGTCACATATCCAGGACAGGAGCAGCCCGATTTCCTGAAGAGCTCCTATCTCCTTTGGACAGTACATGACGTTACATGTTCAGCACATTCCACGTGCAGATTTGTCACTTCCGATTCTGCCGATCGTGGGCAGATTCCCTAGAGGTCTGAGCTCCTGTGCTAAAGGCAGCTCTTAAAAAGAGCAACACAACTGTGCAAGCAAAGAGGAAAGGGACAAACAAAACATTCCTGGTCAGGAAAATAAAATGTAACCGAAAACAGTCTGGCAAAGCAACCACCCACCCGGGGGACCAGGCTGTGACTGAAGCACACACGTCACTGGCGGCTGCTGATGACACTCAGCCTCTTAGTGCTGGCCCCACGGAGCACACCAGGCATGGGCTGTTGGCACACTCTGAAGTGTGTGTGGAAAGTTTTAAACACACAGATGCTCCCACTGAGCTCAAAGCAGAGCCAGTGGGATACTCCCAGACTCCAGTGTTTTGGTGAAAAGGCCACAAAACGCCAGAAGTGACCCTAGACGGGAACCCAGTACAGCAGATTGCTTTGTTCAGCAAGACACTGATATCACTTACACTGTGGTGATATCAGCTGCTAAGCTGTGGAAATCCTCCTACTCTACTTACCCTGCACCTCTTGTACCCATTAATCCAGGCTCCCTGGAGCCACTTCAGAAGCCCCAAACCTAAGCAGCAGTTATAAAACCACCAGCACATACATAAACGTATTTCCCCCCAGAATCAGTATTTCCTACGTCAGGCACAATGGTCAGCCTTGGATGACCAACAGGCTTCACGTGTAATATCTCATAAGTCATTCTGGCTGGAAATGAGCATGCTGCACCCCTGAGGAGCTGGGAATTGTCTTCTGTCCATTCCTAGGCCTTACAGGATCATGAGTCTAAAGCAATCCACAATTTTACATAGCTTCTGGACTCAGGTTGCCTAAAAAAGCACCCCTGGTTGCCTAAAAAGCACCCCTGATGCATTCTCATTCACCCTGTGGTCTACAGCTTACGGGGGTTTTTGTACTTTCAAAAATACAACTGTGTTTTCTCCTGGTTGCAAATTGCTACGCTAGACAACAAAATGGTCCCAGAGCTGGATGGGATGAAGTGAGAGGACATGATCATAGAACCATTAAGGTTGTAAAAAAACTCCCAGATCAAGTCCAGCCTGTGAGCAATTCCTACCATATCAACCAAAATGTTCCTTGGACACCTCCAGGGATGGGGACTCCACCACCTCTCTAGGCAGTAAATGCCTACAACCCTTTCCATGAAGTTCTTCCTGACTTCCAACCTGCACGTCCCCTGGCACAGCTTAAGCTGATGTCCTCTTGTCCTGTCAAATTGAAGTTGAACTTCAATTTCCAGATCTTCACCAAAGGCCAAGTCATCAGAGCAGTGCCAGCCAAACGGATTTTGCACAACTGGGCACTTTCACACCTTCACAGTGCCAGTTCTGTGTCACAGACAAGAACCTGAACTGTCACTATTAGAGACACCTGGCTTAGGAGGGAGGTGAGCATGACCAGCAGTAAAAATGTTGTTTCATGCCTCTCTCAGGTATTTCCAGGACTAAAAAAAAAACTTTTTCTGCACAGAGCATCACAGAAGAAGCAGAAGGCAGGTACAGAACTGCTCCGGGTGCAGCTATCCCATCCCAGCAAACAGGAGCACCCACAGGGTCTCCTTGTGCCACGTGTGGGGCTCCAAGAAAGCCATCCCTGGGACACATGATGACAGAGGCAGCAAAGCCTTGCTGCCAGCAGCTACACACCCCCAGCAGCACTTTGCACACATGCTGGCAGGCTCTCCCAGACAGGAACCAGGGCCAGCTACATGAACATGTCCTCACTCACTGCGGGAGCTCCAGCCCTGCTTTGGTCGTGAGCCCTTCCACAAGGAGCCTGAAACCTTAAGCCCAAGAGAAAGATCAGCTAGCTGCTTTTCCTGAAATCTGGCAGAAATGGTGATTAGTGTGCTTAATCATTTCACTCCTAGCAATGCAACCTAAAGCTTTTAGGCAATGTGCTCATGGATCACTTTGGGTTGAAGTAGCGTCTAAAAAGGATGCAGCATGAAGACTCCTCAGTCATTGCTGATGTGGGATTAAATGGAGGAATTCAAGTTCTGCATCTTTGCATACAGCCCTGCTCCACCTCCTGTCTAAAAGATATCCCAAGGACTCAAACCACCAAACCCCTTCCTGTGCAAACTTCCCAAGTTTCAAAGGTACCAGCTTTCAGATCCTCATGTCCAAATCCTCACTTCTCTCCTGATAGCCTCTTGCATCAAGGAAACAAGGCGAAAGGATTCATATTGTAAAATTAAAATTTGAAGCAACACAAAATGCCATGCATCTTATCAGAATATACAAAAGCACAAAATAAGGCTTTTAACAGACAAGAGGTCATGCTCACCCAGATATAATTTAAATGCAATCCTGATGTGACATATTTTGCTGGCACAGTTGTATAAGAACAGCTCCATTTACTTTCTCTCTCTTAAAACTCAAAGTTGTTTCCAAAATCTCAGCTCTAATGAGATGGGAGATTTTGAAGAGTATTTAAGTTAGTCCTTGGAGCCAGTCCAGCTTCAGGTGGTGCAATATAGAGGAGGAGAGCAAGCAGACATGAAAACACTAAGGGTAATGCACCAGGATCTTGAAGGAAGAGGGGCACATGAGTATCATTCTGACATTACTTTCCCTCTTTACACTCCAGGATCATTAGCAGCAAAGTCTAGCGCTTTTCTGTCTGGTCAAACATGCCAGCATACTGTCAGACAATTTTTGAGAATTCCCTGCTCCTCAGTGGTTAAATTTTTGTCCTTTGCAATTTCCAGATTTCTGAGAGAACTCCTAGTGACAGTTGTAATAATATTCTGCAAAATGTTGTGGTGGTGATTCTTTGAATGCCTTTGTGGTTTGCTGTCCAGAGTTATAATAACCTATGCTTGCCCAGATATGTGTTCTCAACTTGGAAACACTGGAGCCAGCATTTACTCTTCTGCCTGGGCAACTGCACGTGTGTGCCTGCATGTGTTGCTGAACATGGGAGCAAGTCTCTCTCCAGGTATTTGCCAGGTGCTTCCTGGCCCCTGGGAAGTGTATTTTGGGGTTCACACCTTCAGGAAAGTGAGTGACTTGAGGTTTATCCCAAATAGGAGGATACATCAAAGAGAATCATAAGTGGTTTCTGAGCCTCCTTTGAGTTTCATGTGTTTCTCTGTCAGTTATCTCCTTCCTTAAGTATTTTATTTTAGAAACAACAGAGGGAAGAGAGGAGGGGGAGAAAAAGAAAATACAGCTCTCCAACTGTATGGCAAGACTGAAATGGCATAGCTGCACTGAGACAAGCCTTGATAAGACAGCTTAGTTCAGATACCAATCTTCATCTCCAGGAGCTGGAGTTACTGAGAAGGATGAGATACAACAGCCACCTTATGTTAACATTTGCTTGGTCCCAGGTATACACATTCATGCCCTTGGTGAAAACTGCTGAGTGAAACCCTGAGGATCAGGCTTGGACACACACACCAAAATCATATATGTATGGATGAGGCACCAATTTCAACTAAAATGGTGTGTAACTTTGAAAAGAGGACACTAAGGACTAAAAAGAAAATGTCAAAATCACTCACACCTTCTCTGGAGTCTTTCTGTACCTTATAAATATTTGTATGCATGAGGAAAACAACAGAGAAGAGAGATGGGAAATATGAATTGTTCTGAACTTAGTTTTATATAAAAAAGATATATCCCAAAAACCCTTTACAAAGTAATAACCTAGACCCTTATAGTGCATGAATGCTATAAAATCCAAGGTCTCCATTCTGTGCCAAGCAAAGGCTCCTATATATATTTTTTAAAAACTGGATCCCAGTCAGCTGAAATATTGAAAATAGTTCTAAAGATGGCAAGGAAAGAGCTGAATTTAATTTGGGGGAAAAAAAATTCCCTTATGGTTTGGCTGCGCACAAGCAATGCTATACTCCCTGAAAGCTGGCTTTTGAAATTAATTCATGCTCTGGAGGAAGGCAGAGCTGAGCATCCACTCACAGTGACTGTGTGAGTTCCACCTCAGTGTTGCACCAAAGATTTGCAGTACTATGTGTTCCCAGTACACACTGCAGTTGCAGACTCTCAGGCCAAACAGTATTTTTGCCCCATGCCCACAAATTAAAACCTGTAAAAACAGCCCTTATTCCACATCTCTTTTGACCATCAGTATTAGAGCATTTCTGAATCTCTAAGTTTAAAAGTGCACCCGTGTAAAGGCCTTATGTTTCTCGAATGTTAAACTGCAAAACTGTCCTTAGGACAATTCAAGAGACCTCAAAATCCTGCAGCTGTAGAGCTGAGCACAATTTATGCAGAGCAGCCATGCATAAAGTCTTCTACAAATACCAAATTCTCTTATTGATGTAAACTGTGCTTTGTCTCTTATCTCTTTTGCATTCCCTCTCCTGTACTTCTCCCCTGAAAAAGGGGATCATGCTCTGCTAGCTGAAACCAGCCAGCTGTGACCAGCACTCTGTGCTGTGCTCTCTCCCTGGCCAGCAATGGTCACTCACATCCTGGCTGGGGACAAACAAGTCACAGCAGCACAGTGAGTGTCTCTGGGCTGAGCTTGGTTTCCTGAGCCGCTCTGCTCACACCTCCTGAGCACACTCCCCAATGCCCCACCCGCATTCTGGTTCCAGGATATGATCCTCCTGCTGAGGGGCAAAAAAGCTGCTGTGAGGTGATTGAATTTCAGACCAGCTGATGGGGTCATGATTTGGACCAACAGGGCAGGTTGGGCAATGATTTGGCTAAATGCTGAACCTCCCAAGAACTGGCTCCCTCTCTGGCAGCTATCCTAAAGCCTCTTTCATCCTCCAGATCCACCTTTTCCAGGCTTCATGGACTTCTTATTTTCTTCCTTTCAGCTGTTAGTCTCCTTCCAGATGGGTTTTTCACCTCACCCTTCTCTCCATTCTCTCCTTCTCCCTGCAGGCCCTACCCTGGCTGTCTCTCCCATGCCACGATCATTCCACATCACCTCTCACCTCAAAACTCCTAGGATGGTAAGCTTGGTCTTCACTCACAGCCAACAAGCTGAAAGGAAAAATCTGATTTATTTACATAAACTTGTGTGTCCCAAACTGAGATTTCTCTGACAAAGTTCATTTTCAGTTCTCTTTTCATGGGTTTGGAAGGGAAAAAGTAAAATTGAGATGCCACTCAAATTTAGAGCTTGTTCAGGAAAGAGTTAAGGATGTCTTAGAATCCCTTTGTACTCAGGGAACATACAAGGGTGCTGGGCACTGTGTATGTCCTGTTTTCTACATGTGTGACATGGTCTGTTTAAATATGTGATATAACTACAAACTCTCCAAAGCCTGTATGCTTCCAGCTCTCCATGAACTTAAGCCTCAGCTGTCACTAAAAGGGAAGCTTCTACTCTGGAAAGACAAATTATAAATAAAGGATTCCAAATAAGCAGAGAAACTACTAAAAGACACACTTATTTAAAAAAAAATTAAAGAATTATTATTTCTATATGTATCTATATGACTACGTATAATCTTTCAAGCACAATTTTTTCAATACTCTTTTCTTCCTCTATTTCTCTGAACAGGAATAACTTTTCACAGCAGATGAATACATAAAATAAAATATTTTCATTTTCTTTTTAACAAAATAAAAGGAAATCCAAGATACATGCTTCACAGTCCAAGACTAACAAACCACAGGTAAGATGCCTCTGACACTTCACCTGTGTGTGAGAAAGCAGGTACTACCACAGCCTCACAATACCAGCAATAAATGTCATTTTTTCCCTCTATTTGTTGCTTCTGAATATCCATAGATGCAAATGGATTTTGCTCAGAATTCTCTATCATCTTTACAGCCACTCCTTTGTTATCCCAGCAGAGTCACTTCCATGTGTAAGAGGGAAGAGACAGGTGACTCACTGTTCCAAGGAACTAAAGCAATCAAAGCAGTGCCCTCATGCCAGCTTCAATGGAAATTACCCCCAGAAAAACAAACCCAGTTACCCTTCAGGAACTGCTTCAGCTCGAGGGAGAGATGGTGGCAGCCCTGCATGGTTACACATTACCTGAGAAAGGCCAGAATATTTCACTTGACATGCTGAAAATGTGCTGCTCACCTTCAGGGTTCTCTGGGGCTGGGTCTCAAGAGCTACAACCCCAGGAAGCAATGTAATTTATTGCCAACAAAACTATTTCAGCTGCCCCTAACTCCTCTCTCAGGTGTGCTGAAGAGAAGAACTTATGGTTTGGGGGTTAAGCTGGAGCTCTACTCCATTTCTATGCCCTGCTGGGCCATGCAATACAATAGAAACCTTGGATTTTATAGCATTCAGCAAAAAGATTTAATATTTATCTCTGAGAAATAAACCACTTCCCAGCAACTCAGAGTGCTAGAGGGCATGCACAGAGACCAACAGGGGCCACTGACAATATGAACAGCTGCTGGAAGTGCTACCAGATCTGACACACAACTAGGGAAGCTCTGAAGGAACAAAAGCAACAGAGAATCTGATCTTCAATTTTAACAGCAATTTTTCTCCTGAGGGATTGTGAGATAAATTTCAAGGTGTAAAATCAATCTTAGGTCAAAACAAAATGTCAGCTGGGGTGCTAGTGTGTAACCACTATCTCTGAGAGCTTATTTCGGATCACACCACATGGGTCTGCCACCTGCCATCTTCCAAAATGCTTCCCATCATCTGAGCCCTCTACAATCAAGTAATGAAAATTATGTGTCTTAAAGTGCCAATATGCACATTTAAAATCAGCAGATCAAAGAAGAATCTAGGACAAAAAATAATGCTTTCCTTCTTTAAAAAAATTATTTCGGGAAACTGTATGGCTCAGGGGCTTGGTACTGGGATATGGAGCCTTTCATCGCTGATCCAAACATGACCCAAGTCAGTAGTGACCAAAAAAATGGTTACTGGTTGGCAGAAGCTTTGTGGCCTAGAGTATTTGAAACGAGTTGATGGTCTTAATCCAGTTCCCAGTGGATGACTCTCCACATCACAGAAACCACCACCACAATTGGCACCCTCTTCAGCAGCCTTGGCAGGTTGGCCAAGGATTAAATGAGTACAGAGACTGAGCCACCCGCTTGTGCCTAGCTAGAGGTTGTCCCTCTAGGTCATGGATGAGATGTGAGGATGGGGTGGAGTGGGGAAGCTCACACACCCTCTGCTTGTGCTGTCCTGGTTTTGTGGGTAAGAAGAGGAATTCATTTTCCAGGGCTGTGATTCAGGCACCCTTCACAAGCAGTATGTTCATATACATCTGTTTAATTTTCAAAGGAGCCAGAAACTGAAAGAATTTCAAGATTTTTTTTTCTCAAAAAATAAGGTGCCAATATCTGGGGAATTCATCCAAGTCAGGGTAGTTATGCCTGGGCTGCATTTAACAAAACACACACAACCAACCTGTAAAGTGGCTCCACTTCAAGAAACATTCCTTTTGCTGTGCTATGTTTTCAGTCAACGCTTTAATTATCTCATAAGATATCTTAGAGTGTACATAGTCTGTGCCAGCTATTGTCAGAAAGCTAAAGCTGATTTCTAATTAGGTATACAATGGCAACCGTCATGTAAAAAAAGATCTGATACACCTCAAAAAAATCCTATCTGGGCATAACAAAGAAAAGCGGGACTTTGATTAGTGCTGAAAGAGGTTTTCAGTTTTAGAGAGGTAAAATGCACCAGTCTCTCTTTCCAAAAAACAACACTCTCCTAACAAAATACTGTGACCTAAATCCTGAAGTTATTGAGGTGATGTTTGTGTGGAACCAAAGTTTAAACTTCAACTTTAGGCAGTACCCAGATGGCTGTGAGAAGGGCAAATAGCAGAAGCCTTGCATGTGCTTCCCTGCATGAAGGCACAGAGCCATCCTCCTCTGCTTGCAGGTCAAGCAGGCAATGCTGGAAGAACTTTCCTGCGCACTGTCAGGAAAGGCTTCCCCAAAGTTGGAGCAAGACTTGGCAGCACTTCAAGCCACTTCTTGGCTGTCTCATTTCTTGCCTCCTACAGCACTGAGGCAAACATGGCAAGCAGTGACAGCTCTGCCTGAGGAAAGACACAGAGAAGGAGCTCTGCAATTCACTGGAGACCCCCCCTTTCCCATTCACCTCCATGATAGCCAGAGCACTTCATTGTCTGTTGGACTTTGCTACACCAAGTCTTTAATAAGAAACTATGACTGATTCAACCTCTAGCTTCCACACCAGGAGTAAGACAGCAAGGCAAGACAGCCTGGGACAGCAAGGCATTTTCAAACTACAAGAAGGGATCTGTCATTTGATCTATCTCTCCTGCTGCATGGCCCTCATATGTCTAAGATTTAAAAGACCTTCTTGCAAAATGGAAATCCCAGGAAGCAAAAGTGGCAAACTCTTAAAAGGTTCCTCATCTGTTACACACAAAACGGAGCAGCATCTTGTCCAAGGGAGCCATTTCGTTATTTGCACCTGAATCAATGCTCAGATTAGTGGCTCTTCATGAAGGGAAGGTCCAGATTTGGACATAAGCAGAGATCAAAGTGGTGAGAAGTAGGATCTCTTCCCTGTTCATTGGAAGAACACCCCTCAGCCTTGTGCTCCTGACCCTGGACATCCACACGTTTCTCTGTGCCAACACATGTTAGGTGTGAAGAGCACCCTAATAGAAGTACTTGACCCAAACTGAACAAATTTCCTAATTGTAGTAGGACAACACTTGAGGGTGTGGTTACGACAGAAAATCACACCCATGGAAGGATCAGGAGCACCTGGCTGCACCTCATGACTCCTAATGTCCCAGGGGCACAATTATCTCATCAGGTGCCACCTGCCAAGTCTTGTTGCTGAGGAACTGGCTTTGGCACACTGCAGAACTGGGGTGGGGAAAGGAGAGGAGCATACAGGGCCAGGCACACATGCTTGTTTTAAGTGCATTCCTTAAAAGTGAGTATTTACACCAAGGGGAGACCTTGGCTCTGCTCCAAAGCATGTGTGCATTTGGGGGTTACAAACAAAGGAGCAAGCTGTTGCTTCTGAATCCTGTCCTGCACCTCCACACCCTTGGCACAGCTTGCATTCTGTGTTGCTGGTTAATGGACATCCCTGAACTTGCAACTCTCCATCCACAGCTTTTCCAACCACTTAATGCAGCCTACAAGAGTCCCAAAGAGACAGACAAGCCTAGAGAACTTCTTGGCTGGCAATTTTCAAAATGTTTTGCACTTTTTCTCCAAAGAGAGCGCAAAGCCACAGTGAGATGCAGACTTTATGACTTCCAAAGTGCTCTGACCATGAATACAGCATGCTGAGTTCAAAGTCAGTGTCCGGGTGAGGCTGTGCCACACGCGTCACCTCTGCATGCAAGGCCTTCTCATCTCCCCTGCTCTCTCTCATCCTTAGTTCAAGGTGTGAAGCCTGACCTCAGCAAAACAATTAGTGGATCATGGCCCAGCAAGAGAAGGCAGAACAAACCTCTGCCTCAGCTGCAGAGCTTCTCAGGAACAATGGAGATCACAAACCACATAACAAAGCTCTGTGCCTAGAGGTAAGTTACTCTCGGTCGAAAGGATCTGTCTAGGGGACAAATTTTTAGAGATTAGCCTAATCCAGAGTCTGATGACCTTTAGGTCATAGTGCAAGAACTTCCTCTTTGATACTTCTTTTACAACATAACCAGAGTGACATTAACAACAATAACCTGACCCCATCCCTCCCATCAGGAGCACTTACCCTGGGCAGAGCTCCCCAGAGACAGAGTAGGCAGAGGAACAAAAGACTCCAGGGAGCCTACTAGGGATGTGCCAATCTAATTATTGCAGGCAGTGCCAATGAAAAAAAGCTAACCAAAAACTGTTAAGCTAGTTGATATACCCTTTAGGCCATGGGAGTGGAGAAAAAGGAATTCATTGTGAATCAGAAGCCATATTTATTTGTGCTTCCACCCTCAGCCCTCTTGATAGCGTCAAAGTCCACTGGGTTTGAAGCTACCCTGAGAGATTTAGCAGTAGTCCACAGCAGCAGGGAAGGGATTTAAGTCTCCTCCTTTACTTCTTGCTCACTGTGCTGCAGCAGAGCTGTTCTCCATCCAGCAAAATCATCTTCTTCTTTAAGGCCTAGCACAACAGATCTGATTCAGGAATGCTTCCCTTCCTCTTCATTCCCCTTGAATTTCTCACCCTGAGTCATCGGACTACAATATAACTTTAATGTGGAAAGTTTTGTGGGTACGTTTTGTTTTCTTTTTAACTTCAGAAAAGAAAAGGTACAACCAGAGGGGGAAAGAAAGTGTCTCATGGTTGAGAGGGCTCTTTTGACCAAGGAGTCACATGGCTCCCTGGCGAGCAGCCAAAGGAGTCATGAGAGATGCAGCCATTCTCCTCAGCACTCCCTTAACCATGTCCTGTCTGTGCCCAGCGCTCCAGCCCCGAGGCCAGCAGCTCTCCGAGGCCAGGGCTTGCTCCACGCTGCCCACAGTGGCTGTCTGGAAGGAGAAGGCTCTGTCAGAAATGATGCTCATACCTTTGGTGAGCAGCCCTGAGCTCTTCCCAAGGCCATGGTGAAGAGGGCGATGGTGACGCCGTGCTTCGGATGAGTGCAGTCGCATCGCCTTTGCGCTTGTGGTCAGAGAGAGAGTCACTGAAAGTCATGACGCAGCACTTACGCTGCGTTTTCTCTTTCCAAAGTGCTGTGGCAACTCTTGCTCTCCTGCCCCTCCCCTACTTTCAAGCCTTGCCAGTGCTGTTATTGCCCTATTAAAGCTGTGGGAAACTGAGGCAGGCAGAAGTCATGATGCTGCTATTCAGCATCTCAGACATCAGCCCACTCTCAGACTGCTCCTATCTTCACCACAGAGTGAAACCCACCATGGGAAAGTGCAGTTTTTAGAGGGACTGGCCCTGGCCAGGGTCCAGATCAATCAGAGATGTGCTTGGGCTTTTTCAGATGCTTTCCTGCCTGGCTGCCAGGAATGCCAGGACTGGTGCTGGTCCTGCACGTCCATGCAGCTCTGCTGGGTGCTGCACAGCAACTGCTGCACTCCACCCCAGCAGTGAGGGAAATGATCCTTGCCCAATTCACTTGCATATTGGTAGGATTAATTCACTTACGATCCCTGATGAAAGAAGTTATTATTAAATAGTAGTCACATTTGATAATTATGTCTCACTTCAACAAGACTAGCAAGGTGCATATTACTTCCAGTCCCAGTATTGCAGCACTTCAAAATTTTTAATTGGATACAAGTCAAAACATTTCCCACGCAGGTCCTGCCTGGATGCAGACAGTGGTTTATATCTTTCTGGTTTATGCTTACTTCAACTTTGGGCTTCTCTGCAATACTTCACAAGCAATAGCAAATGCTTCAAGGCTTTTGACTTATTTCTCCCCTCAAAAAACCAAATAAGGTTTTGTATTTATGTCTGGTCTTGCTGATTCCGAAGGCCATAATTCTTTCAGTGGCCCACGGAACAGATTTTGGGGTTTGTCTGGCATGGCCTCCTACTAATACTCTCTTCACTATATGTTCTTGAGAACTATGGCCAGGTTCCCTATAAATTGCATAAAACAGCAGCCTGTGTCAAGGCTGCATTCAAATGGATACTGAATTTGTAAGGACAAGGCTGGTGCTGACTTTCTGTTTGGCACTCTTTTTGATTGCACTGGAGTCACTCCTTTGACTGCAGCAGAGTTACTCCTGCTTTATTAGCTTGCTGAGCTGTGGATATGGCCTCAGGGGAGAGAAGCCTTAGGCCCATAAAGCTTAAAAGACGAAAGGTGAGAGCTTCCCAAAATTCTACACAGCGATGGCCATCCAGAAAGAAATTATTTTGAATGCCTTTGTTGTGCATTCCAAGTATGTGCTGGTGGAGACCCAGCTCACCTGCATTGCTTTTTGCACCACAAATCTGCCAGTAAAGCCCATACAGTTCCATCAGCTTTGAAAGTGGTATCACTACCTGGAACAGCGAGGCTCTACATCAGATAAAACATTTGGGATGTGCAGGGACCAGTGGACTTGGTGCCACTACACAGGGGAAATTCTTCTGCCACCTATCAAACTCCTAAGCCTCACTTCTTCTCTCACTTGCACACTTGCCGTACCACTGGATGTCTTTTTTCTCCTTATTAGGAACTCAGGGTGAAATCTGACCTTGGACAAAGAGCTGGAACAAAGACTGTCACCATGATGATTAAGTGGGATTTTTGCATAAACATGAAGTTTATCCTTTTTCAAGGGAAATCTGATCCACAAGCATAGGCTGAAACAAAAACAAACATTCAAAACTGTAACAGTGATACGGGTACACACTGTATGCACTATTAAAATTATTTCCAGAAAAGAAAGATACAATAACTCTCTGATTTACTCTGTCTTGAGATTTTCTAGAGAAGGTATGATTTGCTGAAAAATAATTAGTAGGTGATAATCATCTTATTATCAGATCCTAGTGGAAGAAAGATGTTTTTATGATGAGAGGAACTATTTGGCCTTAACTATCTTAACTTCAGTAAAACTGCCCATACTCTATTAGAACTCAATAAGGCAGCAAACTTTCAGCTCCATCCAGAAAACTGACTTTTAGAAAGAAAACCCAAGAGGAAAGCGTAGGAAAAAAACTAAAAACCTCAGCATATTATCTAAAGGTTTGCCCTAAATACATTTTGGCAGTAGCGGAAGGGAGAAGTGACAGAAATACATAGGGACAGAAAAACATACTGGTCAAATATTTAAGTCTTTGTATCTAGAATTTCTTTCCATTTCTGCTAATGCAGAATTTGCAATGTTCCTTAGGCATGTGTTGTAGCAAATGCAAATACATAGGAATTGTCTTATCAAGAAGTTAACAGCAAGTCCTATACAGCTATCCACAATGGAGAGAAAATAGATCTTTCTACATTTGGGGAAGGATTGAAGAGACAGCAAAAGAGGAGAGGGTTCAAACAACCCTTAAAAGACTGAAAGACATTCTCCAGAAACATGCCTTCCCTGGCTTTTCTTCCAGAGCACTCCTGTGCCTTCACTCCTGGACTTTCTTATCCTCCTACATCATTCTGGACTTGTAAACCTGAAGCCTTCAGTGACAAGTTTCTTCAGTTCATTGACACGGTGTTCACATGTGCATGGCACAACTTCAGAACAAAAAAAGTCATGGAGATTTTGCTTTTCTGTCATGGTTCTCACAGAGACAGGCCTGTCTGGTTCTCATATAGAGTTTTACTGTAGCACTGTGCAAGTTCCATACCTGGGTGAGGTTGGAGAGATGCTCTACAGAAGGGCAGTGGAGCATCAAGGGGGAAAGAGCAAAAACTGTGAGAAGAACCAAACCAACAGGTGAACCTGTATTGCAAAAATTCGTCTGTCAGGTAATTAACAGGCAGACATGCTTTACCAGCAGCCCTGAAAAGCACTGGTGAGAGTCCACTGAGGGTAGAGCAACATGCAAAAGTTGTGGGCTGAAGAAACTGGGCTTGCAACATTAACCAATTCTGTAACTCATAGTGTCAGCATATCTGTAGAACTCCTTTGATCTACAGCTGGTCCTAGGTTTTTGTTGCTTGGGTTAACTTGGGAGGACTAGAGGGTTAAACTATATTTTGGGGTCAGGAGGCTCTCTCACTGCATTTCAGCCCCAATTACACAGTCCCATGCACTGACAAAGTGGATGCCACCGTTCTACCCTCAGCATGCCACATTGCCAGGTACACGTGGTGCTTTTTCCCATTGCAAAAAAGGTGTTTGTCAGTCTAACTGTATAATTGCTGGTCATTTTGTTCAGCTCTTTAACACCTTCTTTGAAAGACTCCCTTCTGAGGGATTAGCCTTGTTGGGTGTTTAATATACAAACACATCTGTACTCATCTTACCTACTCATCTGAATATTTCATATAGTTTTTTACCCACTTTTTATTCTATGTTAGTAATACAACATATGTAGTAATTCCATGCTGTCATCCTACACATTCTGGATGCTGCCACCTTTCCTTATAATTTCTAAAGTAATTATTTTTCTTGCAATTTCAAGGTGTACTCAACATCCAATTCCTGGAACCTGACTGTTGCAAAGGATTGAGAGAGTTGCCTTCATCCAAATGCATTTGGATTCAAGGATATTCAGAACTTAAGTGCTAGATCTAGACCTTGGCAGGAGAGGAGTGGCCAGTCCCAGACTTACCAGAGCTCTCTGATTTTAGGCAGGGAATTTTATTCTGGGTCTCAAAATGAAATGCTGGACTTCACCTCCTAGAGCTACCAAGAAATCACATCACAATAATTCTCCCATCTTTGTGTAGCTGCTTCAATACATGGAAATTTCCTGGGCCAGGCATGTAAGCCAAGCTTATGACAGTCCAGCATAAAAATATCCTTTATCTTTTTCTTTTCAGCTGAGCAAAAGCATTAGCTTTAGATGAGCCTGAAAATACTTGATACTCTTTGAAGATTGACCTGTTCTGTCTATATGCAAACACATCTTTGAGGGATGGTAAAGTGGAAGGAAGTCCTATTACAAATCCTCTTATAGACAATCATTATTACCGCATCATATAAAAAGGAGAATATAACAGCAGAGCTCTCCTCGGGCATTGTACACTGCATAACTAGAGGCTGAGAGAGCAAGCTTCCCCTAAAGTCTCAGTTATAAAATGAAGAAGGTGCAAAAGCAGGGAAATGATGGATTCACACTGCAGATCAGTGACTGAGCCAGAGACAATCCCATCCCCATAACAGGCTGCTTAATCGCAGAGGTTGATCCTGCCCTGATCTAACCAGGATGGGAAGAGTGGGCCAGCCTGAGTAACTCAGACTGCATCAGCTAAAGTGGGAGCATCATCAGGCTGGTTGGCATTGCTGGTGAAGCTGTGCCCACTATCCCCTTGAAGGCTCTGCCTCCTAGAGCAGTCGGGTTGTTCTCTGCCTGTGCAGCTCCCTCCAGCACTGATGGATTAAGAAGCAAACTCCAGGGGCTCTCTCCAGCAGTCCTAATCTTTAGGGATTAGGCATGACCACTTTCCTGTAGGCATATAAACCATCTGCATTCCTTCTAATCTGCTTCCCACAAGTGTTGAGAAGCCCTGTTGTTAAGGATACGGAATTGTAAGGATGTGGCAGCACCAGCAGAACAAATGCAAAACATGCAGAGGATTTTTCTTCCTCTACATTTCCTAACCAAGCAGTGATATCTACTCACCAATAGAAATTATTTGCTGTGCTATGGTATTAGAAAATGTATCTGCTTTGAACATTTGTGCTGCTATTACTACATATGCACACACTCTCTTAAGAGTTATTCCAAATCACTTTATAGCAAATAACTGAATTAACTGTATCTATGTGCCAGCAGATAATCTCCAAATAAGCTTCTTCAGAACTGTCTCTCCTGTTGCTGGTGAATGCATCCTGCGCTAAATAAGATGAACAGTAAAAGGGGTGCACCAATGGAAAACCCACGAGCCCCATCTTCTTTAGAAGCAGCTGAATATGTGAATGTGTACAGACACATGCACACTCTCACATGCACTGCAAGAAACACTTACAGCGTTCTGCATAATCCTGGTGTTTAGACATTTATGCTAATTACACTGATATTATTTAATGGCAGCTTTATACTTTAAATATTTCATTGGATTACCAAAATACGTCCAGCATTAAAATGCACCAGCTATTGGAGCCACAGTCAGTTTTCTTTTTCAGAGAGGCAGACACTAATTTCTTCTGGTTGTAAAAATGTTCACAGTGCCTCAGCAGGCCAAAGGTTACCAGGCAAGCACACTGAAGAAGATGACTTTATGAGATAGCACAATTACAATATAGCAATCAATTTTATAAAGCAGTCGGGTTTTAAATTAATTTTGGATGTAGCTGACCATAACTTAACCTTCTTTCCAGCTATTGCACAAAAAAAACCTGAGGTGTGGTGCCCATTTCATTTCATTTCATTTCATCACCATTGCCTTTTCCATTCAGAAAAATCCGATGGGATTTTTGCTTGACAGGTTTTCTCACTGAATAACCGGGCAGCATCCCATCTCCCCCGGCCTGCGTTCCCTGCACCAAGAGAGACTGAGCACGGACACCCCGCACTCCATTTGCTTGCCCGCTGAAACTCACCCCCTCTGTCCCTGAAGGCGAAGAAATTCAGAAGACAAGGAGTCGTTCCCATAGCTAAAAGATGATAGAGATCTCGGGGAAAATTAACATAACCATTGACAGTCCCTGGGAGCTCACCAAACAGCAACTTGGGAAGCATCCTCCCCTCCGGAGAGCGAGGGTAGCGGAGACACCAGCAGATAATGCTCGAACAGACTCTGCTAAGCTTAAATCTTCAAAAGCTACCATTAGTAAGCCAGAGAAGTATATTTACCCACCAGACAAACACCACAAGTAGGCTACTCTCCATTAAGCACTGAAATAACTCCTCTTTCTTTTCACTTCCTACGGGGAGTGAGGCGAAGCGCCGCAGCTCTCCCGCCGCTGCCCCCGCTCTCTGGGAGGGATGGGGGGGACACTCTGGAAAAGGAGCAAGCGTGGCCGGGGGCTGGTGCCGGGGGTGGCACGGAGGAGAAGCGGAGGGGGGTCGGGTCCCGGGCACCCTGATCCCAGCGGCCCCGTGCGCCCCGGGAAAGCAGCCGGCTCCGTCCCTCCGGAGTGATGGATGGAGGGAGGTGGGCGTCGCTTTGGGGCTCCGCTTTGTTGGGTTTCACCTCCTGATCCCTTTCGCTTCTGCTCTGCTGGGCTGCAATAGCCACCTCGGCTCCAGCTCCGCGGGTCCAGCTCCCAGTGACCTGCCGCGGAGGGGATGAACTGGGGACGGCCCAGGGAAAGGCGAGAGAGCATTATTTATCCACCACAACTTCTCATTGTCGCGGGGCAGTGCTCAAAAGATCCACAAGCAGTTGGCTTTAAATAAAGCAGGCATTGCTTCCCTTGTATTTCCCCTCAGCAGTCGCCTTAGTATTATTATTATACTTCTATAGCTTTTGCTTTCGGACCTTATAATTATGTCACACAGCAAGGGAAACCGCCAGCATCCCAGCATCTGGTGTGCGGTTGCAAACTTTTGTTTTAAGATTTGAACTATTTATAGAAGGAAAACTTTGTAGGATAGTAATTTCCTACGGTTTTGAGAAAAATATGGCTACGCTTATATTAAAAGGGTGTATTTATTTATTTATTACGACTCCTTCCTCCTGTATAAAAAAAATAATAACCACAAAAAAAACCCCAACCAACCAAAGATAGCACGGCAAGCTTTTTTACAAGCTATCGGTCACCTACGCAGCAGACATTTCCCTCCTGTGAACAGAAACAGGCAACTCTGGTTGAATTAATCTAATGTGCTTCCATAAATCTAAGCGCTTTTAAAAATCGGTGGCCAAGACATGTGCATTTCATTAAGAATTAAGAATGTAGAAATAGGCTTGTAGTTTCTTTTTATGGGCGTGTTTATTCCTACTTTTCTCCCACAGCAGTGGGATATGTTTTTTTCCATAGCCCACAGAAAACAGACGGACACACACACGGAGGAACACACCCACACGTGCTTGTTCATGTGCTCCCGTGCGCACACACAGAGAAAAAAACCCCAAATATATATAAATCCACGTACAGTTCAGGGATAGGACCTCAAAATCACATCCTTCGGGGCACAAAAAATAGAGGTCGGCTTGGGGGTAGGAGAGTAGGGAAATCCGTCCGGCTCCGGCAGCCGAGATAAATGCAGGGCCGGGGATGCCGAGACGGGGTTCCCCATCACCGACCGGGGTGCACCCCTCTGCCGCAGCCCCAGCAGCCTGAGCAGGCTCCGAACCGCCCCGGAGCTCCCCCGGGCCCGACCCCCGCGTTCCGACACGGAGACTCTTGCTCCGGGGCTGGGGGGATGCTCAAGGGAGGGAGAAGGCTCCCCGATTTTCCAGCGGCTCTATCCGCCGGGTACCTGCCGCCGCAGCGCCCTCCTCTCCGCACGGCTGCCCCGCGGCGCGGTCAGCTCTCCTCCGGAGCGCAGGAGAACAGGAGCCCTTGGCGGGTCCCCGGCAGCCCCTCCAGGCTCCGGCTGCGGTCCCGGACGGGACCCCGGCCCACCACCCCCGCCACCCTAACGCGGCGGCCGGCGGGCACAGAGACCTGCCCGGGGACCTGCAGGAGAACGGCGGCGGACACTCTCTCCGCAGCCCTCACGGACTAGCCCAGCCGCTTCTTATCCACCGCAACGATAGATACAGATATAGATATTAAAAAAAGAGACCGAAATTCCTCGCAGTCCCACCCACCGACTCTCATTTCCCCCACCCCTACCTCCACCCCCTTCCTCACAAGGAAAAAGTCCTGGAGCCAGCTCTAACTGCGGGACTGGAGATCCCTCCGGAGCGAAAGCAGCCGGCCGGCGAGCGGGGACGCTCCGCGGGCGGCCCGGGCTGGGCGCTCGCCGCCGGCTGCGGCAGCCCCGCGCTCCCCGAGACCTCCGCGCACAAACAGCCTTCCCGCGACGGGCGCGAAGCGATGCCCATCTCCGGTTTGGCAGGAGGAGGAGTCGGGGTCGGAGTCCCCAGGGGAGACGCCGGCCGCTCCGCGTCCCGTTGCCCCGCCGCCCTCCCAGGTGCGCCGCCCCCGCTGCGGGCACGCCGGGCCCCGGCCTCGCCGGCGGGGCAGCCCCGGGAGTTACCTGGCGGTGCGTCCCTTCCCCCGGCGGGGTCCGACCAGCAGCGCCAGCACCGCCACCAGCGCAGCATCTCCTCCTCCTCCTCCTCCGCCGCCACCACCACCACCATCCTCACCACCACGCACCGCACGGAGCTGCCGCCCGTGCTGGCTTCTCCCGGCTCCCTCTGCTCGCTCTGCGCATTGCCCCTAGGTAGCTGCTAGCGGGGGCATTGCAAACAGTATTTGGAAAAAAAAAAAATCTGGATCACTTACAGGTAACTCCCACTGGTAAGGATGAGGAAAATCTGAGGGTAATACACTGAGAGTAATACACTGCGAGATGAAAAAAGGATCATGGCTGAATCCCGTTTACACTCTTGAGTTCTCTTCCTTGGTTATTCCTTTCTGGCCCCCCCTGGTCGTAATTCCCCACCCTTTTTGGTGTCAGCTGTGGCTTGAATCTGAGTTGGAATCCAGTCCCTTGGGCCTGGGGGGGCTTTGTCTGTTTGTTTGTTTGTTTGTATTGTTGTGTGTAGTATTCCCCTGGTGCTAATGCTGCTCCCTGTGCAGAGTGTGTGCTGCTGCTGTTGCTGCTCTCGCTGCTGCTGCTGCCTCTGGGCTCCTGCCTGTCATGTCTCAGTGGTTGGAAGTTGTTACAGTGGGTTCTCGTGTCGGAATGAGGATGGTTTAAGGGATTTGGATGGCAGAAAGTGCCTCTCTCTCTCTCTCTCCCTCTCTCTCTGTAACTCTCCTGAGGCCCGGGGCTGCCATTGGGCAGTCAGTCACTGCAATCCGCCTACTTTTTTCTCTCCCTCTCCCTTTTTTCTTTTTTTTTTTTTTTCCTAGGGGGAGGATGACAATGGAAAGACACTGATCTAGCCCGGGCTGCAATGAATCCGTGCTCCCTGGCTGAGCCCTCTCCGTACGCCTCGCCCGACAAGGGCTCATTTCTCGCTCCGTGGGGCATTTTTAACTCCCCCCAGCAGCGCTCGGTGGGCTGAGAGCTCCCTGCTTCTGCCGTGGCACCCTTAGCTCGCCCTGCGAGAGGCTGAACGAGCTGGCAGCTTCCAGCCCCACTCTCGGCTAATTGCTTTATTGTGGCGAGCTGTCCCGGTTCCACCGAAGGGTTCCGCCTTCCCTCCAGCCTCGGAGGGGGTTTGGCTCTTGTTGTACCCCCCATGTTAAAAATTAGGCTTCGATTTCAGGAGCAACGTCAAGAAAAAAGGAACATATATGTAGTCATAGCATTACTGAGTGAGAAATAAAGACATGCACACTCGTAGCTTCCTGGCGAGATTGGGTTTCGGGAACGGACTAGTGCGGAACAGCCGCTGTAGGGAGCGAGCGGGGGGCGGCTGCCGGCGGCTCCCGGCTCCCCACACCTCTCGCCTCCCCCGCAGGAAGAGCTTTCGTCTCGGCTCTTCCCTCTGCTTCTCTCGTCTCCGAGAAGATGCGAGTCCGAAGAGGCGTTTCCCGGCAGGTTTGTCGCCTCTTCCCCGCCTTCCCCCCGAGCCGAGCGATTCCTGCCCCTTGGCACCGCGGCAAAGAGATGCTCGACCCTTCCCGCTCCGGCGGGCCTGAGCCCTGAGCAGCCCCAGGCGTGCAGGAGACATCGCTCTTCCTCTGCATTGTTGGACATCTCTCCTTTATTTCGGAAGTGCTGAGAGCGATGGTGAAATACGCGCGCTGCGGATACCGGGGCTGGGGGTTGAAAACGAACCCCGAAAAATAAGTGGCCACTGAAGACACTTAAACTGAAATGCAGCTGAAACGAACAAGAACCAGGCTATGAAGTGTCCTCGGTCTGTAAATGTTCGTCTCAGGTTAATTGGCTATTGACCGAAGGAGATGTCTTGGTGTTACCGAACGCCCTGGTAACACCTCCTCCAGTTAACCAGTCCCAGAACATGGGTGCAGCTGGCTCAGCGACACAACGAAATATATCCTCAGATGGACTGGGAATTGCAGAACTGGTGCAAAAACGTTGTATGCCGCTCAATATGCGATAAAAATCTTCTCGGGGTTTGGTTGCTATAACCATTTTCATCTGCAAGTTCAGCACAGACGTTGGGGCAGTCAATGTCCTTCCGAGAAACGCTGATCTCGATTAACAAGAGACGGAAGCTTAATCCTTTCAACGATTATTAACATCCCAGAACCGTCTTATTTATAATTATTTAAGATTCTAAAATGGACATATTTATACTTCTGTAAGTGTGCATGCAGCTCCATATATAGAGTTAGAGATGTATATCTCCTCAGTGCCCTTTTCCATGCTAGACATGTGGCTGGGGCAATTCTGCTGAGTGTGAAACCAGGAGAACGAGAAGCCACTTTGAATGTTTTATTTCTGGTATTTGTCTCGCTTCGGATAGGTGTTTTAAATGTGCGTCTGCTTTTAAAGATGTGCCTGGAGGGGGGAAAGGAGAGGGACAGAAAACAGTAAAAATGCAAATAAAAGTTGGCACTGGAAAACTTCGGACTGGTGCTGGCAGAGTTTGACCCACTCCACCTGAAAACGAAGACGGTTTGCCAATTTCCATAATTTTCAGGTCGAAACTGACTTTATCCACAGATGTGCTGTGTAGGGGAAGAAAAGTCATATGAAGAAACCCAACTGGGCAGTTTCTTTTCGGGGAGTTAATTTTTATTCTAAAACCACGGGCTGGTTAATATGGCGAAAAATTAATGATGGTGATGAGGAGGAGGATGATGAAGATTATGACGATGATGATGATGAGAATAACCTTGCAAATTCCATCCAAATGGTTTCTATACATATATCAGCTGGGGCAGCGAGAACCACACTCATTTTGTTGATTGAAGACGGAGAAGTTCCCTTCAATAAAACGTCACACTGGTAAGGAGGTATTGTCGGCAAAGTCTTATGCGGGCATTTCAGCATCTGTCGCTCCTTTTCCCACAAGCAGCTGTGTTTTGGACAAAATGGGGCAGAATTACACTGAAATAGTTGCCGACACTATAGTCGGGCGGGCACTAATAAACTATTTGCTTTGTTGTTGGTTTTGGTGTTTTTTTACCCCAAGCCTGGAGAGAGCCCGGCAAAAGGGCACGTCGGAAGCCGGGAAGATGCGCCAGGCGGGCAACACACCGCTTCCTTTCTGGGTGGAACCGGGCGTTTGTTGTACCCCATCGAGCTGCAAGCCCAGCGCCGGGGGAAAGAAGGCGACGATGAGTCTCAAAAGGAGCGGTGTCGGGGACGACGGGACAGCAGGGAAGGGGGTGACGGCAGCACAAGGGCTGGTGCCCGTGGAGGGGCCGGGGAGCGATGGTCCCGCCGGCGGGACGGCGCCAGGCAGCGGCGCTCCGGGCGGGAATCCCGGGGTCTCCTCCCGGGGCCTCGCCGCCGCTCCCGGTGCTCCACGTGCTGCCGCTGTCGAGGCTGAGCTCCCGCCGCTGCCTGCCGAGCGCCGGGGGGACAGGGCCGGCCCGGGCGGGCCCTCCGCGGCAGGACAGCCCCGGGGATGGCGAGGGCAGCAGGATTTCGTTGGCCTTTACCGCAAACGTCGCAAAGCCAAGGCGAAGTTCCCCGCGGGGGAGGCGAGCGGGACCGGCTCTCACGTTCGCCGCCGCAGCATCCCTGGGCGTCCCGGGAAGCAGAGTGCTCCGGCCTTCCCAGAACGGGCCAGGGACCCCGATATCCGTAGCCCTGTGCGCCCGAGGCTCGGATGGGCACGAAAGAAGCGTCCGTGCCGCCCCTCAAAGGGGTGCCGACACCCTTCGTTGCTCCCTTGGGCAGCAGCAGCTCCTGCCGCCAGCATCCCTCTAACGTCATAGAGACTCTCTCCCCACGGGAAAAGGGGGGTCTGCCCCGCTCCCTTTGGAGCTGCCCGGCTGTCACCTTTCTTTTCCTCCAGAATAAAGAGGGAAAGGGTGGGGATTGCCCCCAGATCTGTGATCTGGGCACTGTCCACGACTTCATCTTTCCAAAAGACGCATCACTCATACCCAGAGCTCCCGCTGTCATTTGCATCTGTAGTACTGTAAATTTTTACTGCTGTAATTTTTAATTTCTGACGTATTTAATAATTAAAACGGTATCCGAATTAAGCAGTATCCGAATGCTCTGTGATCTTGGCAGGAAATATTTCTGTTTCAATCCCGCCTGAGGTCAATATTTGATGTGACCCGCTATCGCGGGGGGTTACATGAAGTCAGCAAAGCTGCAGATACTGAATGCTTCGGTGCCTGGAAATGTCATCGACAGAAATATTAAGGGATGCTTCACCTCACCCCTGTTTCTCCAGCAATCTGAGGGACCGGAAATAGAAACGGGAAGATCCCCTAGAGGAAGGATTGCTTGAGTGGGACTTGCTCTCTTCTCCTAACTGGAGGAGATAGCAGCTTCTTTATGGGATCCTGCCATATCACCCCACGCAACACCCCGGCCCGTCCAACAGCTTATGTATTGCGTTACTTTCTCTCCCCTCGGAGTCATGTTTGCCACCGAAAATGGAGTTTTAGCACGTTTTATTAAGATGAAAAGATGTGCTCAGCAGAAAAAAAAAAAAAAAAAAAAAACTGAAACAAAACAAAACCTGCGAAGGCTCCCCTCCTTGCCGTGGTTGACACGACGGCTCTCTCCTTCCCGCTGAAAATCAACCGAATGCCCTGGAAGACATTTTATCCACCTTCACCTCCCCCTTTTCAAAGCAAAGAGCTCACCAGAAAAGGCATCATTACACCCAAAGGATACGGTTTCAACAAAATGGTAGTTCCAGTGGCTGATGAAAGAGGAAATAATTGCATCCCACATGCCTAGCCTAGAAGTAGCCCTGGATCTCAGAGCAAATTTCTCTGCTATTGTTCAGAGAAAGTGAAGTATCCTCATCGCCTTACAGGCATGGTGATGGATCTGATAGGGTTTCCGCAAAGGCTTTTACTGTTCCTGATGTCCGCTCAGTTTCACTTCCAGGCTCAGTCCGACAACATTCTTGTGATTTTTGCTCTGAATCCCCTTCTAAAACAGCCAAAACCAATTTCGAAGAGAGATCTGCCTTTCAGACTGCCCAATCCCCTGCTCCCTTCGGCCGCAGCGAAAGCAATAGCTGTACCATTGCCCTCATTTCGCAAAGCGTTTTCCTTGAGCTCGCCTGCCTCTCTCTGAGGGGTGTGCTCTACAAAGTCCTCACACTACTGAAGTAGATTGGGTACCCTGTCATCGCTTCATTTATGGATACACAGCCTCAACAAATTCACTACACATCTACACTCCCGGCAATCCGAGCCTAGAGGGGGACAGAGCCGACATCGCTACGACAAAGGGCGGCGCAGGTTCTCGGCCCCGCAAAGGTCAGAGCACTGATAGGACCTGTCTGCAGCAGGCAGGATTTGGAGCTACCCCCGGGCGTGTGGCTCAGACGGGCCAGGGGCGGACGAGGGCTCCCCACGGGCACAGGGCAGGGGGCAGCGCGCAGGCCGTGCCCCTTCCGCACCCGCGCATCCTCCGCGGGCCAGCGCCCTGCTCCGCCGGCCACCGCGGCGGCACCTGCGGCTGCAGGGGCGGGCCGAGAGCCGTGCCAAAAATACCTAAATGAGCAAACACAAAGGGATGCGATCCCGCCGAGCAACACGCTAGGAACCCTCCGGGAAGCAGCCGGCTTCTTTTCAGGGTCTCGCCGGCACCCTGAAAACGGGACAGCTCTGCCCTTGCTGCCCGCAGCTGCGGGAACTCCTGGTGGGCTATACAGAGCCTGCAGCTCCTTTCTCATCCCCGAGGAGCCCAGTTTAATTCCTTCCCCCCGCTGTTTAACCTTAATCCTCGGCTCTGGCTCCCTCCCTCTCGTCGCCCCCTCCTCCCGGCGCTGCTGACAGCGGGGACGTGGCTGCTCCCGCCGCGCATCGTGCGCGGGGCAGCGCCCGCGGCGGCTCCCGGCGGGCAGGGCCGGGCCGCTGCTCGCTGCTCGCTGCCCTCCCGCTCTGATGCCCCGGCCGGGCTCCAGCCTGCCCGTCGCCCTGGGGATATTGCCCCTTCTCCTGCCTTTGGGAGCTGCCCTTTGGCTTCCCCGTATTGATTTCAAGGTGGGAAGTGAGCGTTTTTGGATTGCAACTCACCTTAGGTATTCTTGATCATTAAAAAAAGGCATAAAAATCCCGCAAAGACAGGATCTTTAAAGAGTTTGTAGTTCGACAGGTAAGGACTCGGCTGAGGCTCAGGAATGTGGAAATTCAACTCAAGTCAGCCTACTGCGACGAGCAATATTAATAAGGGCATACAGGCACTGGGGGGAGAGACAGAGGGAAAGAGGGCGAAACTTGGCAACCAAAATAGCCGCGTGCACTCGATTGCGGTGATCAAACACCGAGGAGCAAAGAGCGGGCTCCCCGGGAGCCCCCGCCGCACCCGCCAGGGCCCCGGGCCGGTCCCTCCGCCGGAGCCCGCTCGGCTGCCCGGGAGCGCCAGAGCAGAGGTAGCCGGACCAGTTGTCAAGTTAATTTCAACACGTCCGTGTGATGGATAGAAACGCAAATTGTGTCTAGGCCTGCATAAACCAAATCCCTGAGCGCAGGTTCAGAGCAGGGATTCCCCTCCTCCCGCCCCTTTCGCGTAATACCTCAGCTCTGCTCTATTGTCCCAGCAGCAGCGCCTGAGTTAACTCTGTCAGGCTGCCTTTTCTTTTTCTTTTTTTTTTTTTTCCTCCGAGGGTACTGTAAGCCAGAGATAATATTTAAGTTCGCTTAAGCAGTACAAAATAAAAGGATCCGTCATCACCCGCGAGCGGCTCCCTGCAGGCTCGGGGCGGGCGGAGCGCCCCGCCGCCGGGCATGGCCCGGGACCGGGGGAGACGGCCGTGCTTCGGGGGGCTGCCGGCGCTGGGACACCCGGAGGCGGGGAGAGAAATAATAATCACATCTTTTCTTTTCTTTTTCTTTCTTTTTTTTTTTTTTTTCCTCCTCTGCAGTATTTTGCTCCCAACTCTGCATTTAACGTGACCCAAAAGCCAAGGAGATTTGTCGTGCAGAAGGACTTACCCTAATTTGACATAGATGACTCCAAAGCATAGAAACACGTAGAAAATCCACTTCCGAAAGTTTCTGTGCATGATCTAGAAAATGGACTGAGCCATAAAAATTGCACAAAAAGCCGAACTGATCTTGTCGATTAAATCCCAGTCAAGAGCATTGCTGAAGCTACCCAGGAGCAAAGCCGGCCGAGCTGTAAAAAGTCAACTCCGCGCAGACAGGCAGCTCTTCCCAGAGCCATGGTGACCGAAACCGGCTCCGATATTAAAGCTAAAGAGGAAGAAAAAACGGAAAGCGCTGCTCAAAACAGTAAAACAAAACCCCAAGACAGACAGTCTGAGGGAGAGAATGAGCAAGCACTGATCTTGATCAACTGCCTCATAGAGCCCTGAAGTTCAATCTGTTTTTACTTGTTCTGACTTCCTCAGGTAACACTACGTATCTTGCAATCTATGGCTCCAGGTAGGAGGATCTCTCTTTCTCTTTCTCTCTCTCTCTCTCTCTCTCTCTCTCTCTCGCTCTCCCGCTCTTCCCTCCACCCTGCATGTGTCAGGATCTAATACATATCTTATCTGTGTGTGCATGTGCGAGCTGTGCGTGTGTTTGTGTTTCAAAAGGCATGTCCTTAAGCCGGAGTATTGGGGAAAACACATGAAACGTATCCAATAAGGGAAATAAAGGACTCGTCCTCTCAAACCAAAGCATTTTTTCATTTCCTTTAGTATGGTAACGCGGCTGGATCTGCAATGTACGGACTTCACAAAAGAAACTGTTAAACTTTTCTAAGTTTTTTCTTCGTCTTTCTTTTTTCTTTTTTTTTTTTTTTTTTTTTTTTTTTTTCCCTTTCTAAACAAACAGAGGCAGGCGTTAATCCCCACTTGCTGGCAGCTGTATCCTAAAAAGCAACATGTGTCCAGACTACTTCTTCGGCCATTTGACCCTGCTGGACACCAATGTCTGCCACCAAATTTGATATCATTTTCGGCAGTAAGAGAATATGCTTCCTCCTTTGAGCAACTGATACATGTAGCTTGTAACACTAGCTTAGGATAGTCAGTTTGCTACTCCTAGAGAGATTAATCTGTGGGACAAAACCTCACTTTGTGTTCAGACACTAACAATGAAGCAAGGCTTCCTTTCCTTTCTGATTTTTGGGGTTTTTTTTCCTTCCATTTCTTTCTCTCTGTTTTTTTTTTTTTTTTTCTATTTTTCTTCCTCCCTGATTTCTGAGCTGCTCCGTTTATTCCTGCATTCTGCGGAATTATCTGTTCCAGTCTACTACACAATGTGTGCCTGTCCGGAGGCACAGATCTGCATGCATATGCACACTTCAATAACACTCCGATGCAAGTCTGTGGGCTGCAGGGAGTTACACAGATACGGAAAAACTCGTGCACCTCTGCCCTCTCCTACACACACATTCATATACGTGTAGCAACAGTCAGCACGGATGGCTCTAGGCATCTCTCAGAGAGAATCGGCTAAACACACACCAGGAAAGCCTGAAAGGAAAGCAGGCAGTGACAAGCAAGCAAAAGAGGCTGAACATAGAACTTCATCGTGAAGTATCTATCCTGACGGAGAAAACAATGGATTTTTTAAAGGCCAGCCAGGCTGCCGTGGTTGAAGAGGTGCAGCGTGAAATTGCAGGTCATGTTCAGACTGCCTGCCCGCACCTTGTCATCACCCACTCAGCCCACAGGAACAGGGTCCTCTCCAGGCATCATGCAGAGACCCCAAGCCAGTCCCTGGGAGGGGAAGGGGAAGCGAAGCGGGACAGAGACGGGCCGTGCTGGGGAAGGGGGACTCAGAGCAAGTCCCCCAGTAGCGACGAAGGCGGCCGAGACTTCCCACTCCACCGCCAGCTCCGATTCCTCTGTTTCGGATCGGTTTGGCTCTTTTCCCCCGCATTCCTCAGTTTCATTCTTTAATAATCAGCGCTCCGGCTCTCGGAGGCAGCCAGCTCTCCTCCAGTCCACTCGGCCACACTGTCATCAATACCCAACTACAGACAATTTGTCCTTAAAAAATGCCGAGTCTTCCCTTCACACTCATTTCCTTCTATTTAAAAGTCATTTATTATTATTTTTTTTTTCCGGACCCAACATAAGGATTATTTTGTTCTTCATCCCTATTATTTTTTAAGCGATTTTTTGTAAGATGAGGCCGTGTTTCACAGCATCACAGGAATCCCAGGCACTTTGTGCGAATCTTGGGACTGTCCTGTGCAGGTCCGTGGGCTGGACCTTGAGGATCCTTGTGGGGCCCTTCCAACTGAGAATATTCCATAACACTTTGATTCTATGTTTCGCTTTTGCAGAACCGTGTCTCTGACAGCCTCTAACTTTACCCACAGCTGCCTCCCGAACTCTTCCACCAACACCAAAATTCAGTCACGATACAACCCCACTACCACCCGCCACCTGTGAATCTTTACTCTGGTTTTTGAAACTTTTTGGAAACGAAGTGTCTGTCATGTGTCCCTCATGAGAGTCGCGGGGATGCGGTGGCGGGAGGAGCGGGGTACATAAAGATTTTCCCTGCGGGGTGGGATGGGGCGGGCGGCAGGGCCGGGCGATGCCGAGGGCGGCGGCGGACCCGAACCGCGGCAGGGGGCGGGTGCCACGGGGTGCGCCCTGGGGATGCACCCCGGCAGTCTGTCTGTCCGGAGCGCTGCCCCGGGCATGTGCCCCGGCTGTCTGTGACGAGCGCTGCCCAGGGGATGTGCCTCGTCTGTCTGTCCGGAGCGCTGCGCCGAGGTCTGTCCGGAGCGCTGCCCCGAGGTCTGTCCAGAGCGCTGCCCCGGCCCGGCGGAGGCAGCCCCGGCCCCGGGCGGCCCCGGGCGGTCCCGCGGGGTCACAGCGCCACCCTGCGGCGGTGCGCTGGGCCCGGGTGCGGCGGGGCGCGGAGAGCGGAGGGTGCGGGGCGGCCCCGCCCCGTGGGGCCGGGATGCGCTCAGGAGCCTCGGCACAGCCGGGATGTACAGCCCGGTCCCCCCGCAGCAGCTGGCTGTAGGAGCGCCGGGCTGCCTCCCTTTGCCCCCGCACCCGCATACAAACCCGGGCGTGGGTGCGGAACCGGCGTGGAGGGGCAAGCTGCCTCCCCCCGCGTGTGAGACCATGAGCAGGAACTGGGCATTCACTGGCCAGGGAGATTAGGAGGAGCGAGGGGCTCCACATCACAGCTATTTGTTGTCACAGGTCTCCTCTACAGACCCCTCGTGCCTGTTTTGTCCCAAACCCCATGGATATGGGAGCACAACTCACATTGTCTCCTCAGTGACTGTCAGGCTAGCACATCCCACTTGCTTCTGCAAACTAGTGAGTATTCTTCATACAAACCCAAGTTTCAACAACAGAAACTAGACTAGATTGTAGCATCGTTTAGAGAGCAAAAAAATTTCTGTATTTTTGACCCTTACTCCGCTGTTATCTTCAGCGAATTGATTTGAAGATCCTGGACTGGGGAAAAATTATCTATTTTCTTACCTTCAAATATCAGTTTGACTATTCCTGAAAACTTAGGCTGAAGATAAGAAGATTTAATAAAGCTAAATAATTATGTGATTTAAGAAAAAAAACTTGGTAGAATATTAAAATGCTTGATTCTCACATTAGTATTCAGAGATTCACCTGATTACTTTATGCGCAAAATATATAAAGCCCGTTGAATCACTTTAAACAAATACCACCTTAATAATGCTAAAAGACTTTCTGGATGCAAGGTAATATTCCTAAATAGAAAAGCATTGGTAGATGTGGGTTGGAATAATTTGCTGAATGGTCTTCTAGTACACAATTCTTATTCATTACTCATCCAAAATAACTGGCATAGCAGGGGATATAGTAAATTAAAAATTCAGTAATTAAGTTTCTCCTGCACTGACTTTCTGCTGACAAAGCTCAACATTCACACCTCCAAAACCTGCGAAAGCAAAGGTCACCTACACACACTGCTGCTGGTCCCTACACCTCTCCCACAGCCTTTTGATAAAGTGGCTCCTGTAGTAAAATATTTCAAAGCCCTACTGAGTTTCAGCTTTCCCAATCCATCACAAATGCGTTTACCCCCACTACAACTGTAGAGCCTTTTCCTTCACCTAGGGAGGAGAATCCAAGCGACCTTCAGGAGCCTCCTGTCAGGCTGTGAAAGCTTAGTCAGCAGGAGGTAGCTATTGGCTGCAGGCACTCAAGGGCAACGTAGGTGTGCATCTCTTTAAAAAATGAAGATGATGGGAATCAGTCACTGGCCCAGGCATGGGTCCCTTTTATTCCAGGATGTGCCACAAGGGACACTGCGCTGTTTGCCTGACCTGGGGTTTGTAGGGTTTCATGAGCAGGGAACTCTGCCGAAGCAGGAGGAGCAATCTCCACAGTATGGGAACAGCTTGCAGCCTGTACAGCTCTGTAAATGGAAGTATGAGCAAGCAGGACCAAAGGGGAAAGAAACTGTTGGTCAGAGCTCACATCATCTTCCCTAGCATTTTTCCAAAAATAGTGTTCAAAATCAGAGTAAATCTCATGAAATTTCAAGGGAATGCAGACAACAGAGATAATTACTCTGTGGCATGCCACTCTACATGCCTTTCTCTTCTTTCTGTACTGCTCAGATCAACCAGTGGACCAGGAGCTGGACTCCGATGATCCTTGTGGTTCTCTTCCAGCTCAGCATATTCTATGATTCTGTGTGTGCTTGTTATAAGTCCCAAAGGCTTAACTACAAGGCAATTCCAGCTGCATTTATCCCAGCCAGCCACTCTCTGGCACTGTTGCTCCACTGTTGCAGTTGTAGATGAAGGCCCCATCTATCACTAAAAAACAATTGCACAAAAACATTCCTCTGGGAAACACCCAGAGCATATGGGGCTAAAAAAGAAAGAGAGGAAAAAACTAAAAGAAGGAAAATGAAAAAAAAGAAGCACACAAAGAGAGGTATCTTGCATCTGATCAGGATCTTACACACAATTTATGCACATTTTTAACAAATGTACACATTAAGCATATGCACATACTAGTAGTCTTTAATATTTTGTACTTGTGTTACCATGCTTTTGTACATGAAGTGTTTTTTTAAATCACATTACTGCATTTACCCACCTGCTAAGATGGGTCTAAGATGTCCCTTCTTTCTAAGAGACTATCAAACCCACTCTCTGATGCCAGAGATTTTTCAGGCTTGCGATATCCTTCAGTGAGTTCCTGATGCTGAGATGTCTTTTCAATCATCTGGTCTTTGAGCTTTGATTCAGCAGAAGGGTACCAAACTGGTACGAGATTATCCCTTTGGCAAGTGCATCTAGCATGGTAATGACTTAATGGCAATAGCATGACTTAATGGCAATAAAACCTGTACCATAGTCCAGGTTTGAATCTGGTCTTACATAGTAACTGGGCATGTTTATTCCTTTATTCCTATTTAGACCTTGAAATCTCATTGAGGCAAGCAATATATTCCCCTTGGCTCAGACACAGTGAGACCCACAGAGTGTTTGTCACCAGGGCAGCATCCCAGTGTAAGGCCAAAGTGGCCACAGTGCCAAATGTGGAGATGAGCTTGCAGATAAGGAGCATGGCACTCTTCAATCAAGGGAAGATTGCTTCCAGCAAGGGAAGATTGCTTCTTAGCAGAATTATGACAGAAACCTTCCTACCCTTTAATTGACAAAGAGAAAAGTCTACCAGTGTCACCATCATATTTTCTGGAAAAATCCCCGTGCCCAGGATTCTTCTCCTGGGAAGCTGAGAAGCCTCAGAGAAAAAGGAAAAGAATATTAGCTCATTTGCTTCTCCTGTGTTTTGCTGCTTTGGAATGTGGTTGGAGATTGTTTATCCAAGAGGTGACTGTTTCATTGGATTCTGGTGTGAGTTGTTTTCACTCATAGGCCAATCAGTGCCAAGCTGTGTCGAGGCTCTGGAAAGAGTTGCAAGTTTTTCTTTAGTATCTTTTAGCCTTCTGTAAGTATCCTTTCTCTTTTATTGAGTATAGTTTAGTATAGTATTCTTTAATATAATATAGTGTCTGAAAATAATAAAATAGCCTTCTAAGAACATGGAGTCAGATTCATCATTCCTTCCTTTGTCTGGGAACCCCATAAATACAAGATATCAGGTCCTGCTGTAAGTTTTACACCACTGCAGCTGTCCCCTTACCAGATATTGCTTTTATCCCTATTGTATGTAGAGAGATTGTGAGTCTAGGGTTGCAGGGTCCTTTGGAGTCCTTCCTCAGATGACCCTCCAGAGATGAACTTTTCATTGAAGGACAGGGCGCCTTAGTCGGAGTAAGCAAGAGAAATATAAGGGGGAAGAGAATTAACTGACAAATAAAATGTGACAATGGTTCTCTCTTCCAGTCAAGCCAGACACCAACATTTGGAGCTCCAAGGTATCATGAGGTTTCCACTTACCCTGCCTCCATCCATCCGTGTTCTGGCTTCATTGCCACACGCTGAGAGAAAATGTACTTGTTTCTAACTTGAGCAGTGTGGAAATTACTCACTTCCCACTGGTTTGACCACAACATGGATGAGCTTACCTCTTTTTACATTTGTCAGTACATCACTGGTGACACAGCTTCATCATGTGAATCTCCTTTAGCAATTCATCTTACTGCTTTCAAAGGTATTGCTTATAATCTCTCAGATAAATGCTTAAATGCATTTCTGTCATCAGAAGAAACACGATTGCCCCCAGACCAAAACAGCATCACTGCATGTAGCCACACAAAAATTTTGCAATTTCACTAAATGCAAATACAAAATCTTGTAGCTTTATTAATTGCAAAACCAAAAACTTTGTCACTCCAATAATTGCAAATAACCATCTATAAAAGAAGAAAAAAACTGGATTTTTTTTTTTTTTTTTTTTTCTTTCTGATTTCTAAACTACACTTCCCAGAAATCTCAGGTCTAGAGTCAAAGTGCCTATTTGCATCTTGCTACCTGGTGCAGTCTCATGTCAGGGAAACATCCTGGAAGGCAAATAGTGCAGATGTAAGAGTATATTTTTTTCCCTCTCTTATCAAGAAAATATCCCGTTTATTTCAGCAACCAGTAAGAAACTCTGTAATTGCAGACCTATGCTTAGGTCATATTCGTTATCATGTAATTGAGCCTTTAAACATTCATTTTTCTCCTAAGAATAACTCATTAACAGACTTGATAACCATTTCTTCATAAAAATGCAGGACTTTGTCGGCTTTATTCCTATTGAAATTATTAATTTGTTTTATTGTATACTGCTTACTATTTTGAGATAAATCTGTATGAATATGAACCCTCCTGTTTGGAATAAAAATACCATCTCTCAATTTTGTTCATGGTTGTTTTTAAAAATTACTCTGATGATCTGTATTTATATACATTTGACAGTACATTATTTCTAGATTTCAAAAGCTAATCACATGCCTTCCAATGCTTGATGTTTTAAAATGACAAACGAAAACCTCTGGATTATTTTATTCCGTACATGTGAGATGCCAAGAAAAACTTCTAAATGTGATATTTTTCCCTGCTCACAGAAACTATGGCCTTCTAAGAAAAACAAGCATATCTAGAATTGCAATATTTAAAATTTTCCTGATTTTTAAAGTAAATCTAATAGTGGAAGTGGGGGAAGGAAGAGTCCAGACATTATTTTTGAAAACACAGGATTGATGATATTAATGCTGCCAACCTAAACATGAGAACATTGGTTTGTTTAGCTTGCTGTCTTTTCCACTAGCCATAATTTAAAAACATCTACTGCTCTTACTGAGTAGAGTCTGCAATTTATTTACAGCTACAGCAAAGTCAATGGAAATAAATGTCCATTCATAGGCTACTTCTTAGGAGTTAGAAATATTTCTAGTGTCTTAAATCAAAAATAAATGCCCCATTAAAGAGGCTCTCAGGTGAAGATGACCTCTAGTGAGTAGTTTTATGAGGATGTGCCCAAAGAAGTTTACTCTTCATTCATCCTTCATCTGTTTTCCAGAACATTTGTCTCTTTTACATGGATATTTTAATCATTGCCTCTGTGTATCAGGGTTTGGCTCACCTAGCTGTGTTGTCATGCTATGACAAAGCAGAATTGGATATATTAACTTGTATATATATATATATGTAATGGCCAGACTTTGTAAATTATCTAAAAAGGTCTGCCACTCTTCCCTTTACAGCTTCCAATGACTCATCAAATAATGTTGTTTGCATCATGTCCTCCCCCAGGTCACTGACTTAGAATGGCCACTTATCTACAAATCTTTCCTACATTTTCTTTCTATTACAATAAGTCTCTCTTTCATCAGGATTATCAGCAAAAGCTGCAGGATATTTTATCTGGCTGCAATTCAGCTTCATCTGGGGGTGCTCACATGCACCCTGCGGTATTTTGTGCAGTTACAAGCAATTTATGAAATGTTTAAAAGTGCATACTTCACTTTACAGATTTAACTCTTTGCTTGACTCCAGTGTCTCCTTAAACTCAATACAAGATATCTGTAGAGACCAGGGTTTAAATCTCACATGGTGTTGACAGTCTCTACTCTTTCATCACCTCCTTTGGAGCTGAAAGCTCTCTGCAGATTGTTTGGATGCAGCCCTAACATGCCTAACACGCATTATAAAAATCATTAAAAAATTATTACCAAACCAAGCACAGGTGGGATTCCACACACAGGCTCCCTGAGCAAGGGCCCAAAAGAGTAGGAGATTCCTCATTAAACCTTTCTGGCATTAAATCTGCACTCCTTCTCTGGGGTTGGGCTAGGTCGCCTTTAAAGGTCCCTTCTAATCCAAACTATTCCACAATCCCATGTTTATCTGAGATCATCGTGTGGCCACCCTAGTGCCTGCCTCTCCCCCCACAGAGTATCTCCCTGAGAGCTGCCAGGATGTGGACAGTCTCCTAAGGAAGCACCCCAAACCAGCCCTGTAAGACACTGGGCTGGCAGGTGCTGGCTCCTGCCATGCCCGCCACTCCTGAGAGCAAAACAAGTCAAGCACAGAGCTGAGACCAGTTATTGAGTGTCTTCAGCCATGGCCTTGCCATAGCAAGTCTTCAGTTCTCTGTGCCTTTGAGAACCAATTTATCTTTCTGCTTCTTTAAAAGAAGGGGGGAACTCAGAATAGGTGCCACTGTGCTTGTACCTGCACACCCCTACCTGTGCTTTCAGAAAAGGGAAGAATTGAAGAATCTTTGAGGAGGTACAAACAGTTCCTGTAGGATGAACATGTCTCACCCCAGGGAATTAATTAAATTCCTTCATTCTTTGGTGCAGACAACTACTTTTTGCTACAAGTTCGTAAGAGGGTTAGCAAATTGGAGCCTAGCTTTGTGTCCTTCACGTAACTGAACACAAAATTTCTGATTACTGAATGTGAATGATTAATCCCCAACATCCTTCCAAATCCAGAGCATAGCTCCAACCCAGTATTGCTCTTGGGAATGTTCCTCACTACTTCACATTGTCTGTGGGGTCTCTGGATGTGGGGGGATTTTATACTGAACAAATTATTTTATACTGAGTTAATTATTCCCTCTAAAATGACCAAAAGGTTTATTCAGAGTCATTCTTGAGTTGTTCATGTGCATGCCACAGCTAATACAATCTTTTGCCCTTTGCTATTTGGGACCTTTCAAACTCCAGTTCATTGTTATGAATTGTCTACTGAGCCTCCGTGAGCCATAAAGTGAGAACATATTTATTGCCTTGATTAAATACAGTCTCTTGTCTTTTCATCATATCTTTTCACTACATTTCTTCTTCTTTTAAAAAGTCTTAACTTGGATTGATTCATGGGCAATGGTCCATGGACAGCATCTTCCACAATCATGAGGCATAAATGTAGGGAGAAAAACCTCTTTTGGCTTAAGGCATCCCCTGACTTTTGGCAGTTAAGAAGAAAGAAAAGCAATTTCCCAGAAGTTTCCTTCTGATCACCATATTGCTGTAGGTGTACTTTTCCTTTGTAATGTGAAAATCAAAACTTGTCTTTTTTAGAACTGCATTGTGTCAGGTCTTGCAAAGCTTGCCCTGCTAAAAAATCTTACTTATATTCCTGTCATAACACAGAGTAATCTATTTTCAATATGTAGCATAATTATATGTTTTGGAAGAGTCCAATTTAGGACAATAAATATTTAGAGGGCTTTAATGGTGGCTATTATTTCTTCTTACATACTGCCCAAAAACAAGAGTCTGCAAGAGAACAGAAAATGGAAGGTAGAATTGAAGAACAGTGATATAAGAGAAAAATGGTGTGCAGAAGAGAATCAGCAAATAGAGGAAAGAGGACTGAAGGAAATAAGAATTAAATGAAATAGGAGTAAAGGAAAGAAATATTCTGGAACCAAAAAAATTCAAACACTTTTATAAAATGAATCATTCTATTAAAAATATACAGGAAATACAGCATTTCTTTAGTATTTCTAAGAATTTGTTGTAAATCAACAACTGTATTTTGAAACTAAAAATAAAATCTGGGTTCAAGAGTGTAATCTGACAGAAAATGTAGTATTTCTAGAATCCACAAGATGCTGTTTCTTTTCCAATTTCCATGGCTAGAGCTTCATTTTTGAAATTAGAATGCCACATCTCCTTCAACTGGCTTTTCTGGTCTTCCTTTTAGATGCTGACAGACCAATGCATTTCAGCTCCAGCTCAGCCATTTTAAGTGTATTACATTGTTAGTCTGTCAAGCCATACTGCTGATAATGCAGTAAAATAATACAACCATAGAAATCAAACAACAGGCAAGTGGGTGCCTTCTGCCTTTTGATTCTTTGTCACAGATTACTTCAGCTCATCATTGTTCCTGTGGTTTGTCATGACTGCAGGAAGCCTGAGGATGCTGAATTTGACACGCGTGAGTCACAGTCTGCACTGAATCACTGCCTTACTAAATGACTGCAAGTCACTTCCAGCATGGTGCCTCCTGCCTCAGCAAGGAGACTGGGACTTTCCTGCCAGTTCCCTCTCTACAGGCTTGAAGGAATGAAGAATCTGAGCTAGAAAAGCAGGGTATCAGCAGGGGTATCAAAAGTGGGGGAAAGCCAAACAGGTGGCAGTAGGTTTGGCTGATACGAAAGAATAAAGCCAAAGGATATAAATATTTAATATAAATAAAAATATAATTTATTTAATATAAATATAAACACATATTTAATATATAAATAATATATTTAATATAAATATAAATATAAATGGTAATAAAGCCAAAGGATATAAATATTGCACAGTCTTTGCATGTGTGAGCTAGTTTTGCCAAACACCAAACCTGTGACCTAGGCCCTTGCATTCATGGCTTGCAAAAAGCAACATCAGTGTTTTGATGTTATTACTGAGAAAATTGTTAACACTTTTCTACATAAAGGGCAGGGTATTGGTCACTTTAGCACAATTTGTAATGAAGGCACTGCTACAGAAAGCATCTGTGAATGCCAGTGACTGCATCAGTTGTTGCTCATTACAGGCAATTAAGCTGTTGATATTCTCACCTAAGAGGTCTTCCATAAATTATCTGTTTAATTACTAATATGGATGAAACAAGGGAAAATTACCACTTCCTCCCACGGGGAGAAACCAGTCAGGAGATCAGGCTTACTTTATTGAAGACACCACATGTATTTTATGAGATCTCCTGATACTCCTGAATCACTCTTGGTTTGTTCAAGGAGCTTTTTGGAAGTACGAGGACTCTGATTTCTGTGGCTACTTCTACTCCCTTAAGATACTAAAAAAAATATTTACCTATTGTTCCTGAAAGCATTGAAGTTTCCAATGACACTGGAAAACCCTTCCTAGAGAGATGATCAATGATCAAAGCCAGACCTTAAGACATTTGGACAACGATAACATGTTTTAACTTTTGGCCAGCCCTGAAGTGGTTAGGTAGTTAGACCAGATGATTGTTGTGACCCCTTTCCAACTGAAAATACTCTATTCTATTCTATTCTATTCTATTCTATTCTATTCTATTCTATTCTATTCTATTCTGTTCTGTTCTGTTCTGTTTCTCAGTTTGCAAACCGTTTGGATGAAAAAAGAACTTTTCTTTCCCAGTTACTTAGAGAAAATGCATCATGCTCAATTCAAACAAGACAATGGTGATACTGGCATGTAGACATATATTGAAAGAAAGAATTCAGGATGATAAAAGCATAGTATTGGTGCAGAAACAATTTTCACACTTCTGCAAAAAGGCCCACTGTGTGTTTGCTGCACTAAGCACAAAAAAGTAAAAAACCATATATTTCAAAACTTCCTTAGACCTTAACATACACAGATAATCTCTCATTTTACTCCATTCCAAATCAGCACTTTAAGAGTAAACCTTTATTCACAAATAAGAGCAAGGAGCTGGACACACAGTGTCAAAACACACTCAGTTTTATGGACCATTCTGGGTTTTGGTGGTGGGTTGTTTGAGCATGAATCATTAAATAACTTCACACACAGTAAGATTCTCATGGCTTAAGGCATATCTTCACCTATGTAAACCTCATGGACTCATTTAAAGGAGCTCCCTTGTATTTCTTTTGACAGGTCTATGACTTTCTATTTCTCTTCTTCCAATTCTTATTTTTTTACCACTCTTTATGTCCTGCATCTGCGTCTACAAGATGCTACTGACCACACATAATTTAATATCCTGTCTTTGGTTTCCTACCAAGCCACCAGACCATATATCCTATTTATTTTCTCATTTTTCAGTCTTTTTTTTTCTTTTATGCAATTCTCAGTCTCATATGAACAAGACCAACTCTCCCTGTTGTTGCACTAATGTTATTGAAACTCAGATCTGCCTCTTAGAAATTGAAACTCAGTTCCTTCTACTGACACCAATAATACTTTTTCCGTAAACTTCCTCATTATCCCATTATTGTTTAATGTTGCAGCAGAATATTATTCTAATCCAGTCATTTTCAACCAATCTAATATAGCCCCAAAGTGGATTAGCCAGCAGGCACTGGTAGGCTGCGCATCCATCAGTTGACAGCTATAAAATCCCAGGATAATTAAATACAGACAGATATCCAGAAAGGGAAGGGAAAATTAATTTGCCTCCTACTTTTCCATCTGTTGCTGTTCACTCTATACAATTGAGGATCAGCTCCTTGCCCTTTCTTCTTCCATTCACCTAAAGCTGGAAGTGGCAAGCAACGCTTTGAGAAACTGAACTAAGGGCAATGATGAGATGTCTGATCCCCCCAGCCACTCCTGTTCCTAGGCAGGAAATTTCTGCAGCAGTCCCACCAACACTACGGTACCTACAGAGGGTTTGCACCATGATGGGTTCATCAGTGCCAGTACAGTGAAGCATGCAACCCCATGGCTGGCATGTCCTGAGGATGAGCACTCTGTAAATCACCTGTAAACTGCCCTGAAAGCTGGACATTATACGATACCTTAGCATCATAATCCCATTATTAAGTGCTGATGCTTGTGTCCTTTGTGTGCATGGGCTTTTTCTCCATGTTCACATTTAATCATGGGACAAAATAAGAGGGTGAATCAGATTTTTTTTTTGTGAATTTAATTTATCTTTCTTTCTGCCCACCTTTTTCTTCCTTAAGTACATGTCACCAGAGCATGCACGTTTGCACATTCTATAGGCATGACTTCTTTTATTCATGTTCCTTTGCTCAGCAATTTTTTTTCTTACATTGAAGAACTTATCTTCAGAACAAGAAGCAGCTTGAACTTTTATGTTTTGTTCATAACAGGATGTCTTCCTTCAAGCTGGCTAAACCCCACTATCCCAATGCAAATGCCAATAGTGATTAGTATGAGCACTATTATTTCCATTCTTTGAGAAGGTTACTCATATTTGCAAGGAGTAGATTTATATTTGCTATAAATATCTTCTGTAACATTTTCCATGTAATTAATTGCATTGTGATATTCATCTAACTAATGTAACTGGTAATCAAGCACGTAGAATTTTCCCCTGCTGTATCAGCATCCCCCAACCCCATCTTTTCCTTCTGACATTGTCACAGCCACTACACTGCTGCTGCTTAACTACCACTCTCATCAGTGAGTCAAAAAAGTAAAACTTCAAAGCAAGTGAGAGGTCCATTTCTCCTTTTGGCTATCTGCCAGAAATGTAGTTGGTGAGGATTAGTGTTTGAGGTTTATTTTCCTCCTGCTTTAAGGAGTGGCTATTGAAAGATGCCTGAGGAAACTACTTTGGCAGGGAGAAGCTAAAAGGTTTTGTTAGTTGCTGTGCGTGCACGAGGTGGACACTGTAGCACATTTTTGTCAGTCTGAAATAAAATAGCCTTTTTAATGCTGTGGCCTCCTCCCTGCTGCCCAGAAGGTGCCTCAAACAACTGCAATGGAATGGGAGTTCTGGGGTGGGAGGAAGATGAAATGAGTCATGAGGCCTCCAAAAGACTCACGCTGCCCCATTCCACAGGCCTTTAACTCTTGTCCTAACATTTTAAAATATTCCTCTGATGTATAAAAAACCATCTCATTTTCTGAATAAGATAATTCTCCTTGGGCAACAAATAAGATAATATTACTCCTTACTTCCACAGATCCAGCTGTTTTGACAGAGATATACAACATTCCCCCTTCTCCAAGACCAAAAAAGCCTTGTGTAGGGTATGGCTTTATTTCCATAACTGATTAAAAGGGACTCATAACTAAGCAGCATCCAAAGCAGGCCAGTCTGCAAATCTTGGCTTTCTAACTTGACATGCCTTAAAGCCAGAAGCACTGAAGTGATCAACAGCTTGTAAGAGATCCTTGAAACAGGTACTGGCCCCTTCCCACCACTCCCTGCCCTAAGCCTCACTATCTTCAGGGTGTTATGCTCAGCTGCACAATGGAATATATGAGTTTGAAGAGCTGGGAGAAGATCTTACATAACAAATTATAATCCCACTGAAATCAGTCCTACTTGTATATCTGGAAAGTATACAAGTATACCCATCAGCTTCAAATAAGGGATTGCTAATTGAAGCATCTAAGTGTGATTACAGCTGCAAAAACGTTTAGAAATGTAACCAGTCCTCACTGATGGTGCATTTCTGTGGTACTTTTGACAGCATCATTTATTAAATGATGCAGAGCAGTATTTATGCACAGAAGTTGAGCTTCTCCATCTTACAGTCTGCCACTGTTGGATTTCTGTGCTTTGGCAGCCAAACCAAGATAGCCAATGCTAAGATAGAGTCTGAGCTCTAAACTGCCATGATGCTATGGATGCATAACCTTCTTGGAGGAGACAGACCACTGAGGGCACCAAATCCCACCTCTGACAGAGGCCAGCCAGCGCGACTAAATGGTGGAATTAATGGTCTTCCCTTTTCCTCTTACTTACACTTCTTTCAAGTCTGAAACATCCTGTGATCTCCCCTCTTCATGGCATGCTCTGCAGAATGTCTTCTTGTACAGACCACCGAGGGGAAGAGTTCCTGTTCTTTAGCTGGAGGAGACTGAGGCCAGACCTCACCGTGGTCTGCAGCTTCCTCCCAAGGGGCAATAGAGGAGCAGCTCCTGCTCTCTGGGACCAGGGACAGGAGCCAGGGAACGGCTGGAGCTGGGTCAGGGGAGGGTCAGACTGGAGATCAGGGAAAGGTTCTTCCCCCAGAGGGTGTCGGGCACTGCCCAGGCTCCCCAGGGAATGGTCATGGCCCCAAGGCTGCCAGAGGCGGATGAGGTTTGGACAGCGCTCAGGGAGCACAGGGTGGGATTGTCAGTGTGTCTGTGCAGGGATTGATGGGGTGTCTGTGAAGGGATTGTCGGGGTGTCTGTGCAGGGATTGATGGGGTGTCTGTGCAGAGATTGTTGGGGTGTCTGTGCAGGGCCAGGGGTTGGACTTGATGATCCTTGTGGGTCCCTTTCAACTTGGAATATTCTATGATTCTGTGAGAAGAAAGAGGATGATGAACACTTGGTCCTGAGGAAGGAGATCATTCTCTCTCAGAGGATAGCAAGACATATGACAATTGTGTTCTTTAGCTTATGCAAAGCACAAACTCATCCCTACCCCTTTTACTTCAATGAAATCCCAAACTGCTCTCATACCTTACAGGAGTATTCCAGTGCACAAGCTCACTGTCAGCAACACTGTACATAGTATCAGCCAATCTGCTTTTCAAAAGTAAACGTAGAACAAAACCTTAATTACCTGCATAATTAATCCCTGTTCACAGTAATTTGCATGCCTGAATAATTAAAGAATTATGTTCTAAAAACGAAAAGCGAGCAAATCCAGCATTTTTGTACTTGAAAAGCTGCAGCAGCAATCATGATAGTTCATAGCACATAAATAATTCAAACTGAGCTTCCTTGCCTTTATTTTTTTTCCTTGCAGAAATCCTCTTAGCACTTCCTAATTAAATGAAAATATTTTATAAGCCATCACTGTCTGACATCACAAGAATATTTTAAACTCCAGATTAGACAAACCGGATTTACATTTTCAGCATTTGCAATCTGATATTCAGGGCCATTTAAAGGAACCATAAACCACCATAAAGGGGGGATTAAATGGGCACGTACTTTTAAAGAAAAAAAAAAAGGGAAAACAAACTGCATTGCACTGGTCAGCTGAGTTTAACTCAACCTTTATTTTACTTGGCCACTCTGCACTTTCAATTTACACTGCTAAAATAAAAAAATGACGAAATCCTGACACAAATTATACGCTCAGTAGGTGGGCGGGAAGGGAGGGGGGGAAGAGGCAGGGGTAGGCGTGTATGCTGCAGGATGCCAAACCAGCGTTAAAAAATGACGTTTTACCCCACAGAATTAGTAATTTTTACATGTTTCACTATCCCGGCGGCCCTGAGGGCCGCGACCGCTGCGTGAGGGCAGCAGGGGGCGGCCTCCGCCCGCCATGCCGGGCTGGCAGAGCCCGCGCGCGGGGAACGTTCTGGAACGGCCCCAGGGCCGCCTGGAGGGGCCGAGCCGTTGAGGGGCCGAGCGGTGTCCGGATCCCGGGGAGGATCGGGCGGCGTGTCGCTGTGGAGTCCCGGTTAAGCCGAGACGGGCGGGGGGAAGCTCACTCGCTCCCGCCTCAGCATGAAGCTCGGACCGCCCCGCTGCCGCCATGCAACCACTCAGTGCTACGATCCCGCCTGCCTCCATTTTCTCTGGGCTCCCCCCGCAGGCAGCCGCCCTCAGCCACCGCCCCCGCCGCCCTCAGCCCGCCCTTCCCTGCGGGCCGAGCGGGCTGGCACGGGTGGGAGGGCACCGGACGGGTGCCGGGCAGCGGGACCCAGGCTGGCGAGGCGTAGAGCCCTCTCTGCCGTGAGGGGCAGCACCCTCAGACATCTTCATTTCGATCGCCCCTTCGTGTTCGCTTGGAGGACCGTGCATGGAAACACAAACTGGAAGAGTTCGCCGGCTCTCCTCCCTTTTTAAAAAATCTTGGGCTCTCTGGAAGCAGCGCTGAAGGGGCGCGGTGGGCGCAGGGCTCCGTCTGCTCGCATGTCCCTCCGGGGGTTTCTTGGCTCCTCCACGGCCCCGGATTAAGGCTTGTGCCGCCCCTGGATGTGATCCCAGCCCGTCCTCCGCTGTCCCGTTTAATGCGCAGGAGCGGTGGCTGTGTAAAATGGCGAGACTGTCTGCGTGGTGCTGTGTGCAGGGACCGCCTGCTCCCGCCCGGGGCTCCTGTCCTTGGATCGGACAAAAATTCCCCTAAATAGAACATCCACAGCGTCCCGGTCTGTCCTTTCCCTGCCGAGTAACCGAGCACGTAACATTCCGGGCCCCCGAAGTGTATTCCAAAGACAAGGCTGAAATCATACTAGCCCTTTGAAGAAACCCATACCGATTGTTTAAAATTACTTGCATTGCACCCGTGTCATGATTACACATGAGTTTATCGCTACTCCTGAACACTACGTTATTTAAAAATATCATTATTTAAAAGTAACTTAAAAAATTAAAAAAGTGTTGCCTTCGTGTCACAATTTTAACGTGAGAGCGTATCACTATACCTGATTTTTTTTTTTTTTTTACTGTTCGTGAAGAGGACAGTGAATCCTGGGATTTAAAACTTTCCCCTGGTGCGATGGTGGATTTTAATTCCCGCATCCAGCGCCTCGGCCGGCATTCCCGAGCAGAGGGATAACCGGGGATGTGCCACTGTAAAACAACCCCGAGGTGTCCGCAGAGAGTGGCACGGGCATATTTTAGCACTGCGGTTTGTCACCGTGCTCAGGATCACCCGGGGATCGTCCTGATTAATCCGGTTGGTTTAGACTGAGCGCTGTCTGACGCAGACATAGAGACAAAGCCTGTCAGACAGAGCCGGAGAAAAGCTGCTCCTGTTACTGACTTTGCATTACCTCGAGTCTGAGTTTTTCCCGATGAATTGAAAAAGGCCGGGGGGAGCTTAGATATATATTTATACATGTGCATATAAATACATAATATGTACTTTATATATTTTATAAATAAATGCCAATCAGAATATCTCAATCCCGTGTTTACCGTTTATTAAACTGTTTTGGGAGATTCTGCAAGGCCTAGTTCACAAGGTCGGGGTTGCTGCTTCGTACAGAAAAAAGAAGAGACATTGAAGGGGGGAAAAACAATCAAATAAACAAAAAACAAACTAAAAAATCAAACCAACAATAAAAAAAGGAAGGTTCCTTCCCTCCGTGGTTGGAGCGTCTCGGAGGATAATCCGAGCAGCAGCAACTCGGTCACCGGGAGCCAGCAGCGCTGTGCTGCTGCCCGCCTGTCCTAAGCTGGTATTTGGGGGTGTATTTTTGTTACTTTTAAATTTTCTTTCTTTGCTTTACTGAGATCTCTTCAATATTTCGGATTTAGGTAGCTAACTCTTCCTGTTGCTAATTTACGGTCAGGGCGGGCAGCCTGCGGCCCGATGTCACAGCCCGGTGGCGAGCTCCGTGTGTCCCTGCGAGCCCGGCTGAGTTCCAAGGGTGCTTTTCTATCTCCCCGCCTCGCAGCGAAGATCTGATGGATTGGAAAGGCCGGACGAGGATAAAAATAACTGGTGGGACTCGGGGCACGCTCGGCTCTGCCCCGTGGCGATTTTGGTTGTCAGCCGGCGGCCCCTGTGCTGAGCATCCCCCGCGGGTGGGAGCCGGGGCGGCGGCGTTCGCAGCCCGGCGGTCGGAGCGCGCTGGCTCTGCTTCCCCACGGAACGGACGAGTCTGCAGGTCCTGCTCCAGATTGTCACATATCCTGAAAGTATTTTTCGGTTATGAGAGCCCTTTAAAAAAAAAAATTATTCCTTTTTTTTTTATTCCCGTTTCGCACAATGTTTCTTTACTGCTCACATTGTTTACGGCATCCTTTGAGCGTGGTACAGTGAATTTGGGATTGAAACGACGTCGTAGGGTTTATTGCTTGTTAATGTGGGCGCTTCAAGTGAGACTGTTTAAGTCCATAGTTAGGCCTTTGTCAAAAGGTAGCCCGTTTTCTCCTAAGGCTTCAGCACCCAGCACCTGCCAGGGAGATCCACGGGAATAGTAAGGAGGAAAATAAAAAAAAAGTGCTCAACACGGAGGAGAATAATTTTCTTTGTATTAAAAATGAAACTACGAGCCCCAGTGGCGTCACCGTCTTGCAGAATGAGGGACTAACTCTGCATTTTCCTGTTTGAGAGCCCTCTTGCTTTCTTCGAGTAGTGCATGTTATGTGGAGAGCAACTGGAAATCGCGAAGAATTTTCAAATAAATAATAACTTTCACGGAGCAGCGGTGAATAAGTCACACTGGTCATTAAAGCAGTCATTAAAGCAGTTAATGGATTATTAGAAAAGTAATTTTTTGAAGCGTGAATGGAAGCAGAATATTGCGGGGTATTTGTAATTCAGTGTAATCCCTTTTCGCTGCGCTTTGGAAGGGAATATTTGCAAAGCCCCTGGCTTGGTTCTGGCTCCCACTGCCGCGCCGATCCTTCGGGCAGGGCAGCAGCCGCCTGCCACTCGTGTGCCCTCCCTCTGCTAAGGAAGGGATCGGTGGGGACGTGGGAAGGGATCCCGGAGAGTTTTGGGAGCGGCTCCGTGTCACTCGGGCCGGAGCAGCCCTGCCCTGGAATGGGCGGGTAGTGCGGCATTGTCCCCTCGTCTCCCGAGGCTGAGGAGAGAAAGGAAAATACACCTGACTCCTGTAGTGATTCTCATAGGGCCTCGTTCCCTTCCACCCTAAATCAATAGAAATTTTGTCTTTCCGTTAATTAAAAAAGTACAGTAAGGCCCTACTCATCGCCTCCATAGTTTTGGGTTTATTTTTGTTTTTGTTTCTTCTTGAAAATTTTAGTAATGGACTAATGTAATAAACATGGATACAAAGTGGATACTGAAAAACAAGCAAACAACCAACAATAAAAGCTCAACATAAAATAAAATAATAAAATAAAATACAACCAGCCAAAAATCCAGCACCTCCTGAACTCTACTTTTTTTGCTGCTTGTGAAGAAGAAGGTCAATACAAGCAAAAATACTGAAATCTTGTTTTGAGAGGTGTTCGTTGTAAAAAAAATTCTTTAAAAAACCCATTAATTCCTAATTAGGGAAAATGAATCGCTATCAGAGTCCTTTTTACCTAAAATGCTTAGTTCTTAAACTGGCAGGGTCATGTTTTAAATGTTCCGTACGTCTGTAACCGCTGAGATCGTCTGTAACTTGCTGAGACCTTTAATGCGGTGTCAGCCAATATTTTAACTACAATAGCAACAATTAAGCGAGCGGGATTTTTAGAAACGTATTGTATGTTGTCTCCTAAACGCGGCGACACTGGGGCTCAGGGGGTTGTCCTGAATTTTGTTTGTTTGTTGTGTGCGGGTTTTTTGTAAGTTTGTTTGTTTCGGGGTTTTTGTTTGGGTTTTTTTTCTGCCCACTATCAGTCCTTCAGCATCAACAGGCTTCCCTGAAAGGTACTGACAGTTTCGGGAATACTCCGTTACTTTCCCGTCATTTCCAGGTAAACTCCGATGTGGTCTCAGAATTATTTCCTGGATTTAAAGCCAATTGCGGCAAAGTAGCCCTTAATAGTAGAATGTTTACTGTCTATAATGTTGATTAGCTTCCCACGGGGAGCTGTCGTCTGGATACAGTTGTTTTTTTTTTTCTCTCCATTCTAAATGCTTCCAAATAATCCCGCATCCTTCCAGCAGAAAAACCGGGGGGGGCGTCTTCTAAGATGTTATTTAACGCAAAAAAACGACGCGTTTGAACGTCCACAAAGCGCTGATTTCGTGTCTGCTCTCAATCTATTACCTCAAATAACATCCCACGCTGTGTTCGGGGCAGGCGTTTGCTCTCCCGGCTCTTCCTGTGTCCTATTAATAGGACAAATCCTCCCGCGCATGACCCTTCCTACAAGAATTCGGCTGCAGTTTGCTTTGACTTATCGCTGCCTGTAAAATGGGTCCTTTAATTAAAAAAATACGAATATCTTTTCTCTTTCACAGCACTTCGATGGAGAGCTTGGGGTGGAAGAGCACCACGCGTGTGTACCTACAAATCCAAGATAGGTACCGAGACTTGCCTGCATCTTGACAGAAATCTGCTGGCTTTTACTAAATAAACTGTGTTTAGTTTACCATTTTTTATCCCAAGGAAGTGTGTTTTGGTTGGTATGCAAAAGCAGAGCGACAGTCACGGACTTGCCGCTAATATCCCCAAACTTTGTCAAGCATTGTCAGATCAAGACGTGAAATCACTTGCACAAAAAGCTTCCTTTTTAAAAGAGAAAAAAACCCCACCAAATAAACAGGCAAAAACAAAAGAACAAAAATATTTTTTAGAAAAAAATAATTAAGGAAAAAAGAAGTAATTAAACCTATGATTTGTTTTTAAGGTAAATTTGTGCTCAGCTGAGGGAGAAGCCCAGCGGCTGCTGCCCGCATGGAGAGGGTGCCGAGAGGAAGAGCTGCAGTGCAGGGCCAGCTGAAACCCCGCCACCATCCCCGCCACAGGGACATCCTCCCACCTGGGCACCCCGCGGGCCGGACCTGCAGCCGAGACCCCCCCGCCGCGGGACCACCCCCTCTCAAAAAGCGGCTCCTGCCAAAAATCCAAAAATCCCGTCTCCTGGGAGGGGCTGGGAGATACATTTGCTGGAAGATGCTAGGAATGAAGGAAAAACAGCTGGTGAAGATGAGCTGGAAAGCTCTGTGTATTTGTCTCCAATTCGCATAAACAGCGCGCTCCACCCCCCTTTAATTTCAGGGGTTAAACCCAGAGTATATTTCCTCAGCAGGTACCTAAAGGAAGAACCCTGGTGTTTGTTCTACTGATTTGCTCTGTCGGTCCCTTTGCATTTAGAAGTGGGCTTTTGTGCATTTGTTTCTCACAAGAAGCTATTATCACTGTTAATGATAGCAAAAATGTAAAAAAAGATGTCAAAAAAATGTGAATTCATAGCCTGCTAGCAGAGAGTGCTCCTCACTCTCCTGGCAATTAAATTAAGGGTGTCGATTTGGGTTAGGGAGCATCCTTCAATTTTAAGGGAGAGGTGCTTGAAGTCAACAATGCCTTTTCTGTCTTGTTGTTTGATTGTTTTTCTTTTTTTTTCTTTTTTTTTTTTTTTTTTTTTCCCGGAGGCTTTTCCCTTTTAGTATTTAAATGGTGTTGAAGAAGACATTTCTCCTCCGTGCTCGTTTAGGCTATCTCTCCCTTTGGAAACTCCAGGCGGGAGGGAAACAGACGCGCATGATTTGGGAGGTTTTCCTGTTTTTTAAAAATGTTTGTCATGCTGCAGCCATTATTCCGAGGATCCTGCGAGCTTTTCATTCACCGGCTTTCAGGGCTCCTTTCTTCATATTGCAGCCGGCCCAACTTGAGACTCCGGAGAAGAAATGAAAACCAAGTAAAAATAATAAGAATAAAAATAGAAAGCAGCTTCCCGCCTTTCCTCCCCGTCACCCCAAAACGAAGCTGCGCCCCAAGCCACGCTTCTCTTGGGGGATCAAATTACCCCTCTTTCCATCGGGACTCTTAAGAGTCATTTTATCTGCCTGAACTTTGGGACAAAGGTGTTTTTCCAGAGGAAATTTCCACTCCTGCTGCCGCCTCACACCAGAGGGCGCCAGGAGCCTTCCCAGGCTTTGCTGCCTCAAGTGCTGCTGGAAATTAACTTTTTGGGTGCTCTCCCTGAATGTTTTTCTAACCTTTCCCTTTTAAAATATACAGCTGGATTCCAACTTCTTTTTTTTTCCTTATAAAATGCTTGTTGGTTTGTTCTGGTTTGGGTTTGTAAGGTTTTTTTTCCCTGTCCTTGTAGTTCCCTTTCTCAGCTCTTCCAGGCCTTCACCCTACTGCAGCAGTCACCAGGACTCTCAGGAGATGAACAGCTTTACTCTGTCTCTGCTAACTTGATCCAAATGAAGTCACTGG